>NW_015505404.1:212638-266217 GCF_001515645.1 Sinocyclocheilus grahami
AATAATATAAAAAATATCTGTATGACATTATATTTTGCAGTTCTTCCCTGTTGTACCAAATATCTATACTTTTCAAATGATCATATCGATGTTAGAAATTCAAATATTGTGACAAAATTAATTTTGTAGGGTGCCACAAGTTTGTTAAAATTTCCAAAGGGTGCCGTGACTAAAAAAAGGTTGGGAAACACTGATCTAGAACAAATCCAATGCTTTAGACATAATCAAACATATAAAGAACTATTTGACTGCATTGTTTAAAGCCAGCATGAAATAGAAATTCCCTCATTCATCCATGCACACATGCATAAAATACATACATTTTCATTGTAATGCAATATAACGGCATGTAAGCACTTAAAAAGCATTTATTATTTACAGTAGGAAGTTTACAAAATATCTTCATGGAACATGATCTTTATTTAATATCCTAATGATTTTTGGCATAAAAGAAAAATCGGTAATTTTGACCCATACAATGTATTGTTGGCTATTGCTACAAATATACCAGTGTGACTTATGACTGATTTTGTGGTCCAGGGTCACATATTACTCTATAATTTATATTTTAGCACATTTGAATCTTTGCATCCAGGATTGAAACTATACATTTTAAAACACGTAATGAAGCACCGATTTACAGAATTATGGATATAAAAGGTTAATTGCACTAAACCTTGTGCATGGCCCTAATTCTACTAAAGTAGATGAATGTATACGTGGCATGTGATGCTGTAAATCTTAGAAGACAGTTTAAATCAAATCTGCTGTGGAGTAATAATGAGGATGCTCTTGTAAAACTGCATTCATATGCAAATATATTCGGCGTGTGTCCACATGCGCGTTTGAGTTCGCGCTCTGAGGCTTCCCTGCTGCCATGGCTCATTCCTGACCTGTTGGCTCCTGTTCTGTCTCACTGGAGACATGCTTCGTTCAATGTAATAATTACTATCTGTTTCTACGATTAAACACTACACATTCCACACTTTTTTGTCTCAGCTCTGGTGTTATTTGGAATATACAGGTCTGCATGAAACATACACCCTATATCAATATGTAGTCTTGGATGTAGGTATGCTACTCAGGGTGTTTCCTGTGCTTTCCATGTTTTCATGCCTGCACCGAGTACACGCCTCTGATTGGGGTCGCCGTGGAAACAGGGCGATGGTCCAATGCAGCTCCTGCCTGCACAGGTAAGCGCGATGCGGCTTTGATGAATCAACCTGTTGTTGACACAGCTGCACATTCTTTCTCTCGCTCTCTCTTTCCTCGATAACTCGAAACACAGACATAGATCAAGTTAATTTTAAAAGTTTGCCAAATTACAGAATTATAAGTACACATTCACTGAAATCCAGATACACTGCCAAAACTTTCATCTGGATATGTTGTAAAGATTTTGTTTTTTGGCCAAAATTATTTAAATAATTTGCCACTGACGATTCAAACGCGAGTTTTGAGCAGTGTAGAGTAGCACTTGTTGTTTGTCATTTCTCCGATCACAAATGCAGACATGGTTTTATGTTACGCGGCGCGATGCAATGCAACACATAAAAAGACAGTATAAGTCATTATAATCCATAATTATGTCCCCACTGGATGCAACAAATGCCTCGTTCATAATGGGTTTTAATGTTTTTGTCTCGTCGCTCCGGCCGTGACAAGGTATCACAATATGGTAGGGACATAACATTTCCGTCACATGCTTGAGGTATTCGGCCAATCACAACGCACTGGATAGCTGGCCAATCAGAGTACACCTCGCTTTTCAGACCAATGAGCTTTGTAAAAATCTACGCGTTTCAGAAAGGCGGGGCATAGAGGAGAAACAATAATGTACAGTATGTGGAAAATAATGTGTTTTTTTAACCTTAAACCACATAAACACATTTCATTACACCAAATAATGTTCTTTTTAACAACATCATATGACCCCTTTAACTGAAAACATCAACAGAAACTGTTACTGCCAAAACTAATATGAGTAAAAGGGATAGTTCACCCAAAAATTAAAACATTCTGTCATTAATTACTCACCCTCATGTCGTTCCAAAACCATAAGACCTTTGTTCATCTTCGGAAACATATTTTCGATTAAATCCGAGAGCTTTCTGACCCTGCATAGACAGCAACGCAACTACCATATTCAAGGCCCAGAACAGACATTGTTAAAATACTCCTTGTGAAATCAGTGGTTCAACCTTCATTTTATAAAGCTATGAGAATACTTTTTGTGCACACAGAAAACAAAAAATAATGACTTTATTCAACAATTTCTTCTCTTCCATGTCAGTCTTTGATGAGCATTCACGACAGTACCACAATGTCTGTGTATTCCTTTCTTTGCTGCAGCGTATCTGGGTTCTACGTCAGAATGCCAGCTCCTGCATTAGCAGCACCACACGCATGGGTCTTGGTACTCTCGCGAGTGCTCATCAAAGACTGATACAGAAGAGAAGAAATTGTTGAATAAAGTCATAATTTTTGTTTTCTTTGTGCACAAAAAGTATTCTCGTAGCTTCATAAAATTACGGTTGAACGGTTGGACTATTTTTATGATGTCCTTACTACCTTTCTGGGCCTTGAACACGGTAGTTGCGTTGCTGTCTATGCAGGGTCAGAAAGCTCTCAGATTTCATCCAAAAAAAAAAACTTGATTTGAGTTCCGAAGATGAACGAAAGTCATATGGGTTTGGAATGACATGAAGATGAGTAATTATTTAATGACAACATTTTCATTTTTGGGTGTACTATTCCTTTAATAAAAGTTCAAATATTACAGTAAACTATGATAAAATAAGACTTACATATATAAAAATTATGTGTAACTTGGGGACCAAAAGTATAAAATTGTATATACAGGTTCAGCACAGAAGAAAGCCTACGATGAACAGGTGCCATTTGAGCTTTATCCTGAGGCGTATGACCGTAAAAGCCCAGATGATGATGGCCACTGAGAGAAGAACTGGGTGTTCTGCACTTACTGAATCTGCAACATTTTACATCTACTTCCCCCTGCACTGCCAGAGGCCTACACGCTCAAGAGTCCAACATGTCAACATTTTCATTTTTGGGTGTACTATCCCTTTAATAAAAGTTCAAATATTACAGTAAACTATGATAAAATAAGACTTACATATATAAAAATTATGTGTAACTTGTATAAAAATGTGTAACTTGTATAAAAATGTATAAAATTGTATATACAGGTTCAGCACAGAAGAAAGCCTACGATGAACAGGTGCCATTTGAGCTTTATCCTGAGGCGTATGACCGTAAAAGCCCAGATGATGATGGCCACTGTAGAGAAGAACTGGTGTTCTGCACTTACTGAATCTGCAACATTTTACATCTACTTCCCCCTGCACTGCCAGAGGCCTACACGCTCAAGAGTCCAACATGTCCAACATCAAAAGCACACATACACACACAAATACCACGCTGAGCCTGTACAGCTGGTGATGTCATCAGCCTTAGGCCACGCTCACGCATCATCAGCGCCAAGTCAGGCTCCATCCAGCGACGAGAGAGAACCCCCGTCACTAGAGACCATGAGAGGGAAAAGTCAAGATAAGACTGAGGAAAGGATAAAAAGCTTGGGAGAAGACAGACAGATAATGGCTTGAGGACAAATTAGAGTGACATTTTACAATCTGTCGTATCATATGTATAATCTAACCAGCAGAATTATTGTGTCCCACTTCTGATGAATGGAAGTTAGATCACACATGATAGTCTTAGAATGAGAAATGATAAAAAAAAGACATTAAAAGCAACATATGGCATTCCAGTGAAGTAATCATTTACCTAAGAAAAGTATAAAAGAATGGCATCTGTCTGTCTGTCTCTGTCTGTCTATTGATGTATAAAATTATATCAAATATAGTTTCTGAATAAATGCTGTTCTTTTGAATTTTCTATTAATCAAAGAATCCTGAAAAATGTATCACACATTTATATAATAATTTTTTTCTTAAGCACTAAATCAGCATATTAGAATGATTTTTGAATTACTGTATTTTTAATTAAATAACTGCAGCCTTGGTGAGCATAAGAGACTTCTTTGAAATGCATTAAAAAATCTTACCAACCCCAACAATAGTGTATATTACACTGAACAAAATTATAAATGCAACACTTTTGTTTTTGCCTCCATTTTTCATGAGCTGAACTTTTTCTATGTACACAAAAGGCCTATTTCTCTCAAATATTATTCACAAATCTGTGTTAGTGAGCACTTCTCCTTTGCTGAGATAATCCATCCACCTCACAGGTGTGGCATATCAAGATGCTGATAAGACAGCATGATTATTGCACAGTTCTGGCCATGCAAGAACTGGGATGTTTTCAGCTTCCAGGAATTGTGTACAGATCCTTGCAACATATGGCCGTGCATTATCATGCTGCAACATGAGGTGATGGTCGTGGATGAATGGCACAACAATGGGCCACAGGATCTCGTCACGGTATCTCTATGCATTCAAAATGCCATCAATAAAATGCACCTGTGTTCGTTGTCCATAACATACGCATGCCCATACCATAACCCCACCGCCACCATGGGCCACTCGATCCACAACGTTGACATCAGCAAACCGCTTAACACAGATTTAGACATATTTGAAATAGGCCTTTTGTGTACATAGAAAAAATCTTAGATCTTTGAGTTCAGCTCATGAAAAATGGGGCAAAAACAAAAGTGTTGCGTTTATAATTTTGTTCAGTGTATATATATTATGACATTATATTGTAATGAATACATGTACTGTATATGTACAGATGTGCCCATACACACAGTATTAAAACATCTAGTACATCATAAAAATCTAGATCCCCTTTTCAGTTTGACTAGTTGTTCAGATAATTCCATGACTTCTACAATGATTTTGAAAATATGTCATTTTATACATCCATACATTTTACACAAAATTTTACTAGCATTGCCATTAAGTTTCTTTAAACCACATCTCTGACGTTGAAATTGTTCAACTAATGAAAGTTGGAAATTTTACATGTCAATATTCCACATCTAAATTTGACTGGAACACAGCATAACTGCTATATTCTGTGAAATTCCTGCACATACACCCCACATTGACACTGGCCCAAGGGTCAGGCTGTGTTTCTATGGTTACGAGCCCCAGAGGACAGCTCAGGAGAGGAGGAGAGTAGCAGTGAAGGGAGTGGCGACAGATCGGACTTGTCCAGTTCTTCTGATAAGAGACTCGGAGCAGCTCGTTCCACATTCTCCTACTACCATCCATCAGCTTGGGTCACACAACGCTGATCCTGCATGCGTCCTCACCTCTGACCCTGCTCATCACTCATGCTAACACAGCATTTATCTGTGCCACACACACAGGCAGATCTGAAACACTGCTCTCCTGAAACACATTCAACCGGATGCCTCTTACCAAGCTTTTCATTTTCAGATGATAATGCTTTAAAGTACTTTATCAGGCTGCAGAGCTGATGGAAGGGGCCCGAGAGAGGAATGCTGTTCTATGTGGGGGAATAAATGGCTGATCACACTGCCAAAAACAGGTTGGTAAACATGTCTACTCAGCAGCACATGCTGCCCCTCCCCACGATATACTGTACATTTCAGCCCACTCCAATTAACATCCACAAGAAGAAAGGGGGGAAAAGAGATTGAGGAAAGAGGATAAAAGAGGATGGAGGGATAGCAGACATAGACGACCACTCATGATTCACAAGAGGGCAAACAGAGAGATAGGTGTGGGTAGTTTATTAAAAATACACTATTGTTTCAAAGTTTTGGGTCAGAAATAAAGAAGTCTCTTATGCTCACAAAAGCTGATTTTAACAAAATAGTGCAAAAAGAGTAATATTGCAAAATATAATTTATATTAACCACACAATTATAAATAAATATATTTTAAAATATAATTTGTTTCTATGATGGCAAAGCTGAATTTTCGCAGTCAGTCTTTAGTGTCACATGATCATTTAGAATCATTCTATTATGAGGATTAGGTGCTTAAGAAACATTTCATATTATGATCAATGCTGTAAACAGTTGTGCTGTTTAATATTTCTGTGCAAACTGATACTTTTTTTTAGGATTCTTTGATCAATTTGTAACTTTTGACAAAAAACAGTATTGATCAATCAATCAGTCAATCAATCAATCAGTCAATCAATCAATCAATCACTCTGGCTAGTTCCAAACATTTGAACAGCAGTGGAGTATAGAATAAAACAGTATACAATTTATTCAACATGATATTTGATATAAAATTAAGCAATAATGTCAAAAAATCATCAATTCAATCATTAGCTTACATTTAAAAATATTATATTAAACGTAAAAAATATTTACAGAAAACCCTGAATTTATGTTAAAAAACTATATTGATTAAATAAGATCTATTTTATTATTTTACGTCCCGCATTACATGTTTTAAATCTAACTGGCAACAATCTCCGTTAGGTCCAAGAGATTGATTTAATTAAAAAAGTATTAATGCATTCTCAGGGCAAATTAAAAAATATTGAGATAAATACTATATCTTTAAAAGTGTGAAAATATCAATATGTTACTTTGATCACCCAGCCCTCCCAAAAGACCATTATGCAGTGGTTTCCATACAGTTGATGGGATTTTTTATCAATAACACAGAGGTCAGAAATCTGTCAGCTCTAGTCTGATTGTGGCACTTCCTGTGAGCCTGTGGCTGTGGGGCAGTGAGTTCTTCAGAGTGGATCTGGGGAATAGAGAACAGCACCATGAACCAGTATGTCTGTATGTTGTCAGATGTGCTGCCTATACACAGACACACACACACACACACACAGATTGAGAGAGATAGAGAGAGAGTCTTCTCTCCAGGACATGGAGACTGACAGCTATTTGTTCCACTAACTCGCAGACAAGCTCTCCCAGCGGGCAAAAGCAGCTCGAATAACAATATATTTGACTATAAGATCCACACAAACTCACAAAAACACATGTAGACAGAGGAAATGACAAAATACACAGACATACATGAAGACATTAGGAAACATAAAGCACTGTCAATTAAATTAGCCTAATCAAGACAAAATAATCTGTCATTCTACTCTAAAAACCTAGGTGATTTTAAAGCACAGTGCACCAAGACACAAACAGACATCCACACATGTTTGTCTGTGGTGCACACACACACACACACACACATCAGCTGGAATGAGCGTCACTGCACATGTTGGGAACAGTGAAAAAACAAGAAGAGAAGGAACAGTGTTTCCTCTGAGAAAAGACAAGCTTTTTATACCCTCTCGGAAGTGGAGTAGGCTAATTAGAAAAGCAGGCCTACTTAAATCATATTAATAACAGCCATGCTACCTCACTCAGAGAACAAGCGAGAATGTGTGAGATCCACATCCTAACCCTTCAAACACCCCAGCTCAGAATAATATACAGAGTCTCCTACTAATGCTTTAATCGAGGATGATCAGGAGATATACAGGAGAATTAACAGCGTTTGCTAAGACAAGCATTACCATTATTCATGCTCATGCTAACCCTTGGAATTAAACTTCAGGGCATAACTCATCACACACCGTTTGTGCTAGACATTAATTATATCTTAAATTGCATGGTATGTTGCGGAGATGTATGCCATTTTTTTCCAAACGATCAGACTTACAGTGCTCATCTAGCACACATAAAAAATGGAACTCGGACTTACAATGAAACAAGGAACAACACAAGATTCGGAGATGGGTGCTTTTGACTTGGGCCAGTAAGCAAGGTCTGTCCTATAAACCATTAAGAATACCCATGAAACCACAAATCATCTCACTGGAAACCATTCATAATACCTACCTAAATACTACCAATGACACTGAAATACTGTAAAAATCAGTTTTTAAAGTTTTAAATCCTACTGAAAAATCCTTCATGGGCCACAACATACTGGCTTAGTCAGACACCAGATGGCCAGTTCAAAGTTCAAATATATTCATTACTAAAAGTATTTTATCATGTTGCCTGCATGCACACAGAGGGGTCACACTTCCTGTTTTAAACCAAACTAGGTTTTCTTAAAGGGACAGTTCACTCAAAAATGAAAATATTGTCATCATCATTCCAAACCTAGAAGACTTTTTTTTCCCCTGTGGAACACAAAAGAGGATTGAAGAATGTCTACACAATGAAAGTCAATTGGGTCCAATGTTGTTTCAATCTGACTCCTTAGCTACATTTACATGCATCGATATTAAGTGTTTATATTCAGATTGATGGTTTAATTTGACAAATCCTTCATGTAAACACCTCAATCGACCCAATAGAGATTATCTGAATGAAATTTCATTTGGGCTGAAAGGATTGGTCTAGACATTAAATTCGATTAACAGGAAAAATTTAGCATGTAAATGCTTGCATCTAACTATTTTCTCAGTCAGATTCAAAAATACCTTGCACACGTGTAGTGTTGTTTATATATGTTTTATGCCATAAGAACCTGTGGGTCTATTTACGTCTCATGTCTCACAAACTAGTCAGTGGATGAGACTGAATATTTACTAAATATTTGCTAAACTCTTTAAGATGAATGTCAGCTTTCTTTTAGATATGTCATCAAGGCAATAATGACAAACCAAGTGAAGCGTTAGTTCTGGCAGGTTACGCGAGTCAAGCTCGCATCAGCTGACTCTAAGCTGGTCCACGTCTACCTATAGCAGGGGTAGGCAAGTTCGGTCCTAGAGAGCCGCAGTCCTGCAGAGTTCAGCTCCAACCCTGAAAAAAAAACTCACCCGCCTATAGCCTTAGTAATCCTGAAGACATTGATTAGCTTGTTCAGGTGTGTCTGATTAGGGTTGGAGCTGAACTCTGCAGGACTGCGGCTCTCTAGGACCGAACTTGCCTACCCCTGACCTATAGGAATACAACGCCTATCACAGAATTCCTGTATAAGGTCTATTTAGTATTATTCAGCAGCTTTATGTCTTACTCAGGAGCAAATTACCCTCTTCCATCCCCAGCTCCTCCTTTCATCACAATAAGGACTTGGCTTTCTGATATTCCTCGTTTTCCTGAATCAGACTCATTTTATCTTGAATAATGTTGTTACATTAAAATGCCATTAAGAACATTAATGATATCTGCTACATTTGGTTCTGTTCCGTTTACCCTAATGGAGTTATTGCTGCTCTCCCTGCTCATTCATGACAGGCTGCATTGATGGGCAGGGAGTTTTTGGCCAGAACTGAACCATACCGGCAATCCAAACTGTATGCTAATTGTCAATCATCTTTGACGATATTGGTCCTGACAGAATTATATTCACAGTAGCTCTGGTGGCATTATCACTGGCTTACTCTTTTTCGAACGTGGTGACTGGGCACTGCGTATGTGCTGAAGTTTTGTTCTGAAAACATGTTAAGCCAGGGGTAGGCAAGTTCGGTCCTAGAGAGCCGCAGTCCTGCAGAGTTCAGCTCCAACCCTAATCAGACACACCTGAACAAGCTAATCAATGTCTTCAGGATTACTAAGGCTATAGGCAGAAATTAATAATAGTTTGGAACAGCATGAACATGACGGAATGATGGCAGAATATATTTTGGGTGAACTATCCCTTTAACTAAATGAATATGTGTGTATTTTTGGAATGATGACATCACTTATGGAATTGTGGTAAGACTGATTTAGACTGTTAAAACGAGTGCCAATCATCTCTCATACAGCTGATGGAGAGCAGTGTGAATGAAGTGAATGAGAGCGAGGGAAGGGGGTGGGTTATTCCTGAGAGTGTGAGACCAGCGGCAATTTGAAGGTCACCTCCAGTCAGCTTAAAGAGAGACCAACCCTCCATCCATCACTTCAAATGGCTATGGACACTACACTGATGCACGAGAGAGAGAGAGAGAGGGATGCACTCAAACAGACAGATTAAAATCTTTCCCATGATCCCAAACACAAACCTAGACAAGCAGTTCATTTTCTTTGTGCCTGGTATTATGCAGCCAACTGCTTGTATCCTTGTTTCAATCAGCTCTTGGACGTAAAGCAAATGGTTGGACACGGCTCCCATCGCATGCTAGCAGCAGCTTATTGCGTGCAAATCCCTTCCTCAACACGCCAAGCACTTTCCGAATGTAATACCTGTAACATGACAAATCCGTGGTTGCACAACTTCCGAGTCAGCGACTATGGAAACAGAAACTGAGACTCGGGGGACACAATTTCATTAGGATTCCACTCACCTACGAAAGTACACCATCCAGACTCCTATCGGCCAATCACGTCACGCTGCAAGGCTCAACTCCACACTCCTCGAGAGCGATTACAAGCATAATTTACACACAATGACGTATCAACTAATCTTGACTCTGTACTGTAGGACAGAATTTTATGTGTGTATTTCATTTATCTGCTTCAATCTGATATAATTTGACTTGCAGATGGAGGCAAACACACAAATGCCTTTCGGGGCAAGATTTTTGGGGGTGGTTGCCACTGAAAATTTTACATTCATTGATCTAATTGTTTAGGGCCCTATGATTTACACGATGTGGAAAACGTGGACGGAATCGCAGAATCCAGTCATAAAAATGTAATTTACTGTATAACACGAAGTGTCACAGAATTTGGCAAATTTTGGATGGATACATTAAAAGTAGGTCAGTACACTTTAATCAAAATGCGATATGGACTAGTGTCTGTGAATTTTGAACTGCAAAAATAACACTAAAATATGAATCCTGCATGTTCTGCATGTCTTTGTGTAAATGAATGGTGCAGATGTGCGGTTTCGTTTACTAAACGTCTTCACAGCAACCTGTCAAAATAAAAGTTCAGTTTAACTTGAAGAAAATGTGACAGAAATATTACTTAATGTAATGACTGTACTACTACTAATATAATTATTATTAAACATTATTTTTAAGGAATATTTACCAGAAATATTATTTACCAGAATTTATTTAGCAGAAAAATGTTAATACACAACACAGTATTTCTGTGAAAAAAAATAAAAATAAAATTATAATAAATTATTTTTATATAAAATCAATTAATTAGAGATGTCTTCTGTGATGTATTTTGTTTTTTGTGATGATTCTGATTTGTCAAAATCAGAATTGTCACCAAGATAATGGTATCTAGTTCAGTAATGCTCAACCAGGGTCCGGGGCCCACTAGGGGGCTTCAGCAAACTTCCAGGGGCCTCAATTTATTTAAAATTTGTTACTTTAACATAATCTTAATTAAAATACTGAGAAAACACTAAACAAACAAGTATAACATCATCATATTTCTGTTTTTTTTTTTTTATTACGAAAGTACCAGAGGTTCATATCAGCCTTTTTATGAACCTATTGAATTACATGTAATACTGAAATAGTCAAAGGTCACCAAATCTATTTTCAAAATATCTTATTTTGTGTTCTGCAGAAAAAAGTTAGTCAAACAGAATTTAGTCAACACAAATAATCCTAGAATATGTAGTTTTGCACATTCCTAAAATATGCACAAACCTATTTATGCAAGCATACCGGTTCCAGGCGTACATGAACAATACTTTATCTGTGTTTTTGCCAATGAGATGTCTGTGAGTACTGTATGTCTCTATGGCAGGATTTCCTAACCTGCACTCCCTTGACAGGCTTCATGTTCCTGCCAATCTCACACATACATGAACACACTCCCATTCATACTGTCTGATCACCAGCCCTACTGACACAATCAAACTAGAGAAAAACACAAACTAGAGCCTGGACAACAGACAGAAGGATTTAAACACAAGAAGAAAGCATAACCTCAGGAATGCACCACCTACGGCAATGTTTTCTTTGATACTCTGCTTGTCCTGACCTGTTGGCTAGCAGACAGCAGTGAGTGTCAGTCCTCACTACTCAGCACATGCTCACTGGGCCTCATTTACGAAACAAACGTACGACAGAAAATTGGGCATACGGTTGTTTCAACGCAAAACTTGGAATTTATCAATATGGACGTGAGCGGTGGCTATGATCAAATCTCACGTCTGGTCTCAGCTCGTGTACGCAAGTTTTTGAGTTACCTGAACTTGCGCGCAGCATATAAATCTGGTGGAGAATTGTAGAATGACAGCATTTTGTTCATTTTTATTTTCCTGACCAACAAACGAAGCTCATTAGTCATTAGGTAACCAGTAAGATTAGAATGTCTTTTTTGTTTTTTATACAGGGCTTTAGCTTTATATGTGCGAATAGCAGCGTAAACCACAGACCATGAGGATTCAATCATCGCATTATGCACCTGCAGCACTTCTGTGAAAGGAGAAAAACAGTAATTAAGTCTATAAAAGGAATAAAATAAATAGGATAACACAAATATATAATAGGCTATAATATAATTAATAGATTAACAAAAGGAAAAAAATAACAACTATGCAACAAATATAGGTTACGCTCGTTTTTGTGACACTCAATGCATTTTATTTATATCTTTATTGCAGTGTTGTTAATGTTATCTAAATGTAAATCTATTAAACATTCTGTTATTTGAAATAAAGTAATTATTTATATTAAATTAAATTAAATTAAATTAAAACAAAAACTGAAAATATAAAAAGCTGATTCAAAATACTAATAAACACTAAAATGTAAAATGCTCCAAAATGTATTTGGACACATGAAATGTCTGAATATCACTGTGTTAGATAACAAAACATCAAAATTTCGCAAATGATGCTAAATGATCTGTAAAATAAATGATATTTGATTTTATATTTTATTATATTATGCAAATACAATGCACATTTAAAGTGTGACTCAAAACAATACTTTTTGAGGCCACTGTGTGTACAGAGCACACGGATAGAAATCCAGGTATACTGCACTATTTAATCACAAATCTATATGCAGACATGCTCCACTGACAGCAAAATGCCAGCAGAGACCCATCAGCCCTGCTTTTTTCCCCAAGTCCAATCAAGGAGAAATAATGTCTGGACCAGATAAAACCCAATCAAAGCTCTTTCACACATGCATCTATCTCAGTCTCATTGCTGTCAGGAAGGGATGGAAGAAAGAACTCTTCAAACTATCTGGCCACATGGAAATGTCACCATCAATCCCAGTCCTTCCACTTGATGTGTCTGTATGTATTAATGTGGACTATTTTTTCATTTGGCTTTGAGGCTTTAGAGTGGGCATAGCATTGAAAACATGTCACGGCACATGAGACAACTTCTCACCAAAATGACCTACATTTGAATACTGGATTTAGTGAGTTGAGTGAGGGCATTGTGAAAAGTGCATGCACAAACACAAGCACACAACTTCCCCATCTGTAGGAATCTCTGCCTCCTGAAGTTTCTCCATTAGGGAGGCATACATCCGCTCTAATGGATTGCTACAGGAGGCAACAGAACACATACCTTCGGTCTGACAATGATGGGTATTCAAGACTCAAGGAGCTGGAGAATGGAGTGAGCCAACACTCAGAAACAACTGTTCATCATAACTTTGAAAATAAAAACAGCTCTGATTTATGAGCGCAGACCACTGAAGCATTTCATGCTAAGTGAATATGCATACTTGCAAACCAAAAATATTGACAAGGCAAGTCTGATTACTAAAACAGGCATCATGCATCACCTACAGCAGTTATATAGGCTATCTGATATAATCGAGTTTGGAGTTACTGAGTGATAAAAGAATATTCTGGATTAAATACTTTTTCATTTTATGCTTTTCGACAGCATATTTCCTGGATCACCACAAAAAATTATTTTGACATAACTAACACACTTTTCTTGTAAGTAACACACTTACAGTGGAAGTCTATGAGGCAAGTATTTCAAAAAGTATTAAAAAAGAAATGTAAAACTAGTTTTTTGTTGTTTTTGTTGTAACATAAATTACTCTCTAAAAATGTATAAGATGTAATATGTTCAATTGTCTAAACTGTTCTATTTAAAAGGTGAAACAACTTTTCTAGCCACATAAACTTCTGGTTCTGCATTCAACAGTGATGCACCAAAATTTCGCCAAAACTAAAAAAATAACAAAAAAAACCTTCTCAGTTTTGACTGTAGTTGTGCAATATCATGAGGTGGCTCGGTGCCAACTTTAGAAAAAAATAGTTTGATTTATCACATCATTTATCGCCACAATTCCTGTGAATATAGTTTACGTAAACCATATTTTGTGGATGGTTACGGCACATCTAACATGAAAAAGTAACCGAGTTTATAGGCTTCAAACAGCCATGACAAGAACAGTATATAATAGACAGTTAATAAATAATTCTATGTGGATTCAAGGGTAGTAAATTATTATTTTATGGCTATTCTCTTAAAACAGCACAATAACGTTCATTCCAGTGCTCAAACTTGAATTGCCCCACAGATTTTTCATTATATGTGTGTAACTGAAAATATGATTATTGGTTGAAATTGTTTCCTGTTGTAATCAACCACTTGCCACAGATCACACGATAACATTTTACTTGTATTTACCCAGGAAAATTCCTTTAATAACATTATCACTAATTACAATGAATTCCTGTGAATTCCTGTACTGTTTTTGTAAACAGTACTTTGCAGATAGTTTGGCACATCTAATACGCAAAGGTAACATGGTTTAAGGCTTCACACAGCCATAAAATAAGTATTAATATTATAGACACATTTAGTAAATGATTTTGAATTTCAGATGCTGGCAAAAACACTTGCATTTACCCAGGATCATTTCTTTAATATGATTATGGTGGTATTTAAAAAAAAAAGAGTGTTTTCAGACTTTCAATTAGGCATTGCACATTAGGTGGCCTCTCCTTCTCTCTCTGCATTTGTTTATCTAGCTGTTCTGTAGTCATTGGGACATTGCCTACTCTTCTCCCTGTGTCCATTAGTGAGCATGTGATTAGCATTCCAGCAAAATTCCCTTAACGAGCCTTGGTCTGAGCACACAAACACGCGCAGAACAAAACACCACAAACGCACACATATATTCAACACATACACACAAACTGTATCTCAGATACACACAAGTTCAGTCTGTTCAGCAGCCAGTCAGGACAAAGGAATGGTCCGTTTCCTGACCCATAACACAGAGTTGAGTGAGCATGCATGCCCAGTGCAGGACTGCTGAGAGATGGCGAGATGATGATGATAAGAAAACTCACATCAGCCCCTAACACGCCTCCTCCAGTCTGACCAGCACAAGAGTAAATCACAATGTTTAAAAGCATTATTAACCTCTAAGGAGATGGGTCTTTAGGTAGTAATGAAACTTAATTTTAAACAACAATTGCATTGCCTCTTCCTATACTGTAGGCAGCAGTCTTCTAAGGCAGCATCCTAACCATCACAGAAGCTCATAAGTGACTCTGCATAGGCAAATCTGTGAATGGCAAAGCATGTGCATCACACAAATAGTGCATATGAAATTATGCTCAGTTGATTCAGCGTAGTAACTGACCTTCATTAAATTCTTAGTTACAATGATGAAGACCCAAATGTTGCCATCTCCCCATAAGAAAATGTCTTGTTTCTACAACTATGAATATACTTGAGGTTGCTAAACTTACATTGTGACACTATTATACTGTATATACAGTGCTGTGCAAAAGTCTTAAGGATATTTATTAGATGCTTCACAGCAACATTTGTTTAAAGACAGTTATTTATATATTTTGTTTTGGTGTGCCTGTAGGATATATCAGTGTTAAATTTCTAAACATTCCATTTGCAAAGCTGCAAACACTCTCACCATCATCAGGGAATTTTGTATGGATGTTGTTCCAAGCTTCTTTGAGAATTTGCCACAGTTCTTCTATGGATTTAGGCTGTCTCAACTGCTTCAGTCTCTTCATGTAATCCCAGACTGACTCAGTCATGGTGACATCAGATCTCTGTGTGGACTTTACCATCTGTTGAAGGACTCTTTTTTATATATAAAAACCTTGCTGGATTATTACAATATTTGCAAAATAGTGTTTGGAAACTCATACTTGATATCTAAGTAGCAGCAAAATGACTTAAATAAAGAAAAATACATAAACAACCATCTTAAAAAGACTTTTGCACAGTCCTATATATATGCTTCTGTTCAAAGGTTTGGAGTCGTACATTTTTTAGAAGAGAAAAAAAGAAATTAATCAGCAAGGATGCATAAAAGTGATCAAAAGTGACAATAAAGATTTTTACCTTGTTACATAAGATTTCTACTGCAAATAGATGCTGTTTTTTATTTTATATTCATCAAAAATACTGAAGAACAGTAGAATGCGGACGGACGGATGGACGGACGGACGGACGGACGGACAGACAGACAGAGACGGACGGACGGACGGACGGATGGATAGAGAGAGAGAATAAAGTGATATTATGTAGTGACATTTCCCCAAAGCTATTCTGTATTATTTCATCTCAGGGTAGGCCTTCTTCCCAGTGTTTGTTCTGCACTGCTGTTTTCTGCTTTGTCCACAGATGAGAAATGAACGACCTCTGAGCAGTAATCCAGTGGAGGAAGATTTTCCCTGTGGGCCCCGTCCCAGATAATCAAAGTTCTGCAAGACTGTCTAAGGTCTGTCTGATTCCCTCCTTGAGAACAGAAGATAAAATCCTGATAAGGAGAAATATGATTGGAGGAAGTTCTGCGAGCCAACCACAACACTAAGATCCACAGCTCAGCTCATGATTGAAGTGGATAAATGAGAAAATGTAATCAATATGATATGATATCATGCAAAGGCTGTGTTATCACATAAACCAGAGTAATTTTATATAATTGTAATTGTATATACTGTATCACAATATATTCTGAAAGTGAACAAAAATGGTACTGTATATGTATTTTTAAAACATCATGCCTATTTTTTGGAGAACAGAAGTTCTTGAATTGAGAATTAAATTACTCTTCTTCCTCTATTTCTGTATCTCATGCATTCAGTGCGGTTTCAGTCAAAGTCATATAGTCAGCTGATACTCAGCCCTAGTGCACAAATTAAAAATATGTGGAGAAACAGCTGATTCCCAAGATTTATTCTTGTTTAATCGCATAGTGGTTTTTCAAAGCTCCTCTGAAGGTCTGGGTGCCATCGAGAGACTATCAAGAGCGATGACAGGTTTGCAGCTCAGAGACGATTCAGAGAGCGATTCAGAGCCTCTCGCTGCATTCATCGCCAATAAATATTTACAATCTATTTATTTCATCACATACACACACATGACAGAGTGTAAAATGGCCAGCTCAGTGAGCTGGAAGAGGAAACATGCAGGAGACCAGAACAATACCTCTTCCCAGCTGGTGCCACCACCAGATCCATCAGTGTGTCAATGGCAAACGTATGTATGTGAGTGTGTGTGTGTGTGCGCGCGTGTGTGTGTTTGTGTGTGAGAGAGAGTCTTAGCACCTTCACTGACAAACACATCAGTCAGACGTAAAGCACATCCTCACACACCATCAATCTGCCATCAAACCAACATTAGAACACACACCGGTCAGTCAGCAAACACAGTTCAAAGGCCGTATTCAGCTGGTGAGAGCAACCGCTCGCAAAACAAGAAGAGAAAAGGATTGGTCAGCTGTACAAAACCTCTTCACAGGCATTTTTTCCACAGAAAATTTGAATAAATAAAATATAAAATAATAGACTCTGTGAAATGTAACTCATTAGTGATTCAAGGCGATGGTAATTAAAGGGATAGTTCACCCAAAAACAAACAATTCTGTCATTAATTACTCACCGTCATGTTGTTCCAAACCCGTAAGACCTTCATTCATCTTTGGAATACAAATTAAGATATTTTTGATGAAATCAGAGAGCTTTCTGACCCTGCATAGAAACACATCTACCACGTTCAAGGCCCATAAAGGTAGTATGGACATCGTTAAAATAGTCCATGTGACATCAGTGGTTCAATCATAATTTTATTAAGCTACAAAAATAAATTTCTGTGCAAAGAAAACAAAAATAACAACTTTATTCAACAATTTCTTCTCTTCCCTGTCAGTCTTCCATGCACATTCACCTTTCTGGATCTTGAATGTGTAGTTGCGTTGTCTATGCAGGGTCAGACAGCTCTCAGATCTCATCAAAAAATATCCTAATTTGTGTTCTGAAGATGAATGAAGGTCTTACGGGTTTGGAACGACATGAGGGTGAGTAATTAATAACAGAATTTTAATTTTTGCTTTAAATCCATCATAAAAAGATACAGAGGGAGGTATATACAGTATATATATGCTTTGAAAGTGTGTGGAATGTTCATTTCATTTTCACTCAATGCCTCTTTCCTCTCTGAGGGCAATCCTATAAGACATCCTACCATGCGCAAACAACACTGCTCTACTGGGCATCACATGTGAGCATGCTGGCAGTGGCTGCTGTTTCTAATCAATTCCAAAGTAATATCTTCTGTAGTACGATCATATAGATACAAATAATATCAGAATAGTCTGGGTCCTCATCCAGCAGCAATGAAACCAAATGCTGAAAAGGCATGATCATGTGTTATGAAGCTTTAAGGCAGTGTGGGAGAATAAACTAGGTGCTGTAGACACACAGCCATCAAAAGTAAACAATAACCAAAAACAGTCTGGCACATGACAAGTGTATAGTTATGAAAACAGGACTCAAGGAACTCTTCCTTTGCACTCAATGTTTTCTTAGCATGAAAATGTCTAGTTAAAAATAGCTCAAATGTTTCAAGATCCCTGCATTCACGTTGCTAGCTGTTTTTAAATGCAAGAATTCAAACTGTGTGTAACTCTGCTGTTCTCTTACTGTTCTCTCTGTCTATCTCTGGACATCTACCAAGGCCTTAGTCGAGGCAAGCCTCTCTTTTTTTTCTACGCTCTGAGGAGGCTTTCAAAAATGCCCACAGCCCAATTACTATAAACATCTTTCTCTAAGTAAATATTTTCCAGATTATCCTCTTTTAACGTGTTGCCTGCTAGTACTAATGCTGCAGTTTTCATATTATCCTTTCCGACTATGACAGCTGCACAATTTATGTAATCTCTGGAAAGATACTATCAAAGTAAGTAACAAGATGCTCTGCATTACTCAAATGCTAAAAATAAAAAAAAATGGGATTTTGCCTTGGGAAGCTGATATGTCACAAGGGAAACTGTTCCATGACACAAAAGCTATCCTGAGCGCTGGGGTGAAGCCTGTGGCATTAGAGGCTCTTCTGGACGATGAAATTATCGAGTGCTGAGGTGCCTGTGTATATTAGCAGCACAGTGGCTGTTGACATGACAGCAGTCTAGCCCAGACTCACTTTGGCTTCTGGGAGTTTTCAAGCCCAGAGCTCCTGGACACAGTCTGGAAAAGAAAAGAAAGAAATTGGGGGAGAGAGAGAAAGTGAGAAAGAGAGGAATGGAAGCCTGCATTCCAGTGTGGCGGTCCAAAAGTCTGCAAAATAGCTTTCCAAAATTCAGGCACAGAACCTGTACACAACATTACACTAACATTGCATAAACATTTAATGGATGCTGTCTTGCCGTAAAAACGTCAAAGAAATTATGCATAATAAAAACAACTGATGACTCAGTCGAAACAAATGTGTGTGTAATACTGTGTGTGTAATAAAAATGTAATACTGCAAAAACATTGGGAATCTTGGAACCTTTACAGGTGGTACAACCATCATATCAACAAAGCTTCGAGTCTCTTTCTCTCTCATGCAAACAGATCCCACAGCCTTTCTTTACTTCTCCTTATTCCATTTATTTCTTCTTCAAAATCCCTCCTTTTCGCTTCATATTTCTCCTACTCGTTCCATCTCCTAATGTCTGTCTGTATTTCTCATCTCATCCTCTATCTTTTACTCTCCATTTCTATCTAATCCATTCTTTTCCTCTTCATCGTTCTCAACCACATCCCCCTCTATTTTTTTCTCATAAGCTGGGGAATGGTCTGTGAATGAGCAGTAAATTGCTTGCCCTCCCAGTTCAAACCCAATTCACATGGCAGTTGAGCAGATTACCTGCCCAGCCAACAGGGCAAAGGGGCACAGGACAAGAACAGAAGCTTTTCCTCAGACACTGAACACAGTAGATTGGTTCATCTGTCCATCCCACATAGATTAACATTCATCTCCTTTATGCAAATCAATCGGACCAACCCAAGTTCAAAAGGTTCGTTGTGCATACATTTTGCTTTAAATGGGACAAATCATACAATAAGCTTTCCAGATTTTCTGGTCCAATCCAGAGCAGGCCTCCCTGAACACTAGGAGTCCCTCAGCCATGTAGCTAAATTCAGAGACCAGAAAAAATCCAGGTAGCCTTTCATGTCATGAAGAACAAGGCCTTCTTTTACCAGTCTGCAATTGGCCACATTGGTTACCTTCATTTGTTGCCAAGTCTAGCAATGATCCATGAGCCACAGGGATGAACACAGGGCCTCCACCTGCTATGTAAATTAAAGACCTTGATAAATGCTGCCTCTATCTGAAACCCATCATTTACCTGCTTCACTGGGTAGCAAGATCTACTGGCCACCTGTACTGACACACATCTATGCATTCAACAGAGCATACACATCCTACGTATCACCAAAGAGACCAATTCAATGGGCTTAGTCAATACAATCGCAGACCTAAAAGACCATAATTTGAAAAATGACCACTGCACCAAACATCTCCCTTACTGTGGAACTGAATTCTTCCTTTTGGACCCAAGCCAGTCTCACATCAGCACACATGAGCAACTCTAAGAAAGATGCATTAGATGAAGTATAAAAGTTTGTAAGAACCTGTGAGAGAAGAACTAGGCTGTGAGAATATGAATGTCCAGCAGGTATATCTATAAAAGTCAGCTAGGGTTCATTAATGGTAACTGATGAGTTTGCAGTGGATGGCTGGAAGCGTTCCGGAGATCATGCTGGGATTCTTATACAGCACTCTGAGTGTGCTACAGGAAGTACAGCATTCCTATAGCACATAAACTCTGCAATAGCTACTCCCTCCTGAGACTGACATGCTAACACACACACACACACACACACACTCACACAAGGTCCTTATAAAGGAAGAAAAACATCAGCACATATAAACAGCTCGTACATCAAGAAATGGATGCCTACAGAAGCCCATTTCCATCTCAGAGTAAAAAGCAAAGCAGATAATTGTCAGGTAAAAATTAAAATACGAAATAGAGTCATTTTGCGATTAAAAAAACCATCACATTGAGAAGAACATTTTACAATTACAATAAAGTCACAGTTAGAATTAAAGTCACAATTATCAGAAATAAAGAACAACTGTGAGATTAAGTCACAATGCAAAATAGTGTCATTTTGAGATATAAAGTCGCAATAATGAGAAACAAAATAACATTGTGAGATATCAATTGAAAAGTTAAAAAAATATAGAGATGCCCTGCAATGACGATAAAGTCACAATTTAAAAAAAAGTTTTTACAACATTATGACAAAGAAGAAACAAAACATTGCAATATATAATCTGACATTTAAGACATACAAAGATGCAAAAAAAGTTAAAACTGCAATATAGTCGCAAATACCTTTTATACTCTGAAACAGAAACAGATTTCCATAGATGCCGGATTGTTGATCATAAACATGGAAACATACATTGTCTTTTAAGTGAGAGAGTGAATATTCTAAGTATGCTGTGTGTTTGACAATGTGTGCGAGTTTTAATGGAACTAATCTCCAAACAGTGGCACAAAAGCAAGATCCCAGCTGTCGCAGGTCACTCTACGAAACCAGCAAAGTCCTACGAGTAATCGAAAGCCAATCTTCAAAATCAATTTTCTTTCACATCAAGCTCCTTTGTTGCCTACAAATGACTTTTTCTTTTACCGTAAAGCTTCCGTAATAATGTGCAACATCCCTTTATTATCCTTCTGCAAGTGCGGCTCACAGGCACTGGTCGCCCCTCTAGTGGAAAAATGGGAGATGCAACATTGGGTTAGCGCGTTCAGCAGCTGATGCAACTTTAATCCGCTGCACTGCATTGATAAGGAAGAGGGACAAAGTTCTCCAGAAAGGTCACATTATAGCAGCTGTGTGAAATGGAGTCGCCCACTTCAAAACTGTCTCTCGGTTTGTCTCACTCTCCCCCATCAACTCCTCTCTCTCTCACCTTCAGTCTCGTGCTCTCTCTCCCTAAATCCCCAATCACACCTCACAAGTTCCCATCAGCGAAAAGGTCAACAGGAGCAAGAACACATCCGCGGCGACTTCCAATGAGACGCTTCCTCAAGGAGGACCACGGTAAGGCGATGGTGGAGGTCAAGTCAAATCAAAGAGGGCACCCCTAATCTATTCCAGCACCAGAGTGAAATAAATTACATTAATTATGCATTATGCTTGCTGTTTATCCGAGAGACCCTGATTATAATAGCTTCAAGAGTGTTAGCATACACCGTACATTTATTTGCATGCCACTAAATGACCCTGGATTGTCCCAGAGGTCGGATACTGAAGCCTGTAATGTAGTTAATACATTGCGAAGTTGATTAATCTGCCTGATCCATCAATTATGAAATTGAGTTCCAGCATTCCAACACATACATCCCAAACACTGTTGCTTTAATTTAAGGAATGCAACATACAGTGCAGCATTAACCTTCATGTGGATTAGTGGGACTTCAACTAAAGATTACAGCCTCTTCATGCTGCTGCAGTGCGGCTTAGGCACATCAAATAAGAGGCACACGCTCGCACGTCAGTGCCACACACTCACTCAAGCACACTCATTAGCATTAAGAGTTGCCATGTGCATATACAATATGATATTTCACGTACACACTCATATGGACACACACAGCTGAGAGGATGTGATTGAGGTGCTCTACTACACTCACACGTCCTTAATGAGCATCCAGACAGAGAGGTTCATTAAAACACAGGCGGATGCTGATGATGTCATGCTCATGCCCTGTGGAGAGGTTCATAAGGACAGGAGCAGTGTTGTTATTATTAACTATTCAATGAACACATTTTAATAGCTTTAGTTTTAAAGCTGAAATTAAATATAAATACTACATGAAAAATTTAGAAATGCTGGTGCGGCAGCCAACTGAAATAATAAAGATAAACAGAAACATTAAAACCCTAATAAAAATGACAAAAGCACATTACACAATTACTAAAATCTATAAAAAATCTAAATAAAATCTAATTCTAAATATTAATAAATACTATAACAGTATATGAATAGTACTAAAAAATAACAGTGGACAGGACAAATAGCAACTCACTAATTCTTCTCAACAGTTAGGAAAGAGCATGTCAAACATTGTGAAGGGGATGGTGGGCCCAGAATAAACAAATTGATTGTCTTCTGTCTGTAGTCCACATCAGCATCTTCTGTAATCTTCTCCTTGTCTTTATCTTCCTGCTCTACCTCAAAATTTCTATTTTTCTCCCTTTGTGCTTACTATTAGCCTATCTTTTGCCTCTTATGGTGTCTTTCCTCTTCTTCTCTCTGTGTCCTTCACTGCAACCTTGCTCTTGTGTTGCCATTATGTCTTTCTCTTTTCAACTTTCATATGCTTTTCTGGTTCTCTAGAGGCCATTACACTTGACTCTTCCAGTTCTAGTCTCATTTGTGTCTCTTTTTCATCCATCCCCCTCTCTCCTGGCTCCTGCTCTTCAACTGACCCTTTCACTTCATCAGTCGTCACTGCCAAGCTACTCTGCAATTCAGAGGGCGATCAATCTGCAGATTGCCTGGATCTAGCTGATCTGGACTGGGCTGGGCACATCTGAGTTTAACTGGATTGGCCTTAGCTAAAACTGGACTTTACTGGGCTGGGCTTAGCTGAAATAAACTGGACCTGTTTAGCTAAAATGCTGAAATAAACGACTGGGTTGGGTTTAGCGGAGTACAACTGGAATGGTTTCGGATTTTCAAGACTGAAAACTAGCACACTAAAGTGGACCTAACAGAGTATAGCAAAACTAGAGAAGACTGGGTCAGTCTTAGTTGAGATAAACTGAATTGGCCTTAGCTAATCTGGCCATGCTAAACTGGACCTAACTGGCTTTAGCTAATCTAGACTGATTTGAACATGCTAAACTGGAGCTGACTGGGTTGGTCTTAGATGAGATCAACTGGACTGGCCTTAGATACTCTATGGATGGCTCGATACCACTTTTTCAGAACCGATACTGATCCGATACCAAAAATTCTGAGTATCTGCCGATACCGATATCGATCCGATACCAGCGCAGTTTTTTTAAATGAGTGTAGAATTTCTATACATCAATGTGTAGGTCGATCACCACTCTTTTGTATGTTACACACAATCTACTAAATATAGACAGCTTCATTATAAAGAAAAATAACAAACAAAAAAATATAATCAAAATCTATGACAAAAATACTATTATAAACTAGGTTAATGGATAATTCAGTAGCAAAAGTTACTCTAGAAAAAACAATGAGTGCACAATAATTGTATAAAATCCTAAACTTTTAGTGAAAAAAAATACATTATTTAGTGGGTAACAAATAAAAGTGAATAAGTGTAGGGCTAAATCTGGTAGGCCATTGCTCTTTGTATTGTTGTAAAATACATTCATGAAAAACAAGTAATATATAGTGAAGTGAAGTGACATGTGGCCAAGTATGGTGACCCATACTTGGAATTAGTGCTCTTCATTTAACCCATCCAAAGTGCACACACACATCGCACTTATGCGCATCCCGTGTGCAGAATGACGCACTTGAAGCAACACGGAGTCACAGTGCGCAGCATAGAGAAGTTCAAAGCACAAAGTGAAGAGATACTGATGCGTGGTGTATTAAATATGTGCCTTAGTTTATTGAACCTTTTCTTTTAACAGTTTTAAATTTCAGTTATTGTGCTCGTGACGAACAATTCATAGTGCTCTCTACTCCAGTCTTGTGATCTAACCAGATATCCGGTAGAAATGTAGGCGACACGATTTAGAAACAGCACGAAACTCCAGCAAGATAAACTCCTTTTATGCAAAACCATTTATCTTTATTTACAGATAAAGTATAACATTAGGAACATTTAATCATCTTGGAGAGAGTTTCATCGTCTTGACTGTCATAACCGAACGTGACACACAGTTTGAATGCTGAATGGAGGATGACAGACAGCTGCTGCGGAGAGAAGAATTTATGTGAACTTGACTTAAATATTCATCTGTACCTCACATTAAACTATGGGAAAGCTTCAGAACAATAGTATATATAGTGCATGAAAACTTGATGGTGCTTTATAATGTTTTTGTGGCTTTCGTGGGGCTTAATAATAACACAGAAGAGTATACGCACTATATCGGATTTGGATCGGTCTCGTCTGACCGATACCCCGATCCAGCAGAAAATGCCAGTATCGGAGCGATACCGATACTGAATATCGGATCGGCACACCCCTAAGATACTCTACACTGAACCTGGCATGATAAATTTGACACAGCTGGGTTTAGCTAAACTGGACTGATCTAAGCTCGGTTTTGTTGAATACAACTGGATTGGCTTTAGCGAATCTGGACTGAACTAGGCACAATAAACCGGACCTAACTAGGTTTAGCTAAACTGGACTGGGTTTAGCTGTATACAGCTGGACAAGCCTTAGCCAATATGGACTGAACTGGGCAAACTAAACTGGACTAGACTGGGTTTAGCTGAGTACAGATGGATTGGCTTCAGCTAATCTGGTCTGAGCTTATCCAAGTTTAAATGACTGGGTGTAGCTAAACCGGACTGGACTGAGCTGGACTTGCTGAGATAAACTGGACTACACTGCAAATAGCAAGACTAGACTGGGCTAGGCTGAGTTCATGTGGATTGGTTTTAGCTGAATTGGTCTAGTCTTAACAGATGTCTCTGTCAGGTTCACTTGTACATACAGTTCCCTCCCCCATCCAATCATGCACATACAGTCTAATCTCAGACAGCCCGGTATGGTTGATGGCGCTCCATTAATATGACCACAGTGCACATCAGCCAGCAGATTTACGATGGTGGCGATGGGACGATTTGGCACAGGCAGTGGCAAAAACAGACACAGGCACACAACTACACTCGCTTGTTTTTCTATCATCCTTTCACTCTCACAGCTGCACTATAATGAGGATCCACATCAGGACCCAGCGTCCACCTAGCTGCAAACAAATATGCACAACACCATCTCTCTCTTTGTCTACCAACACAATCACTCAACACAAAACATGAACACGAGGGCATGTAAATTTTGCACATACACACCCAACATAATCTCCATCCACAGATGTGCACATACACCCATATTCCCTCTATCCTCCCCCTTCTAATGCTGACGAAAGAGATTTACAGGGCAGAGGAACAAAAGAGCGGGTTACACTGAGTTCAAATCATCATATGGTGAAAAAGCCCTGCGTTTCATTAGCGACTCCGTTTTTTTATGATCCTTTCACTCTCACAGCTGCACTATAATGAGGATCCACATCAGGACCCAGCGTCCACCTAGCTGCAAACAAATATGCGCAACACCATCTCTCTCTTTGTCTACCAACACAATCACTCAACACAAAACATGAACACGAGGGCATGTCAATTTTGCACATACACACCCAACATAATCTCCATCCACAGATGTGCACATACACCCATATTCCCTCTATCCTCCCCCTTCTAATGCTGACGAAAGAGATTTACAGGGCAGAGGAACAAAACAGCGGGTTACACTGAGTTCAAATCATCATATGGTGAAAAAGCCCTGCACATTTTACCAATTCCAAAAAACATCAATCTTAATAACCACTATTAATCTTGTATTTAATCACTTATAATCTATATATTATTGTTCATGAAGGCTGAAAGTGAAAAATGTCTTCTATTCAGGTGTGCATAATTATTAAGCAGGTTATCTTCTACAGATAAAATCTCGAGATGGACTAAAAATGAACTCCCAAAACTTACTGCCAGATTCTGGAAGATACATTCTTCAAACAGTGGTACAAGAGGATGTGGTGCTGGTGCTTCAACGTCACTCTCAACTTATATGTCTATAAAGCCTAATATGTATATATATAAATCTACATAAGTCTTCAAGAATTTTACTACACTTCAGTATGTTATTCTTATTTAGTAGGGGTCAATTTTTAGGATTCTATACTTAACCTAAGTCTCTGAGAACCTGACACCTTGTACTTCTGGAGACTAAATGGTTCCTGGTGACTTCACACCTAATTCTTCACCTTAATTCCAAATTATTTTGCAGTTAACATGCAACTTTTAACAAAAAACATTCTTCTCCACATGTTTTTGACTGACCCTGCTGACCCACTGATCGTTTTGCTGCCCAATGGTTATGCATTAACTTTGCAATTTCTAGTATTGTAATAGTTTTGAATATTTCTCATGGGCATTTAATAATTTTTGACTTTCAGTCTGAGTTAAATCTCTTTTTTGGCTCATTTTATCTGTAAAAGAAAATCTGCTTAATAATTATGCACAGCTGAATAGAAGACATTTTTCACTTCCAGCCTTCATGAATAATATATATCAATTATATATGATTAAATACAAGATTAATAGTAGTTATTAAGA
The DNA here is from genome assembly GCF_001515645.1 of Sinocyclocheilus grahami. Taxonomy (NCBI): domain Eukaryota; kingdom Metazoa; phylum Chordata; class Actinopteri; order Cypriniformes; family Cyprinidae; genus Sinocyclocheilus; species Sinocyclocheilus grahami. Next base: position 240,127 of record NW_015505404.1, read on the forward strand.
TTGATGTCGTTTGGAATTGGTAAAATGTGCTTGGAAAAAAATATGATCAGCCTTGCAACACAAAAGCAAGCATGAACGCACACACACAGACTGTTAAAAGCAAGGAAACTACAATTAAAAGCAAAAAGAAGCCTTTAGAACCTTTAGAGTGACAAAAGATGAGGGACAGAGAAAAACAGATGAATAAGAAAAAAGGGTAAAAAGCATTTGGTGAGTATAAAGAGGCTGGAAGTATGTGAAGCTATATTCCGACAAAGGAAACCAGTCAGAGAGTATATTTTCGGAGGGATCTGTTTGTTTGACTTGCACACTATCAATGCACACAAAACCACAAATTCCATTCACTGTATTCTTTTCCTACACTATATCAGACAGACATGTACACTTTCTTTACTCCATTATCTGAATATATACAGTATTTTGTGTAAATAAACAGACACAAGCCATTCAAAACTGAATAGAGAATGACTTTTTAAATTTCAATGATATTTCTGAATTTTAATTGAAATTGAACTGAGGTAGCAAATCCAATGAAAAATGCAATTCAAATTGAAATGTAAGGAAGCACAATGAAAATGATTAGTTTTAAAAATTCAAAGAAATTCATATTACCATCATTTTAACTAGAGAAGTACATGTAAACCAATAATGCCTTTAAGGGATAGTTCACCCGAAATTTAAAATCTGATGTTTATCTGCTTACCCCCAGGGCATCCAAGATGTAGGTGACTTTGTTTCTTCAGTAGAACACAAACCAAGATTTTTAACTCAAACTGTTGCAGTCTGTCAGTCCTATAAAGTAAGTGGATGGGAATCACGGCTAAAACATACAATAAAACAAATAAAAAACATACACAAACAAAACCAAATTAAACCCTGCGGCTTTCCATCCACTTACATTATAGGATGTATGATTATATGTGTTCTACTGAAGAAACAAATTACATTAAAAAACAAATCCTACATCTTGGATGCCCTGGGGGTAAGCAGATAAACATCAAATGTTCATTTTTGGGTGAACTATCCCTTTAAAAGTATTGAAGTTTGAAGGTTTGCAGCTTTTAGACAGAGAGAATGACAGAATGATAGATAGAATGACACAACAATTACAGTTTTTCTCAGTCGCTTTGGTGCATTTCTCGAATCATCCTTAATATTTGCAAATAAGTATGTGCATTTCTCAAAACAATTCGTACAAACAGCACTACACAATGGATTACCTGCAAAAGCCTGTTACTTACTCAAAATCTTTAGCTCATCTCTCAAAAGAAAGTATTTATGTCAATAAACATATCAGTGCCATCAGAATAAAAAGTCCTTGTGTCATTGATCACAAACAAGATAGTCAAAATGCTTAGTCATGTTGTTAATATAACACTGCACTCTGTTAGTATTACCTGATGTAAACTATGGCAACAGTTTGGATGCAGTTACTGTATTGAAATGCAGAAGGCTGCATAAGCCATAATTCAAAAGTACAAATGTACACACATAACTGTATGTGAGATATTGACTGAAAGAGACTGGATAGGATTCACAGTTACACTTTGCTAGTGGTCTGACAAAAACAAAAACAAAAACAATGTCATTGTGATATAGAAAAGAAATATGGGCACAAAGGCAAAAATACAAAATTAGAAAGGCAAACACAGGAAACACCCCTTAGGCAGAACTTTGCTTTTGCATGCAGCACTGTATGAGGAATTGCAGTGCAGTCTGTCTACACCTCCTGACGGTCCACAGATTCATCTACATTGCAACTAATATCTCCCCTTGCAATGCAATGTGGAACTGGAGTCAAGTGAACCATCTCACAACTTCATATATGTGTATGAGGCTGGCTTCAACCTGACCAAAAGCAGAAGGCGTGTTTTGGAATGTCATCGGCCACACAGCTACTGTTGATTTACCAGGCCAATGGGGAGGAAATATCCATTGTCAGAATTTGTAACTCTTGTCTTGTCCTCTGTCTATATATGCTTTCCAATTGAAGGTTCATGAGAACCTTAAAACCGCAGACTAATGTACATGATCAATTGCATGAATGTACCAAAGCAATCGCAACTTGTTCAAAAGAATGAGAAACTGCTTTTATGATGTGCACAATTGACTAGATGATGCAGTCATCATAGACGAGCAGTGTAGGGATAAATAAACAAATAAATATAACAAACAAAAAATTAATAACAGAAAAAGAAAGAATGACAGAAAACAAAATAACGACATAAAGACAGAACGACAGAATGAATGACAGAATGACAGAACATTAGGAAGACAGATAGAAAGACAGAATGACAGAACAAATGATACAGCAACCGAACAATAGATAGAACGATAGATAGGAAGAGCGATAGATAGAATGATAGAACGATAGATGGATAAACAGATAGACAGACAGATAGATAGATAAATTTGATTCAAGTCAATTCATAGATAGACTTGTAAATATAAATGTAAATATTTTCAATATATATACTGTATGTGTGTGTATTCATATATACATAATAAATAAGCACAGTACACATACATATATTATGTAAACAAATACTTTTATTTTGGATGTAATTTATCACGATTAATCATTTGACTGCACTAATAGAACGAGATAGAATGATAGAACAATAAATAGAACGATAGACAGACAGACAGATAGACAGACAGACAGACAGACAGACAGACAGACAGACAGACAGACAGACAGACAGACAGACAGACAGACAGATAGATAGATAGATAGATAGATAGATAGATAGATAGATCAAGAGAACAAACAATAGAGAAACAGGCAGATGATAGATAGATAGATATATAGATAGACAGAGAGACACACAGACATACAAACAGATAAATTTGATTCAAGTCAATTCAGTTGAATTCTGATTTATGTTCAGTGCTCATATAAACACGATAAATTTCAGCTGAAGCTGTGATCAATAAAGTTCAGCTGAAGAATGTGAGCGATGTCCAAGATAATTCAATTATCATGCTTTACATACAACTCTCCATACGACAGAAAACACACACAGCTTATAACACAACACCATTTTCCCTTCATTTGTATTCTTATGCAAAATATGTGTACAACGTACCAAGACATAAACGAGAACGAGGAATATTCACACATATACTCATATACTGCATACTAAAGCGAATGTATTTAAATCAGATGAATATGAAGAGCTGTTTGTCAAAAGACTCCTGAGGTGACATAAACGTTAATATTTACATTCATATTCATCATATATACACCTGCAGCTGCTTCTAGCATTCCTATTTTTCTCTTGAGCTGACAAGCAATAAACTAATGAGCGTGTCAGCTGGTCTCTGGATTAAGATGCGTCCGCTGTAAGAGTGTGTGTATTTGAGCAAAAAATGGCCATCCTTAATCACTAAAAACGGATAGAGATGCCTGTCGGGAGAGGCAAAGCAGGGGCCGCTGATATGTGACTGCATGAAGGAAAGAATGTCTATGAGATGGGACACTTACTATGCAAGGACAAGCATGAATAATGTGATTTCAGAGAGGAATTCATAGCCGTATTCACAAGCGCGTGTCACAATTCGTCTTTGGAGTCGTGCTTGTTCATGCATGGCATGTGTAGCATTATACGCTGTTTACTATGAGTTACGCTGCCAATGAAACTCATATGTGGAAGGCTGGTGGCCTCTAGTTGCCAGGGCAACGCATACAAATAGCAAAAGGTCTTTATTGGTTGATTGAAATGCGACAGCTCACCTAAGCCAACATTATTAATATGTATGTGGAGTATCATCTATGACAAGCACCAAATGTCAAGCGTCTGAGAGTGATCTAGCAAAGCTCGTTCCCTGCTGGCGTCGCATTTAACCTTTCGCGGCAAAACTCAGAGGGACGGTGGGGGGGGGGAATAAGTGCATGCTCTCTGGGAGCCGTCCAGGGGACGGGATAAAGATCTGAAGCCGAGGCAAATGACGTTAACAGCCAAACATTAATACCCATCAATATGTATGAAGGTGTGTAGAACTCGAACTTATGAATTTATGTATTAAAGGAAGTATATGTGAGTATCCATACACGCTTGCAGAATTCAAGTGAAAATGTATGGAAATATACATGTCTGGACACATGTTGGCAAAGCGTCAGGGGAGCAGTTGTTAACCAAAACTAAAACTGAAACTGTTATCAGGGGTTAAAGCAAAAAAAGAACTTTTTTCCGGGGGCAGGGCAGCACACGCAAAGCATGCAACGACTGTGGCAACTTTAACATTTGAAAGGATACTATGGCAAAGTTATTGCTTTCTTTATTCAAACTGATTTACTTTTTCGTGAATATATGGTTGACCTGAAGAATGAAAGCTGTATCATATACTTGGAAAATTATGAGCTATATCACCCCTTATCGACACTAGGGGTGTGACAATGCACTTAGCTCACAAGAGGAGACAAAATACAGATATTTGGTTCACTAGAACGCGACAATATTTTAATACTATTGTTACGAAATTTTCAATGACAAAATATTTGTCTTTTAATTACAAAAAGTAAAACAATGCAGTTGTATTTAGAAATATTTTAACTAATCCAGGGCTGTAACTAATAATTATTTTGGTAATCAAGTAATCTACTGATTATTTTGACAACGGAGTAATCTGATATTTTTTAGTAACAAACAGACCTAAGTGAAAACCAGGCTTTAGTATGACTATTTATATATAAACTAAAGATGAGGCAATAATAATTAGCTCAAATAAAATATCAAAAGCAAGAAATTACATGACTGTATTGAACAACACCGTTAAAATACATAATGCAATATGCCTATACATAATATGAACATAACCAATTTAAGTAGCTTATGTATTAAAACAAATACCTGCAGAGGGCGCCAACGGCCTGGTGACATTTCACTTTACAGCGTGATTAAACCATATTTAAATCATTTAATTTTAATATTTGGCCACATGCAGCAACTTTTATTTTTGAAATTGCGATGTACAATACATGGCATATTTAGAAACAGGTTGATGTATTCTCCCGTGTTGGCAAAGGTTTATAAATGATTTACGTTTACAAATCTTTATTTGTAAATACCGGCAAGTTACCATTAACAGATCATGTGTGAACAGGACCTTTTAAAAAATCCCGGTAAATATGTTCTGGCAATCATATCATTCTTATGGAGATGACATGACTACTCTGATCTGTTTACAAAGTCAATATGTGCTCGATGGACATCTTTGACCATTGCGCCACACAGCTTTTTGTCGCGCTTCTCCATTCATCAGGGCTGCGACTCGGCAATTGGATACTATTATGCGCGTCTCGTGTTTATAAGAGCCAAACATTCTGATTGGCTAGTAATGTTAGTTTGGTTGAGAGTGAAAGCTGCTCCTTTCATACCATTGGTAGGCGAACTCATGGACTCGAAAGTGATATCAAATCAACAATAGTTTTTTTTTAAATATAGGATTTTTTTTTTTCCGCAGCCAAACGCTGCACTCCGCAGAACTTTAAGCCCTGTGTTATAAATCATATTTGTGAACTGAAATACAACTAAAACAAAATAAAATATAAATATTAGATGAAAAAAAAAATGTTAAATTAGAAATGTTGCCTTCCTAAAATAAGTTTAAATACTAAAATTACTAAACCTTGAACTGGAAAAAAATAAATAAATAAAGCTATATATAGAAATATTGATAAGCGCATAACATGACCTAAACTTAGCTAAAATTAGAAATAAAATAGAAACTGAAAATATGAAATAAAAGAAAGAAAAACTACAATAGTATTTAACACCAAAAAAAAACACTGGTTCTACATTGATTATGCTAAGGCTTTCTGACTAAAAAAATATGACAGCAATGCACAGCATAAATAATATGGCTAGAAAACAAAATCAAGTAATTTTTTTAAAGTCCGAATTGATGTGATAAAATTAAAATGCTGTATACTTTGAAATAACTGCACGCAAACAAACACTTTTTAAAAGTTTATAACTTAAGTTTAAGCCAAAATGTATTTATTTTTTTTATTAATTTTGCATAATGGTATAATAAATGTTTTAAACAAAAAATACTTCAACTATCCACAGATCAGTTTTTGGTGATTATTATGTATGTTCAATATTTAATGACCCGCATAGTTGAAGGAAAAATTAAGATTTTCTATGCAAGCAAAATGTACTATTAACTGAAATATGCCCAAACTGCCCAAAATTGAATGGAGAATCCAATTCAAACAAGTTCGGATTAAAACCCAGACCTAATAAATAAACCAATGTGGGTTGCAATCCTGACACTCCTGCAGGTTTCCTACTGATGCAAACACTAGATTAAAGTGCTTTAGCCATTACACTTGTTTGTTTTTCACTTCTCGGTGACATCTGTTGGTCTCAGGTAAACGGAATCACACCGGTTGCATGGAAAACGAGGCACAAGCAAACCATATTCTCGTCTTTGTGGTAGAACAGCTGCTGCGATCAAGCTCGAACACCTCGGGCAAAAACAGCAATCTGGCTTCTGTTTGTTGAAAATGGCGTGGGACATCGGTACTCAAGCGATGCTGAATCTGAACATACACTATTCTTTTTCACTGGCACTGAGGATTATCTTTAAGAGAAAAAAATAAATAAATAAAGCTATATATAGAAATATTGATAAGCGCATAACATGACCTAAACTTAGCTAAAATTAGAAATAAAATAGAAACTGAAAATATGAAATAAAAGAAAGAAAAACTACAATAGTATTTAACACCAAAAAAAAACACTGGTTCTACATTGATTATGCTAAGGCTTTCTGACTAAAAAAATATGACAGCAATGCACAGCATAAATAATATGGCTAGAAAACAAAATCAAGTAATTTTTTTAAAGTCCGAATTGATGTGATAAAATTAAAATGCTGTATACTTTGAAATAACTGCACGCAAACAAACACTTTTTTTAAGTTTATAACTTAAGTTTAAGCCAAAATGTATTTATTTTTTTTATTAATTTTGCATAATGGTATAATAAATGTTTTAAACAAAAAATACTTCAACTATCCCACAGATCAGTTTTTGGTGATTATTATGTATGTTCAATATTTAATGACCCGCATAGTTGAAGGAAAAATTAAGATTTTCTATGCAAGCAAAATGTACTATTAACTGAAATATGCCCAAACTGCCCAAAATTGAATGGAGAATCCAATTCAAACAAGTTCGGATTAAAACCCAGACCTAATAAATAAACCAATGTGGGTTGCAATCCTGACACTCCTGCAGGTTTCCTACTGATGCAAACACTAGATTAAAGTGCTTTAGCCATTACACTTGTTTGTTTTTCACTTCTCGGTGACATCTGTTGGTCTCAGGTAAACGGAATCACACCGGTTGCATGGAAAACGAGGCACAAGCAAACCATATTCTCGTCTTTGTGGTAGAACAGCTGCTGCGATCAAGCTCGAACACCTCGGGCAAAAACAGCAATCTGGCTTCTGTTTGTTGAAAATGGCGTGGGACATCGGTACTCAAGCGATGCTGAATCTGAACATACACTATTCTTTTCACTGGCACTGAGGATTATCTTTAAGAGTTCAACTGAACAAGGTGCAGACCACTGAGGTGGCCTTCCGAGACCATTTCTTCACTTGGATGCAAAGAGCAGAAGTGATTTTATTATTTATTCATAACATCATCAAGATGCCAGTTCTCCTAAAAACAGCAGTGGGTAAAAATATATAGGTAAGCTGCCAAGACATGCAAATTAACCTCATTCCTCCCACATGGATCCACAATGAGTTTTGCAGAGCTGCGCATCCTCCACAGCCTTGTATTAGCAATCCACTGACTTCTTCCACTTAACTTCATCCAGCGAGGGCAAACATTAAATCGTGTTGCAGTATGTCGAAATGAGATGCCAAAAGCAGCAGGGAGGCAGAACACAGGTCTCACTGGTTGAGACTCGATGGAAAGCTCTGAACTGAGACTCTTTTGGAAGAAACAGTTCCATGGTGCAAGAACAGATTTTGCCTCAGGGTCAACCATGTTTACTTGTGAATATACACAGTATTAGTAATATTGATCAATTCTTGATATATCATGTTTTGATATATTTACAGTAGGAAATTTACAAAATATCTTAATGGAACATGATCTTTACTTAATATCCTATTGATTTTTGGAATTAAAAAAACCCTGATAATTTTGACCCATACAATGTATTGTTGGATATTGCTACACATATACCCGTGCGGGATCCACAATGAGTTTTGCAGAGCTGCGCATCCTCCACAGCCCTGTATTAGCAATCCACTGACTTCTTCCACTTAACTTCAGCCAGCGAGGGCAAACATTAAATCGTGTTGCAGTATGTCGAAATGAGATGCCAAAAGCAGCAGGGAGGCAGAACACAGGTCTCACTGGTTGAGACTCGATGGAAAGCTCTGAACTGAGACTCTTTTGGAAGAAACAGTTCCATGGTGCAAGAACAGATTTTGCCTCAGGGTCAACCATGTTTACTTGTGAATATACACAGTATTAGTAATATTGATCAATTCTTGATATATCATGTTTTGATATATTTACAGTAGGAAATTTACAAAATATCTTAATGGAACATGATCTTTACTTAATATCCTATTGATTTTTGGAATTAAAAAAACCCTGATAATTTTGACCCATACAATGTATTGTTGGATATTGCTACACATATACCCGTGCTACTTACCATACAAACCATACATCAATGGAAAGCTTATTTATTCAGCTTTCAGATGATGTATAAATCTCAATTTCGAAAAACTGAATCTTATGACTGGTTTTGTGGTCCAGGGTCACATATGGGTCAATCATAAAGCAAGGTAACATAAAAAAAAAAAAAAAACGTAACGCTATTTAAAAAACTGTGTTTTACGTAATTCTTGACAATGTAATAAATCCTGTGGGGTTTCTTTTTTGAGAAACTAAACTAAAATACCTAAAGCCAAAAGAAACATGAAATATTTAGTATGGAACCCCGTCATGAGGAAATTCTGCATCCTTTTATTTTTTGTTTTGTCCGAGGTTGTGCGTCAAAACCTTGTGAGCTGCCTATTGAACGTATTTTTGGGCATGCACCATTTCGGACATCCTCGAGCGGAACGCGCCTATGACGCCCAAAAATGCTGTCTAGCTAGACAGCTCACTAGGTTTCGACACACAGCTCGTGTATTGTCTTGAGCGAACTACACGGATTCTGTTCCACTACCGTCCTGAACGGCTGCTTTATAGCAAGCGACCACAGTGTGCATCCCCACAGCAATACCGAGAGCAAACTGCCTATTCTTTCAGACCAACATCTGGGCGTTCAGTACAACGCATGCAAGTTCCTATCAAGCAGTTCAGTAACTTTTCCATATCGCGATGAATCAGATCAGAGGTTAAATTGAAGAACTTACCGGTACAGACATCTTGAGCTCCTTCTTTCAATCCACTACAAAGCTGATGCTGATTTTAACGGACCAGTTTCTTCCGCTCTCACGGTTTTTCAGCAGAAAACATCGATTTGTGTTGTTAGGCTTCTCTCGGAGTCCTTCTATTCCATGCTGTCTGTAGTAAGGGTGCAATCCGCGCCTCGATGGGGTGAGAAGTTTGATGTGAATGTTTCAGATGTGTCTCCGCTGCGCAGTTTCAGCCCTCCTCTCCAGAGAGCTGCAGCTGGGCTACTAAGAAAACGGCTGTGTTTGAATTAAAACGCCTCTCTTCTTCACCCGTTTTTTTCCCTACAGTAAGGAATGACCTGGCTTGTGTTTATCTGTATTGCGGTGGCGTACACTGACACTTCGTAGCACAGCGAACCAGCATGCCTGTGATGGAATCGTCAAGTTCTGTTTAAAGGGATAGTCTCCCGTTACCTCTGTGTGGATAAACACGGCAGGGTTTATATGATAGGCTACGCTGTATACGGAATAACGTGTTTACATTCGACGCGTTTATGCATCTCGTGCTACTGTCCTATTTAATGCTCTTTATACTGTTTTAATCTCCCGTCTCACTGGGAAAATCATTTTTGTGCCTTACAAAATATTTTGTAGTATACTAGAGAATAATTGTCAGCTATAATTCAGTTATGTTCACATCCAAACATTCAACCTCAAACTAGTATACTTGGTGTATGTACAGTGCACGTGATGTAAATGTCAATCAGTATGGACCTTGAATTTTTGCACTAAACTGTTATGAAAAAGAGATGTAGGAGACGAAACAACGATAAACAACTGTAGATGCAACAACAATAGACCCCGTATTGATGAGCAATTGTGTTCTACCGAGAAATAGTGAAAACGATAGAACAGGTTTCATCTTTAGTGTGCATGCATGTGTCGAACGAAAGACTATGCGTTTGGCTGTACTTGCATGTTTGTGTCAAAACGAAAGTACTTTTCGGCTTTAGTAGGCTAATTAATTAATTGAGCGCACCAAGCAGCGGAATGCTGAACGTCCGTTTTTACTGTTAAAAATAATTATAATTTAGCTATGATCAGCTATAACATTTTTATGCAAACTTGGATCAAAATTTGTCTATTGACAATGAATGATGCTTTGTCGCTCAAATCGCTGTCACTGCGAAACCCTCTTTATTGTAGCTATAATAAAATGTGTTTACTTGGTATCAAACGGAAATAGTCAGAAATGTTCTGAAAGCCCCATTCACACCGTCAGCAACAAAGAAACATACAAACCACAGTAGCTGGACTTCAAGTCACACCACATTTGCATAAAGTTTTTCTCAGCTTTGTCGGGTCACCGGACAAGCCCACATATTATAGTCACCAACACTCACTCCTGTTGTGAAAATCTCCAGCTCTCAATGAAAATGAATGAGTTCAGGCCACATTTGTTGCTTAAGTCACTGACTGTATGAATGATGCTTTACACTAAAGATGTATTATTCATTGCTTTAAAACACACTAGGCTATTACATTCACCGATCACTTTCATTATTTAAAAATCAACAATACAGAAACACAAAATGGTGTTGTGACTGTATATCCAGTTTTCAATTATGTTAAAGGTAACAGGCGCATTTAACAAACCCTTAAGATGCTCCTTAGAGACACCGAGCAATCAAATAACATCTATTCAATGAGCAAATCTTTAACACAAGAAGAAACTATAACATAAACTATATTTTTACTCCACATCATAGCAATGGATGATGTAGACGGTTTGGTTTAAAAATAACCAATTATGTTTAATTATTTTTTTTTAACTTACTGATTTCTAGTTTTCATGTCATCCCGAGGCATTTGCTGAACATAGTTCGGAAAACCTCCATATCTGCAGAAACACAATCTCCTTGACAACAAAAATATATAGTCAAATTTAGTATAAAAAGTAGCAATTACCCATTAACATGATGAAACTGGCTGCAAACATTCTAGCATTTGACTTTGAAAGAAAACCCATTAATAACACAGATTGGGCAAAAGATGCTTATACCAACAAAATATTTGGCCTTTAGGGAAAAAACTGTGTTATTTAGCAAACAGCACGTGTTGTGGAGGACGTTTAGTTTACTCACTGACGGCTATGCCATGAGCACTGTGAATAGCTTTTAATTATACAGGGCAGCTGTGTGAAAGAAGTCAAAGGTCCTCTTCTTATCTTCAAATGTCTGTTAAATTGGTGTCATGGCACTCCCTCCCTTCATCTGCCAACATTGGCTATGTTGAAAGGGCTAAAATACAGGAAAGAAGACCTTCAGAAGGAAAAAAAATCTTTTTGGTGGGCTGCCAAACCAGTCCACTGTTACAAGGCTGAATTTACTGCAAAGATGAAGAAAAAAAACAACAACAACAACACTCTCTCTTGTGGTCTGCAATTGGATATTAGCCACTGAGCCGGCCCGTATACAGAATCTGTGTGGGCAGAACTCTGCAGATTTGGAACGCCCCTCATTCATCAAGTTCTATACTGTACATCCGACACCTCCGCATGTAAATATTTTGGGTAACTTGATGCTTTCAGGTACCACTGTGGTAGTCTCAGCTTTTTTAAACACATTTAATTCCATTCTGCAAGATTCCACTGTAGAAAAATGCTAATACTGCAGATTTCTAAAAAGACAAGAATGTTTATCAAGGTCATAAAAAAAAGTGTACTAACCTTAAAGGCAAACCATATAGTTCAGCAGGCAATGCATTGAAAATGTAGGAGGAAATCATTTTATTGTAGCTTACACATAGGGAGTAGTAAATACCCAGCAGTGCTTTAAAGCTGCACTTAACTCTGGCGACCTGGAGGTAAGAGGCATTTGGAACATTTTAGCCAGCTGTTATTTTAGGTTCTCATCACAGTGATTGTTTATAATTGTCCTCTCAACAGCGCTGTCTATTTTTAAGGTTTCTGCCCCTGTTTGAAGTCATGCACTTGGTGACAGACAGCTACACATGCCTGGAGGTGAAGTTTGTGCTATATATACGCTACAGGAATTCCGAGTGGACACCTAAGGCCATGTTGCTCCAGAAAGGTCTTTTTATACAGGACACTACTAAGGGTCTATGCCTCCATCGCAGTATTGGATATGTGGATGCATTGGATTGGATCCATTTTGGTCTGCTTGTTTGACTCTATACATAGCGCATTCTAATAACTGACAGTTTGTTATACTATTCTGAAATCGCTCAAGTTATGTCCCCAAGAAGTGAAATAAGATGAGGAAATAGAGAGGGGAAATGCAAGTATAAAATGACAGGAAAGGAAAAAGTCTTGTGAAGTGGAAGTCAAAGTTAATGATAATGGCAGAGACAATTGCAAAGTGAAAATCAGACTTGTGTCATCAACATGTCTAAGTGTAATGGAAGATGAAAGCGATGGAAAAATTTAAAAAGTGACAGAAGGGATGAAGGCATTATTTAGGAGCTAACAGCAGTGTTCAGAACCAAGAAGAAAGTAAAATCAGGAGAGGACCGGTGCATTTGAATAAAGATGAGGATGATAGGCTACTCTCCACTCCATCAACTTTGAGTGGACAGGGGAGGACATGAATAAAAATGAGTGTGGCTACCTCACTATACTCCCACTTTGCCTTCACGTGGAAAGGGTGATATGCATTACGTGCATTTTTAAATTTCACTCAAAAATGAAAATTCAGTCATCATACCCTCACGTTGGTCTAAACAAGGGACTTTCAAGCTTCAAAAAGGACACAAAAGTATACAAAATATATGATGATACAACTCATCAGCCTCCTGAAGCCAAACATAAAATAGTAGATAATTCAATGAGCTGTGAACTATAGGAAAATGACCCTTTTCACATTTCCGGGGTTCTCAGAGTGGAAGTCATCAAAGTTGGATAAACTTCTATAGTGAACAGAAACTACAAGAAGTTTATTTTTTTGTTCGTATTTGCCCCTAATAGCAAAAAAAAGTGTGTGTGTGGTGGGGGGTTGGGGGGGTGAGAGAATGATTAAAAGAGACAATGATGTCAAATTTTAGAAAGTCACACAGTAGCGTTAAATAGTTTTATGTAATTTAATGCCAAGGTAAGAAAGCAAAGCATAGCGTTATACATGTACATTAAAAGTTTAAAAATGAAAACAAAAAACGTTGCTAGATTTATGATGTTAATAACTGTGGAAACGTGTCATCACAGTCTATGAAACGGGTCCATAGATGGAATTAAACATGGAACAACAGAACTAACAAATCTCTCAGGTTTTGTGAATTCATTGGTTCGCAATTTCACTGGATAGATCTGACTGAAAAGATGGCTCGTTCATGAATCTGAATTCTCTCATGAAGCACAAGGTGAATATCAGGTTTTTTTTGTTTTTTTTAGTAAATTCATGTTTCTGTTTTGTCATTTTGGAAATTCTGCAGCTCGCATCCTCATTCATTATACTGAAAAGAGTGGCCAGGATAGAACTCAAATTTACATTTTGGGTTTCACAGAATACAGAAAGTGAAAAAGACAGGAGTGAGTTAATAATGACAATTTTCATTTTTGGGGTGTTCATATTGTGCTGCATGGTGTGGTGGGTTATGGGTATGGTTAGGGACAGGTTTGGTGGTATGGGTAGGTTTAAGGGTGGGTTAAGGTGTAAGGGATGAGTCAACAGTGTAACTATATATGTAATTACAGAAATTAACTATATGCAGGTATTTTTTATTTATTTAAGTACAATGTAAAAACATTGCATTGTACCAAATGATTCAATTAAATTGAAGTACATAGTAGTTAAGGCCACTTAATACATAAGTGGGACCAAAACAAATAATTTGTCATCATTTACTCACCCTCATGTTACTATGACATATGTGATCCTGGACCACAAAACCAGTATTAAGCAGCACGTGTATATTTGTAGCAATAGCCAAAAATACATTGAATGTGTCAAAATTATTGATTTTTCTTTTATGCCAAAAATCATGTTCCATTCCTACCGCAAATATATAAAAACTTAATTTTTCATTAGTAATATGCATTCCTAAGAACTTCATTTGGACAACTTTAAAGGTGATTTTCTCAATATTTTGACTTTTTTGCACCCTCAGATTCCAGATTTTCATCCTAAAAAATGTTCATCCTATCCTAACAAACCATACATCAATGGAAAGCTTATTTATTCAGCTTTCAGATGATGTATAAATCTCAATTTCGAAAAACTGACCCTTATGTCTGGTTTTGTGGTCCAGGGTCACATATGTCATTATGTCTCACCCTCATGTCTATGTTTTGTCCTTGTTTTTTGGCTACCAACATTCTTCAAAATATCTTCATTTATATTCCACAGAAGAAAGAAAATCACAGAGTTTTGAAATAACATGAGGGTAGGTAAATGACACAATTTCATTTTGGGGTGTACCGTTTCATTAAGAGTACAGCTATGCATGGAGTACCTGCAAATGCCATGTACGTTTTGATCTGATTGTTTCTGTATGCTAATGTAGGCACATTTATTTATTTCTGCCTGTACCGAGTTATTGGTGTGAAACACAAAAAGCTCACAGTGCTCAGCTTTGAGAACATTGATAAAGTGAGGAAATTATGCCAGTATCATTCAAATTCCCACCTGCAGAGTCTGATGTTTGCACAGGACAACATCAGAGCACAGACCAGCTACTTATCTCCATTTGGGAAATAAGCAATGCAGCAGTGAGGCAGGGGACTGCTGTGGGGGTCAGCAATTACAGAAATCTGGAGAGATGCGTGGAACACATCGAACATCCTTCTAAACGGTAGTCCAGCAGCAGGAAATGGCAGTAAACAAATTTTGTGCCCACACAGGCCTACGCACAGACAGAGGGAAGACTGAATTATGGAAACAAGACCATTATCTTCAAGTTAAAGGATGAACAAGTTACCACCCCCATGCTATCAAAAGACCCAACATGGTTTTTCAGGAAAAATAACAAATTGAAGATTGACGCATCAAAAACAAACAGTACTGCGATTTAGTCTGAAATATATATACTTATTGATTTTGCTCATATTGTTTTTGTCATATGTTTATGTTTTAAATGCTGCTTTTGATTAATTTAATGCATCCTTGCTGAATACAAGTATTTCTTTAAAAAAAAAAAAGATGCCTCAAATCATGCAAGAGAGGTGTGCTATTACTTTCCTATATTATATGGTTTACCATTTTGCCTGGAGGATGATAAAATGAGTGAAAAAATCTCAGACATTGAATAAAAAAAAAAAAGACACCAAGCCATATCGAGAGATGAGAATATCATAAAGATTAAGGCATGCGCTTTTGGGGTCAAGCAATCAACCATAACACCCTCGCAACTGCTTAGCAATGCAATAAAAACCACTCAAAACACACACCTTTTATATGGTCAAGTGGCACACATTTTTTTAAATGATGAAATTCTGCAACTACAGGACTTTCATTGTCAGAAAAAGATCTAGCAGATTATTATAGTCTTGAAAAGGGGAAGGATTCATGCACGACTTGCTACAATGATTCAGAGATATGTGACTTAAACCCTGTTGATCCCTTTCCAAGATGATATTTAAAAAAATAAATAAATAAAATAATACCGGACAGTGGTGGGGTGGAGTTAAATTGTATACAGAGTCACGGGGGGCATGAGCTAGCAAAGAGGGATGGGGAAGAGGAAAGCCATAAGAGGTGGCGCAAGTAATTAATGGGTCAAAATAATTAACAGCAAGACACGGTTCATTTAAAAAGAAAGTGTCCAAACTCAATGACATGATTTATTTCTGTCAGTGAAACACGATTAAAATGACGGCGGGGTAATTACCATACAACCACTCTTAACAAAATAAATTGTTAAGACAGTAGTAAGTACGCATGGGAAAAACAAAAACAACTGCACTTTCATTTTACCATCAAATAAAAGAATATACCTGAATGCCTGTGTGTAAACAGCATCACTATAGGGCGTTTACAATTACAAAAAATCCTCACTGTCAGAACAAAGTAGTCAGTTTAATCTGTGCATCTTAATGAGGTTTTCTTTCCCATTAATGTCACTCTTACTGAATGGTTAGGATGTACCTCAATGAATTATAAAATTTGGTTTTTGAGGAATTCCTTGAGAAGAAAAACATCTTGAGCTGTTCCTCTTTCATATTAAAGAAGCCCTGATAAACTTGGACATGCAATATTGGACAAAGGAAGAGCAGAAGAAGGAAAAGACAATATGGGAGCTGTACATTCAGATTGTGAAGGCAGACCAGTTTTTGTTTTGGGGGGGCTACAGGCCATTCCACCTATATGACAAAGACAACTGAGAGTGTATGCAGGGTGTGTGTGTGAATATGAGAGTCTGTGTTTTGATCAGTGAATGTATCTGCTCTCTCCTCGTGTCACCGTTTCATGTTGCTCAG
Source organism: Sinocyclocheilus grahami (assembly GCF_001515645.1). Classification (NCBI taxonomy): domain Eukaryota; kingdom Metazoa; phylum Chordata; class Actinopteri; order Cypriniformes; family Cyprinidae; genus Sinocyclocheilus; species Sinocyclocheilus grahami. The sequence continues at coordinate 256,940 of NW_015505404.1, forward strand.
ACGCACACTCTTCTCCAACTCAAACTGCCGGTGGTCCACTCGCTCTAGGAAGTGCTTTCGCTCCACGTACCTAGAGACACAGAGAGTGGAGACAGTGAGGACACAGAGATATTGATGAAGGAAAGCACATGTAAACAAGCACTTGGCAAGAATGACACTGACGCAAATCCTGGGTCTGGCGGTATCTTGTGTCTGTGTGAGTTCAATGACTGCATACACCCAATATCATCTTTTTGCAACTGTTACACACTACATCTCCAGTGATGCATTTCTAAAGCTTCTTTCGGCGCTTTTGTTGCCGTTTCCAATTGTGTCTTGGAATGAAGCACAACGGCGGTGAGTGGGGACAGTGGGGTGTTGGTAAATGTCAGCACTCTGGTGGTAAAGTGTTTTCACACACATATTTGTTTCTTTTTTTAGGCATGCTGGCTTCACGATGCTATTACCGGTCACAAGTGGTTTGCAATTGTAAAGGGCCACAGAATTTCAGATTTTGGATGTTTTCCTTTTCTGACAAACCTAGTTTAGGTTTTGAAATATTTATTTGCCCTCATGTTGCTCCAAACCTGCATGACTTCAGTTCTTTTGCAGAACACAAAAGTATTTGAAAAAAAAAACATTTCTGTTTTTGTCCATGTACTGAAAGTCGATGGGGTCCAATTTCATTTAAAAAACAAAACAAAAAACGTTTTTTAAAAAAACATCCACAGAGGAAAGAAAGCCACACGTTGGATATTTATATTGCATAAAGGCAAGCTCAAATGATCAAAGGCCAGAATTTGACTTAGACAACACAATAGAGGCTTTAGTGAACCTGTATCCATTAGATGTCGGAGGCTATAGGTGCATGTATTCAGCCTCCCTGTTTATTGTCATCACAAGACTCAGGGTAAGAGCAGATGCTGAGGACAAAGAAAATAAAATGGCCCTTTCAGGCTGACATCATCTGGTTTTGTGGTTTTGCTCATAATAGTCTGGGTTTAGGTTCAGGGAGCTGACTGATGATCAGCAGAGAAGGGCATCTCTCACACAAAGCTTTATGTGAGGTCTAAATGAATTGCTGTGTAGAGCACTGTGCACACTAGGAAAACCCTTGGAGCAGCTGCAACGCAGACGTGTGAGGCTATGGAGTAGAGACTGAACATTTTATTAGATACCACATCACGCCCCTACCAATGATGAAAAGAAGACGGAGAGCAAAAACTGATTGCCTGTGTCTTGTTTGAAGTCCTAATGGAATCTCTGTGAAACGCACACAAACACCCACATACTTACAAACGCAATCTGATTTGAGCAACACAGTGGGTTTAAATGGCTCATATAATGCTTTTTATTTTATTTTATTTATAAATTTTACAATTTTTTTAAATGCTATTGATCTCGTTGTGGATGATTCCATGCATGTTTTATTTATTTGTTTGTTTATCTTTGTTTGCTTGTTTGTCGTTTTTATTCGTTTTTTTTTATATTTCTATTTAGCTGTAATTCAGTTTTAGTAAAGGTCACTTAAATTCAAACACTGTACCTTTACAATACATTCACCTGCCAACACATTTTGAGTGCAACGCCCAAAAAACAACCGATGGATTTAAGTCCCCGCCATACATATTTTCTTTTTTGATAATTATTATTAATAAAAATGTTTTGATAATTATGCACTCAACTGTATATCACAATACACACGATAAGAGCTGTTGATACTTCGGTTTCAGTGACACTTTAATTCTTAATTTTTTCTCTTAATGTACAGTGGGTACGGAAAGTATTCAGACCCCCTTAAATTTTTCACTCTTTGTTATATTGCAGCCATTTGCTAAAATCATTTGTTAATTTTTTTTCCTCATTAATGTACACACAGCACCCCATAATTTATGTACATAATATCCATAGTCAATTTTTGGCATCAAAACAGTAATAAATTTATGCACACTTTCCCCTTGTCTCTGACCTTTACCATTGCACTGGTATTTTTTCCTGCTCTGCCTTTAAGAGTTCTATGTAAATGCCCTTTTTGCATATGGAATGAGAAAGCAATTTGCTGTGCTTACACATGGGCTAAAGGTTTGCTGTTGGGTCCAATATAGCTTGTGCTGCCCCTTTTTTAATGCCAGCTTTTTTTCTTTTTTTTTTTTTAAAGAAATGCATTGTGCAATTTCACTGCGGCAGGTTTACATAATCAAATATGACTCTCAACCTGTTCATGTTAAAGTGAAATTATCAGGGACTCATCTGGAGGATCTGCAGAGCAGTAGGTGCTACACACAGCCAAGAACAGCACAGGCTTTTCCACATTTTACTCTTTTAATTTGTCCATCTAGGAATAACAGTATGTTTCCTATTATGTTTCTAAACACAGAATAGCCATCTTTGAACAGATAATTTTGTTGGAAGGAAGTTTTGCATTCTAAAAAATACAGTACACAATTCAATAGCGTACTAAATTCTTTTTAAATGAAGGAACAGTTGTTTTTTTTAATGATATGACCCATTTAAAGCTATTTTAGTTTTTTGTTTACCTAGTTAAATTCTGTAAACACTTGCAATTGTGCATCCTGCCTGCAGAATTTGAAGAGCACAATCCGTCACATGTCCACTCTGTTCCCCCTTGTGTCTCAATCCCATGATGCTCTGGAAGCTCTGATGCCCAACCAACCATTTGCCTCCAGAGACATGAGGCCCTGGGTTTACAAACTGTGTTAGCTCTGACAGATCTGGGTGCATTTCTTGTCCTACATTTTGTGAAAAAATAAGATCTTCAACCATCATTCTCACAATGAAAACAGTCCTGTGGGCATACAGTTTGGCCGAGCGGCCTGTGCACTATGCTATTCTATGGTCTATGCGTCCTCCACACCCTTCAGCAATCCTCCTCTTAAACCACATCCCTCTCAGAGAAACAGAAATATGGAAACAGTGGCAGACCATAATTTTGTCTGCTTTATTTTTAAACCCCCAGGCCAGGTTTTTAATTTAGTAACTGTTCCACTCCCTACAACTGTCTGATAGAGAACTAACAGTTCTTTTCATCCATATATTAAATATGAGGAGCATCAGGCTCTTTTAGGAAAGCCAGGGCATCAGTGCTAAGTGTGCAGAGATATTTAAATGGAACGTTTACCTAAAAATTTTAATTCTGCCATCATTTAATCACATATTGCATACCTGTATGATATTCTTCAGATTTGAAAGGATGTTTTCTGTTCTTGTTCATATAATGAAAGTCAGTTGGGTCCAAAACAACAATGGACCCCACTGACCATCATTGTATGAATGGAGAAAAAAAAAAAAGTAAATTATGATAAAACTAAGTTTTGGCTGAAATAGTTTTTTTAATTGACAAATGCATGGTAAGGGAGTAAAACAGAATGGCAACTGGATGCACAAATTATGTCATTATATATCACCATCCCCTCAGGACAAGATGCAAGTTTCTCCTCCCACATCTCCCTGCTTGTTTTTACACCAAATGCATCTTGGGAGTGGGGTAACGTCGCACAAATGTGGCACTGTAACTATGGGGACAGGGCTAGTTTAGAGGGGTATTCACGACTCAGAGGAAAGCAAGACAGCAACAAAGTTGATGCACTACTGAGATAACCTACAGCTGCAGCTGTGGCATGAAACCCAAGAGACCTCACATTTACTCACCTCCTGAAACAAACCCATCGGTGCGCAATCACCAAAAGCTTGATGGGAAACAAATGTTCCACCAAGATTTCACTTCCTCCTAAACTCACTATGAATGAAATCTAACCATGACCGTAGAGTGGAGAGACACAAACTATGCGTATGCAGATCTCAATTATGGTCTTGTTTAATTTCCAAAGCCTTTTGAAGTCTAAAAACTGATCTGTAGATTACTAGCACTACAGTCGGTCCTGACAGGGTAAGTATACTTAATCTATGAACTTTATTTTCAATCTCTTAAACATCATAATTTGTATCATAATGTTGTAATTTGCCAGAAAAGACCATGTATTTAGGTTTGTGGTAGCAACCCTGGGGACAAGCAAAAATTAGCTCGCTATGTAAAGAAACCGTCCATACAGAGTACGGTTCACACTCTATCATCTCTATATGCACTTAGTCTCCATTAGAGCAGGCGTAAACCTTTTCACTGTTGACTGTTAGGTATTAATTATACATTTGAGATGAATGAAGTATGTTGAGGGAATCGATAAAGGGTCTGTTACCAAAATGAAAACCTCTTTCAGAAACCCCATCCTTAATATTAGGCAAAGGAGGGTGAGAACAGCATTTATAATATGACTTTACTCTTGCATTTTTTATTTATTACTATGATGGAATGAAATGGAAGCAAAAAAAATAATGGCCCGTTCATGTGTTTAAAGCTGCAGTCCGTAACTTTTTTTGGTTAAAAATTATCCGAAATCAATATTTGAGCAAGTGCATAACCAGCCAGTGTTCAAAACCATCGCTTTACTTCAGCCCGATTCACAATGGTAATCTTATAATAATGTTTTCTAAGTTGAGTAGTACGGGTAGGTTTTCACAGGAAATTCGAGCATGCTGCTGCGTCATTACGTCACGTCTGTAAACATAAAGATTGAGTCCCGGCTACTAGGCAATCGCATGTGAGGATCCTGCAAGTGGCGGATCGTTTATAGCCTTATCTCACAGCAGCTGGAATAATTAAATGTATAATTTTGATGGCGGATTGTAATCCATTAAGGATTATGCGTTTATGAAACACATATGTGACTGAAATTAAATTATTCCAGTTTTAAATGTGCATCTGATTACAGATAGCCTGGGATTACACAAGATTTGTATTTTAAAGACAACCAGTTCGAAGGGAGCATAATATGCTTTTTGGGTTAAAAGAATTTCTTAATATGAAATTTGAATGTTATGACAATTAGAGATTAGACTGTACAGAAATTTAAATCTACATGTTAATACACACTATAAACACAAGTCACGCAATGCTGATGTTGTTAACATTAACAATTTGAGAACAAAGTATAACAATAATAATAATTTGCACGGTTTGATGTGATATGAGCTAATCGATCGTTAGATTAAATCACCATTGGTAGCACGATTTATTGTAATGCTTTTTTCCCCTCAGTTGGTCAGAACAAACATGGCAGACTTGTTACTTGTTCTGACGACAATATCCAGTGAAAATTCTTATTTGTGTTATATTCCAAGACGTAGGCAAAAATCTGTGATTCCTAAGTAACAGTATCCACACCGGTGCGGTGACTGACAACCACACATTCAACTCAAAACATTAGATTCATCCACACTGGAGCCGTGCCGGAGCACAACCCACGCAAGGAAGATAATTCAGTAAGTAACTGCAATTGCAGGTTTCAACCAGAGATGGCGACAAAGAGGCAAAACTTATGGACTGCAGCTTTAAAATTGAATATCGTATAGAAGACGTGGGCTAGAATGTCCCACACACTTCTGATTCGTCAACTAGGAGTCAGCCAAAACTATACTAATATAACAAAGGCGTTCAAAAGAGTCCACTTGTGACAAAGCTTCAAATTAGCATTTTTCTAATTTAAAGCAGCTTTTTTCATGACAAGTGTTTTTTTTCTACAAAGGGATTTGGCGTAAAGTTGAACTTAAGTTTACACGAATGTTCTCCAGCATGATTGCAGATGATTCAAAGATCATCTTGAGCTTTAATGGACAAAGAACGCCTGACTATCTATACAAAGAGTCGCATGACTATCACAAGTATCTGAGTACCTGGAAATAGTGCAGAATCATAAATACCTATTAAACAGTTTACGTCAATGTTTCTCTGGTTTTAAATCCCACTAAGCTTTCAATTCCAGCACAAACGAGAACCATGATGAAACTGCTGTAATAAAAGTGAGAAGTCAATACTGCAGTATTTCATTAACTTCCTGTAAACACTACTTTAAACTACTTGACCCTGGTTCACATAAGCTTTTTTTGGTACAGCCTTGCATCATCAGCTTTTGAGTAAAGTCCTATTCTTCACCTCTTTCTCCTCAAGATAGCCATCAAGGCCAAGATAAGCAGGTTTAAATGAAGTGCTATCGGCTTAGCTCCCACTCCATTCATTCTGCAGATCTACTGAATACTGATCCTAGACCAAGCTGGAGGGCAATGATAATCTCAATTTTACAAAGTTTTTTCATTCCGTCAACAATTGCGAAGAAGAGTGTGCATCATGACGGTAATTAAATTATTTTAATTAAAACATACTGTTGGCAAACATATAACGAGAAATATAAAACCAAAAAAAAAAAAATAAAATGTTTTTTCAACCTAATCAATATCAATAATGCTGGCAGATAAACTGTAACAGCTGAAGCTGAACACTAAGTGAACACCAGTAAACACTTTACAAGTGGGTTAATTAGCTCACCCAAATGCATTGCCTAAAATTAAATACCATTTTAAGTGAAAATTATTCAAATGAATGAATATGACATGACAAAACTATCAAAACACTGACTAAAATAAATGATCAAAAAAGACCATCAGGTTTTACTTGTGTAACGTGTGCTATTGTCTATTCTATTCCATTCTATTCTATCCAACTTTTCACCTATTGCTATGCGTTACTGTAATGCCTAAAGTTTTAAACTAAAAATAAAAAATGAATTAAAAACTGTCACAAGTGGACTCATTTAAACCCTACTGTATATTTCTTCATGTAGTTCATTCCCCAATAAACCAATCAGATGTGTGTGAGCAGACACCTGCATTGTGAGGCCACATATTTAACACCCACATCTCTCCTACACATGTACGTATGCAGTAAAACCAACAAGAGACAGTGCAGATCTTCTGACAGAGAAACAGTAAGGAATGACTCATAATTTGGCCAGAATAGAATCTACTTTTTTGTACTCACTACACAATTTCTCCAAATGCTCATCGCTACATCAGTGCATAATTAATGAATTGTAATGTATTATAAAAATTGCACCGAAACATAATATGCCAGCACACTGTGGCTTTAAGCACTTAATGATATTTATTCAGCTCTGATGAAAATCTCAGAAGCTAGTGTGAGACACTAATGGGAGATAATATGAGATGATGTGTTTGTCTGGGTCACTAATGAGGCTTAAACATACCCTTCTTTGCCTCGATTATGGATTGCCAGCTCGTCTGAAATGCCCTCCTCTGTTTTAAAGGCATCCCAGTCCATCTTAGACTTCTCCAAAGTGCTCATCTTCTGCTTTTTGGCTCCGATGCGATTCAGGATGCTCCCCATGCCCACTGGCCTCTTCGAACTAGAGGAAGGAAGATCATAAAAGATATTCTCAATCAGAATTTTCAAGTATTCAAATTGGCTGTTCTAACTGAGAGGGGCTAAAAACAGCCTCCAGTGACATTTTTGTTGGATTTCAAAGTGGAAACAGATCATCTGCATCAAAATAATTTTGTTTAAAAATGCAGGAAGACAGACAAAGGAACAGGGTAAAATATATTTCATCATATTATTTATAAAAAGATAAAATAATGATCCAAAGTGGAAGGAGAGGCAATCTTATGCTGGTATGCTTCTCACAACATGCTGCCGGAACAAAGATGTGTTTTGAACATTACTAAAGTCATCTTGACATTGAGGTTGCGCTTGGCTGCAGTAATGAAATGTTAAACGATCTGTGGAATGAAAGAGATGAAGAGTCCAGACCAGCGGCCCTCCCTCTTGTATGTGGGTGCCAGAGGGAGTGAGTGGGCTGGGGGTCTGCAGGGGGAATGGGGGGTGGCAATAGGGCCTTGGGGTGCATTAGAGGGTGCCGGGGTGTCCAAAGACAGACGATTTCACGCTCAGGTGAGTCATAGGAGAAAGTCTGCCATAAGGAACAAGAAGGAAAATTGTGTGTACGTGGAAGATGGTACAATTGTTTTCAGAATATGAAATGAATATAAAATATAAATAAACAAAAAAGTTTGGGTAGGAAGGCATTGCAATATTGGTTTAAAAACACAGAGAACAAAACTGCACCACCTCCTTAAAATTCCCTTACATAAATCAGTTGTTAATGCTCTGTCTTGCTTCAAGCTGAAGTAAAATGAATGCTATGAACTTGTATTACTTGACTGCAGGGTAAAAAGACTTCATTAATTTCTTAATGAACTGCAAGTTGCAGTTTCCTCACCGTGATCGAGTCGATTTAGCAGGACTTTTGTGTTCAACACACGGCGTACACGTGCACACACAGGAATGAGGCGACCCACAAACAGACACACGACTAATGTCTAAAGGTCTGACAAAATGCATCTGCCATCTGTGCAAAAACTGTCAACATTATTCAAGGAGGAAAACAGGGAGCTGAAAAATGCAAGATGAAAAAACGGAAACAAAGAAGAATGTTTTAGCATCTGCGGGTACACAATTATTCTCTTTATTATGAATGTTTTCCACATTCTTTGGATATTTTCTTACAATATCTGGTCACATTCATCCATAAGTAAAACGTAAATATATTATAGATTTTTTGAATGCATTATATTTTTTGATTTTCCCAATGATTTATATATAAATGGATATAATTTTTAAAATATATTATTTATATAAAATATTGGATTGTTAGCTGGACAATTTATAACTGCATATATATATATATATATATATATATATATATATATATATATATATATATATATATATATATATATATATATATATATATATATATATATATATATATATATATATATATATATATATATATATATATATATATATATATATATATATATATATATATATATATATATATATATATATATATATATATATATATATATATATATATATATATATATATATATATATATATATATATATATATATATATATATATATATATATATATATATATATATATATATATATATATATATATATATATATATATATATATATATATATATATATATATATATATATATATATATATATATATATATATATATATATATATATATATATATATATATATATATATATATATATATATATATATATATATATATATATATACACAGTGGTGTGAAAAAGTGTTGGCCCCCTTCCTGTTTTCTTTTTTTTTTTTTTTTTCACGTTTGTCACACTTTAATGTTTCTGCTTAAATTTAAATATTAGTAAAAGATAACACAAGTGAACAACATGCCGTTTTAAAACAAAATCCAAAACTACATGGTCCTGTGTGAAAAAGTGTTCGCCCCCTAAACCTAATAACTGGTTGGGCCACCCTTAGCAGCAACAACTGCAATCAAGCGTTTGCAATGAGTCTGTTACAGAGATG
>NW_015505404.1:266302-295992 GCF_001515645.1 Sinocyclocheilus grahami
TCTCATAGTTGAGGTATACCTATGATGAAAATTACAGGCCTCTCTCATCTTTTTGTGCCAGCTTCTTTCACTGCAGTGCTGTTCCCACGACAGTCACAGTCTGGCCAGACAACACAGAAAAAAAATAATGTTGGGGTGCAAAAAAGCCAGCAAAAAGTAAAAATCAATAATGGTAAAATCAATACTGTAATTATATTCCCTCCATTACAGCTGCATCCACAAACACATTTCATACAAGGAAAGCTCACCTGACTGCTGCACAACTATTAAAGTCACCTTATTAAAGTCACATGGAAAACAACCACAAAGATTTTAATATGAACAAGTTCAGTTAGCCTATATGACATTATTCCCAGACAGCACAGCAGCACATTGGCCTTTCCATTTAAAAATGAGAATTGAAGAATAATTAATTTAAAACGGTCACAAAGCAGTATCCCTGCGCACAGTGGAATCTTACTGGTTAAAAATTCTCAAAGAGAATGGTTAAGAGAGAATAAAATTGTTGAATAAAGTCATTATTTTTGTTTTCTTTGCACACAGAGTATTCTCGTAGCTTCATAAAATCGAACCACTGATGTCACATGGACTATTTTAATGATGTCCTTACTAGCTTTCTGGGCCTTGAACATGGTAGTTGCATTGCTGTTTATGCAGGGTCAGAAAGCTCTCAGATTTCATCGAAAATATCTTAATTTGTGTTCCGAAGATGAACGAAGTTCTTACGGATTTGTAACGAAATGAGGGTAATTAATGACAGAATTTTGGGATGAACTACAACTAACGGACCCACTTTATATTAAGTGGCCTTAACAACTATGTACTTGCATTTAAATTAATAATTTGGTACAATGCACTTATTGTGCACATGTTTTTACATTGTACTTATATTTTAAAAATACCTGCATCTAATTACATCTGTAATTAATCTCTGTAATTACATTTATAATTACACTGTTGACCCATCCCTTACACCATAACCCACCCTTAAACCTACCCATACCAACAAACCTGTCCCTAACCTTACCCGTATCCCACCTCAATAGCAGCAAAAGTGTTTTGCAATACAATATAAACACAATAAGTACATTGTACTTAGTTTTTGATGCAAGTACATGGTAGTTAAGGCCACTTAATATAAAGTGGGGCCCAACTAACAAACTGAACCTTATTGTAAAGTGCTTTATTGACTCACACATAGGCATGGGCCAATTACTGGTTTCAAGGTATCCCACGATTTAGAAATTTTCACGGTTTCAAAACGCTAATATTTTCCGTTATACCTTTCTTGCGGTATGCGCTGTTTTTCATGTCTCCTCAAAGACTGAAAGTGTAGGAACCCCTCAGGTTGATGCGAGCAAGCGGTCAGTCACGTGTATGATGGCCGAACTTAAGGAGCTTTCCTTGGAACTTACGCGATTTGGCAACCGGCTGTTTTTTGTCTTCTTGCAAGCAACTCGTCTCTGTTCTGGACTTGCACAAACTGCGTTGCAATGCAATCGTTATCCAAAATGTCATTTATGTGAAAATATGAAGTCTGTAAATGCCCGTTAATACAGGCCAGAAACGCTGAAGATGGACGCACAGAGAAAAATACTGTAGCAGGCAGATCACTCACTGTTCGTGAAGAACAAACTATTGGAAGAAAATCCTCAATATTGATTTGGGGGTTTATATGAATGTGTTTCTGAGGGGAACTGACTGTCTTCAGAAAAGTTTATGTGGTATTTTCTTTTAATCTCGTCTAAGTCTGTATAGTTCATATTAAAGAAGTGTTTCAGCGCAGTAACCAAGGAAAAGCAGTATCTGATGTTCCAGAAGCGCCTCCTGCTGTCAGAGAGTGAATCTGCATCTCATTCAGAGCTTCTGCTGTTTGTTTCGTTCAGGCATGTAGTATAATTTCACAAAGCTAGTAAGAACATTCTGTTTTTGTTTCAAATTGGGTTATTATTAAATCAAATTATGTATATGAAATTATATAACTAAATTATATGAAGTTATATAAATTATATGTATATGAATTATATAACTAATTAAATAACTAATTACAGATGTATGTTAAATAAAGATGTCAGTCTTTATTTTTCTTCTTTTTAGGAAACAAATCAAAGAAAAAAAATAAACAAATTCTACTGTTCCTAATATTCTGTATGTTGTTCAAAAACAAAATGCGGAATTTTTTTTTTTTTTTGTGCCCGGTCATTTAAAAATAACACATTTTAGAGCTGTAACGACAATACCGTGAAACCGTGACATTTTTGCTTAAGGTTATCATACGTCAAAATCTCATACCGGCCCATGCCTACTCTCACACACAAAAAAAAATGAACTGAACTGACTCAATCTGGTTTGTGAAGCGAGACAAGACACAACAAAAGTGAGAAGAGGATGATTGAGAAAGTGTTACCTGCAGTTTAACAGCTTAGTCAACAGAGCCAATACATACACACAGAGAGGAACAGGAACACTGCTTAAACCCATCCGGACAGGGAATCAATATACAATCAGGGCTCCACTGATAGTCAATCCTGTGTGCCATGCGGCAGCGTCGATGTGAGTGGGGAACGTTGGGCTGGGAGCCAGACCACAGTACACAACGCTGGGGCAGAATGCAGAAAGCAGAGCCAAGGTGACTGTATCCTGTCTCATCACCCATAATGCTTAAACTGAAAGAGATGTATGTATGCATTACATCGCAGGCAAATAAAATACAGCATACTGGGTTATACGCCAATGCAGGCACTTAAAAGTCAACTAAATTGGAATTAAAACCTAAAGGGAAACAGGATGTACAGGGTAAAACAGAAGCCTAGAAGTCTGTGAATTCAGTTGTTTATTTGCAGTTAGTTCTCCCATGACTGAAGTCTTTTTACCATCTCATTTAAAGGGACACACAGAGTCAACGTGTCCCATCACTCTCTGTAGGGAGAGGAAAAGGCTGGAACATCCTATTCGGACTCCTTTCAAGACAGGAAGTAGATTCCCCCACCTCATTATATCAGTTTATGTCATCGTAAGTTCACAGAGCGGATCATAAACTCAGCATCGACCCGCAGTTGGTTGACAAGTCTTTCCATCTCCTCTGTGAGTAATTACAGCCTTTGTGACATCATAAGAGAAGGCACAACAGGGCATCATGGGAGACGGACGCCAGCTAACCCTGAACACTTCATCTCCATTATCTCAGTAGCCTGCTTGCACAAACTGATCTAATGGTATTTTTCCGCCTGAGGCGCGGACACTGGCCTAGTTGTAGACCAACTATTTACGAGAACGTACAGGCGTGGGCTTTGGAAACACAGCTATAAACCCAGTGCACACGTCCTCCATAAGACCCCGTCGCAGCATAACTCACCCACATTCAGTCCGACAGCCAGAAGCTGGAAGAACAGCCAGAGGAGAGACCACGGGGTAACACAAAACAAATGTGTGATAAAGGAAGTTTCTAATGCTCATGTTTTAATCATATACGTGCACTGCAAAATATATACAATAGAAGGAAGAGCTACCAACATGTAAATACACAGCAAATATATAATTTAGTTAGTGACAAAAACTTCCACAAGCATCACAACACTTAAAGTACCTGGAGATCTGTTAGCATTCCCATTCATCATTGATAACTGGTGCAAGGATTCCCAGAATTACGTGATCTGAAATCAGCCATCTTTGCTCATGAGTGAATGACTGTTAAAAGGATATATATTTTTTTTTAATCTTTTTAAAAATGTTTTTGAAAAACGTCTCTTACGCTCACCAAAGCTATATTTACTTGATCAATAATAAAGTAAAGACAGGTAATAACGATAAATATTCTTACAAATTAAAATAACTTCATATGAAGTTGACTAATAATGTAATGCTGACTAGTAATGTTATCGTTTGTTTCTTAATCATTTTAGCTTTAATATTCCCAGCCGCAGTGCTGCTGCCATTATGAATTTAGAGACAGGGTTTCAGGGTCAGGGTTGTTTGAACTGCTAACAGAAAGCTAAATCAGTCTCAGAAGTTGTGTTTCTAATTCCCTTTAAAAGCATTGCTGGTACAACATCAAAGCACCAATTGTAACAAATTAACCACATTCAACCATAAATTTCTAGACAATTACTGTCAAGACTTCAATTCGTCTGCTGTGAGCAAATTGGCCCAAATATTACCCACAATCCACAGACCTGCATTTGTTTGTTTAGACTATGATAGCGTTGTGTATTATGAAATTATAGTTATTGAGGTATTTATTGTTTAGAAATTGTTAGTTACCCTAAAGACACTGCCCTTAGTGTCTGTATAATGCGAAAAAACACCTAATCTGTGTCGAATGGACATGACACTAAAGCTGATTGTTTTAAAAAAAACAGTTTGACACAAACCGACCCATTATTCATTAACATGAGGAAACATAACCAATTTAATAATCACACATTAAATAATTAAGCTTAACAAGTGTGATAATCTTAGATTCAATGCATTACCAAGAGGCAAAGACAGAGAAATGTAAATCTGTCCTTCACTGTAGCATACTGCAACATAACATTTGGATGAAGAACACAATCTAGAGGCCCCCAAAAAACTATTTGTAAAACAAACCATGTGTGGACCATGCAAATTCTACACTGTTATTTGCCTCACGTCCTGTGAAGGAGTCACATACAAATTATGTATTAGCAAAAGATATTGGAGTTTATAAATATTATATCTTCCCTGTCAAATCCCTCTGATTTTTAGGGTCCTATTTTTCTTTCTCTTTTGAATCTTCAAAGAGCTGTTTAAGTTGGAACATGAGGTTCTGAGCATCTCTGCTCCGCCTCTAACACGATGAACGACAGATTTACATTCTGTGAACAATGAGCAGCACACCTGCTCATAGACGACTAATGAACACACAGTCGTTCACAAACACACCTGCAGTGCTAAGACCTAGAGTTCAAAGACCTTTTACGCCCCGGGCCCCTGGCCCCTGTGATCAGCCACCTGAACTTAGTGACACTTGCAGCCCCACCCAGCCCCTAAGCTCTGATTTGTGTCTTTCATATACACAAACAAATGTGTTATGTCTAAATGTTCGCAAAAAACACATTTCTGAAAATACTCTAAGGCCATGTACACCCTATCAAAATCTGTTTGTCAATTCACCTTTTACTGTTTAATCCTGTTCTATACACACACAGTTATGTAATTTAAGTAATTTTTTACATTCTACAACCGTGCTGATCGAATTTCAACTGAAAAGTGCAGGTAGTGTCAATCGCATTTGCAGAAATTATATGCATTGTGTACAGAACCAAACTGAACTTTTTGTTAATGACATCTTTAAGTGCATATCACTGTTGTGGTGCAGAAAATCACAGGGAAGCAGATACGTCTTGACTCGGGGTTGCCAGATCTTGAAATATGAAAAAAAAGTCAAATAAGAACAAGCCTGCAAATTTAAATTCAAACTTAAATCCAAGCCACATACCAAAATACTGCCTATCTCCATAAAATGGATAATTTTATGTGATGAGTTCAAACAACAAGCCCAAAGATGCTTAATAAGCTTTTCTTATAAAAAGTGGACATGGCAACACTTCAAGAGCACGTTCTGCAAAGCAGCCTTCCAAACAAACAAAACACGATGGCTCTGTTGATGGTGGTTAAGCAAAATCGATTAATTTAACAAGTCTTTGGTCACAGTAATATTACTTTGGTCAAAAATAACATATACCAAATGCACTACACAGCAAAACATTGCCATGGTACAACAGTATCAATCATCGCAATATCAAGAGTGAGTTCGGTTTCATACACAAACGAAACTGTAATTTAGAGAATTCACTTCCATATTTAAATACGGCTGTCACTCCTAAAATTTTAAAGTGCATTCTTGGCCTAAGTTTTTTAATGCAGCTAGTACAAGTGTTGGGGAGTTATAGATTCAAGTTTTCAATTTTGCATATCACAATGTCTTCTATGACTCCATAAAAATGTTCACACTATGCTTAAGGACACCCTAGGCACTTTTCATTGTTATAAATGGATGTTCACACTACTTTTATCCCTGCAATACAGACAACTAATCACAAACTGCCTCAATACTTGTCTGATTAATTATTCATATGCTTTGAACAGAGACAGAAACATGCCGAGTTTAGTTTCAGCATCTAAAGGAAAATAAACAGTGCTAGAAAACGCACCTCTGCTTTTTCCTATTCTTTTTGTATTAATTTCCCTATTTAAAAGACTTAAGACAATCATAGCAGGTCAATGTGACATTTCCAAAGATTGACAAGGAAAGGGCATACTGTACTCATCCAATATTATTAACTTTGTAAACATGCAAATACAAAGATCAATCCAAGTTTACAGGAAAAAGTTGAGTCTACGCAGATTTAGATATCAGGTGCTTTGATTTAAAATGAGTAAATCAAGAAAGTTAAATTTTAAGCTCAATAGTGACCTCATGTTTCATTGAACTTGAGCACATTTATTGATTCTATTTCTATGTTATTTTACAAAGAGTTGAAAAAGCATGTCACTGCATGTTGTACTATGTATAATTGTGCATGAGACCATTTAACCCAGGTTTACAAATATACAGTGTGAAATTGTTAATTCAGGGTGAACTATTTCAAGTGTGAACCCATGAAGAAGCAGTTCCTCTCTCCCCTAAATTACCAGTGCAGATATTTTCAGCACAGATGGACAAAGTGTTGAGTCCAACTGTGAATTCAACTGAGCTCTGCAGGAGAAAGATGTAAGGAGACATGTGAAGAGAAAGCCTTCCATCTCAAATACACAGACAGATTTTGTTTTCACATGGTCAGTAGTTGCTGGGGAATCTGTCTGTGAAACATGTGTGTGGTTTGTCCTTTGGAGATTCTCCGAGAGTGTGTGACTTTTGTGTGTGCACACAAGACCAGCCTTAGGCCTTTATATTCTTTGGGTCTGAGCATATTGGTGTATATGTGAATGTGTGTGACAAGATGTGGAGCAGACACAGAAAGAGAAATTGTATCCTCAAGAAACAAACAAACTGGGCAACTTCAGAGTCTTCAGACTCATTTGAAGACTTGCACAGTCCTAGTGGAGAATTGTAAGTCTTTGCAGTGCTCCAAGATACAATCACATTGCTATCTCACACAACCCAGCATGTAACAGGAGAACTATTATATTTTCACAAAAACAGATGATAGACAAAAATGCAATAATCATGCCAAACCTGTCCCCATGATGCTAGCAGGTGTTTTTAGTGGCTGCAGGACATTACAATTTGCTTGCTAAAACTTTTAAAGTGGTTGCTAGGGTGTTCCAGGTTGTTGCAAAGCAGTTAACAACAGGTCAAAAGCCCACCTTTTCCTTGCGCAATATGTATGACGATATTGTTGTAGTGACCAAAGTGTGATCTCCATGTCGCTGTTACAGTGAATTCAATAGTGCTTCAATGATGAGATAGTATGATACGATGGTTTCACTTATTCACATAAAAATGTAATAAACAAAAAGAAACTGTTAGTACAATGGCGTTATCCAAAACAAACTTACTGTAAACAGCGACTGAAACCTTACATCTGCTGGCGTCTTCCAAAGTTCCACGAGTCCATTACGTCATTTACTACAGATACGATATTTAAACAATCTTTCATATGACTAACATTCTTTAGCCAGCATGTGTCACTATATTGACATTAACAAACAAATTGAATGGCTCATACAGTCGTAATTGGTGTGAGCTCACATTATCGAGTATGTCGCCCACTTTGCAAAAAACAAACTAAAAGATGTGCAAGCGTTTACAGCGTTAACATTAAAATGCAGATAAAAATGCCCTCAACCTTCAAGATATAGCAAAAAAATAAAAAACTTTTTTGTCTTGTATTTATAACATCCAATTTAGATAAGCAGCATTAGCAAGACTGCAAATGTGATATTGATTTTATGCAAATAAGTCAACAATTTAATACTGGGAGTTACATTTTAGACACAATATGTTAAAAGTCTGTTTTTGCACTATTTTGCCAATTAAGTTAATTCCAAGCAAAGCCAAAAATGGTGTGACTCTTCGAGCAACACACAGCAGCGTTTTATTACTGAATGAATCAATGTTTTTGAACCAATTAGGTGAGTCAGTGATTCAATGACTCATTCATAAAGTAAGTGACTTGCTTAATTTCCGTTTGAATAAATCAGTTTCGTATGTATTTTGTCATTTTACGGGATTTTGTCGAAAATGTTAATTAGATGGTATTTTGCAGTTCAGATGTTGGTTTGTCAGTAGGGCTAAAAATCTACCGAATAACTGCATATAAATTAATAAAATACAGACTGGCATTACAAAAGTAAATAATGGTGCCAGTCTCCACAAATGGTCGTGTAAATTTGTTAGCAACTGCTAGCAACTCAACAAAAATGTGACTAACCAGACAAAGTTCAGTTTACTTGTTATTTCATCTTCACATTACTTCCTCTCATAGTCTCAGAACAACCCTGTGTGCTTTTACTCCCAGAAGTTGCATAATCAATCAGATTGGAGCTTGCCAGATCAAGAAAATAATTTCTAATTTTGTCAGCGAATAGGAGCGAACTGTTAGCTAAATCTATTGAAAACGGCAATAATAAAAGAATAATCTCTGATTAAATCAGCATTGAGAGTGCTGTATGTGCGTTTGCTAGGGTGTTCCAGGTTGTTGCAAAGCAGTTAACAACAGGTCAAAAGACCACCTTTTCCTTGCGCAATATGTATGACGATATTGTTGTAGTGACCAAAGTGTGATCTCCATGTCGCTGTTACAGTGAATTCAATAGTGCTTCAATGATGAGATAGTATGATACGATGGTTTCACTTATTCACATAAAAATGTAATAAACAAAAATAAACTGTTAGTACAATGGCGTTATCCAAAACAAACTTACTGTAAACAGCGACTGAAACCTTACATCTGCTGGCGTCTTCCAAAGTTCCATGAGTCCATTACGTCATTTACTACAGATACGATATTTAAACAATCTTTCATATGACTAACATTCTTTAGCCAGCATGTGTCACTATATTGACATTAACAAACAAATTGAATGGCTCATACAGTCGTAATTGGTGTGAGCTCACATTATCGAGTATGTCGCCCACTTTGCAAAAAACAAACTAAAAGATGTGCAAGCGTTTACAGCGTTAACATTAAAATGCAGATAAAAATGCCCTCAACCTTCAAGATATAGCAAAAAAATAAAAAACTTTTTTGTCTTGTATTTATAACATCCAATTTAGATAAGCAGCATTAGCAAGACTGCAAATGTGATATTGATTTTATGCAAATAAGTCAACAATTTAATACTGGGAGTTACATTTTAGACACAATATGTTAAAAGTCTGTTTTTGCACTATTTTGCCAATTAAGTTAATTCCAAGCAAAGCCAAAAATGGTGTGACTCTTCGAGCAACACACAGCAGCGTTTTATTACTGAATGAATCAATGTTTTTGAACCAATTAGGTGAGTCAGTGATTCAATGACTCATTCATAAAGTAAGTGACTTGCTTAATTTCCGTTTGAATAAATCAGTTTCGTATGTATTTTGTCATTTTACGGGATTTTGTCGAAAATGTTAATTAGATGGTATTTTGCAGTTCAGATGTTGGTTTGTCAGTAGGGCTAAAAATCTACCGAATAACTGCATATAAATTAATAAAATACAGACTGGCATTACAAAAGTAAATAATGGTGCCAGTCTCCACAAATGGTCGTGTAAATTTGTTAGCAACTGCTAGCAACTCAACAAAAATGTGACTAACCAGACAAAGTTCAGTTTACTTGTTATTTCATCTTCACATTACTTCCTCTCATAGTCTCAGAACAACCCTGTGTGCTTTTACTCCCAGAAGTTGCATAATCAATCAGATTGGAGCTTGCCAGATCAAGAAAATAATTTCTAATTTTGTCAGCGAATAGGAGCGAACTGTTAGCTAAATCTATTGAAAACGGCAATAATAAAAGAATAATCTCTGATTAAATCAGCATTGAGAGTGCTGTATGTGCGTGTATCCGTCACTCGTCTGTCTCTGCCCCGTGAACACAAGGCTGTCAGACTTTGTTCACCTTACAAGTGTCCCAGTTCCAAGCTGTCAGTACATTTCCCATCTTCAGAGCCACCGCCTGCTCCTTGCTCTGCATTTCCTTTTCTCACTCATGTACTGCTCCGATCCTCATTCCACTCACATTATTACTATACTTTGCGAAGAGGCCAGTTTGGTAGTTGTACAAATCCATAAAGCTTTCCTTAGCTAATTACGGTCTCATTATATCTGCATAACCGATAAGAGCGAGTTACTAGAATCACTTCCAGCCATTTTGTCTCTAACGAGGCTAATTTCCTTCCTGAAAGGGTTTTCTCTTTGTATTTCAAGGGAAACTGGCAGGGGCAGTGAAATGTGGAAGGGGGCCTGGAGTGGACCCCAAACTGACATTCCCCATCTGTTACTGAAGAGAAGAGCATTACCTAACTTTCCCCTAAACGTTTAGACTATTGAAGCTCCGCAGCTGCATGTCAGTGAGGATGGAAAGACACTTCCTGGCAGAAGCAGGAGCCGTCTCAAACCCTGGTGTTTGAAGATGAGGCCTGATGAGGACTGAAGTGGTCTAGTTGTGTCTCACTGACAGACTGAATGGAGGCTGATGGAGCTCTCAGAAACGGCAGAGAAACAGGAGGGAGGTAAATTGTCTAAACAGCAAGAGCTGATTTGACATTTTAAAAGTGTCTGTGGTGAATTCCCCCCAAAAATGTTGAGCGCTGCTTTGGAAATTGAAGTAAACACTCTTAATATTTCATGTGTGATTCTATATTCAGAGCTGAAGCTTGATTGTAGGTCATCGCAACTGTTTAAACACTTCACTATTAAAAGGGGGTTTTCACAGCAATGTCACAGAAGAACCAGTTCGTGGAAATGTCGCCCACTTTGCAAAAAACAAACTAAAAGATGTGCAAGCGTTTACAGCGTTAACATTAAAATGCAGATAAAAATGCCCTCAACCTTCAAGATATAGCAAAAAAATAAAAAACTTTTTTGTCTTGTATTTATAACATCCAATTTAGATAAGCAGCATTAGCAAGACTGCAAATGTGATATTGATTTTATGCAAATAAGTCAACAATTTAATACTGGGAGTTACATTTTAGACACAATATGTTTAAATAGTTAAAGTAGTTAATTTGCCAATTAAGTTAATTCCAAGCAAAGCCAAAAATGGTGTGACTCTTCGAGCAACACACAGCAGCATTTTATTACTGAATGAATCAATGTTTTTGAACCAATTAGGTGAGTCAGTGATTCAATGACTCATTCATAAAGTAAGTGACTTGCTTAATTTCCGTTTGAATAAATCAGTTTCGTATGTATTTTGTCATTTTACGGGATTTTGTCGAAAATGTTAATTAGATGGTATTTTGCAGTTCAGATGTTGGTTTGTCAGTAGGGCTAAAAATCTACCGAATAACTGCATATAAATTAATAAAATACAGACTGGCATTACAAAAGTAAATAATGGTGCCAGTCTCCACAAATGGTCGTGTAAATTTGTTAGCAACTGCTAGCAACTCAACAAAAATGTGACTAACCAGACAAAGTTCAGTTTACTTGTTATTTCATCTTCACATTACTTCCTCTC
The DNA here is from genome assembly GCF_001515645.1 of Sinocyclocheilus grahami. Taxonomy (NCBI): domain Eukaryota; kingdom Metazoa; phylum Chordata; class Actinopteri; order Cypriniformes; family Cyprinidae; genus Sinocyclocheilus; species Sinocyclocheilus grahami. The sequence goes on from NW_015505404.1 coordinate 277,937, forward strand.
ATAGTCTCAGAACAACCCTGTGTGCTTTTACTCCCAGAAGTTGCATAATCAATCAGATTGGAGCTTGCCAGATCAAGAAAATAATTTCTAATTTTGTCAGCGAATAGGAGCGAACTGTTAGCTAAATCTATTGAAAACGGCAATAATAAAAGAATAATCTCTGATTAAATCAGCATTGAGAGTGCTGTATGTGCGTGTATCCGTCACTCGTCTGTCTCTGCCCCGTGAACACAAGGCTGTCAGACTTTGTTCACCTTACAAGTGTCCCAGTTCCAAGCTGTCAGTACATTTCCCATCTTCAGAGCCACCGCCTGCTCCTTGCTCTGCATTTCCTTTTCTCACTCATGTACTGCTCCGATCCTCATTCCACTCACATTATTACTATACTTTGCGAAGAGGCCAGTTTGGTAGTTGTACAAATCCATAAAGCTTTCCTTAGCTAATTACGGTCTCATTATATCTGCATAACCGATAAGAGCGAGTTACTAGAATCACTTCCAGCCATTTTGTCTCTAACGAGGCTAATTTCCTTCCTGAAAGGGTTTTCTCTTTGTATTTCAAGGGAAACTGGCAGGGGCAGTGAAATGTGGAAGGGGGCCTGGAGTGGACCCCAAACTGACATTCCCCATCTGTTACTGAAGAGAAGAGCATTACCTAACTTTCCCCTAAACGTTTAGACTATTGAAGCTCCGCAGCTGCATGTCAGTGAGGATGGAAAGACACTTCCTGGCAGAAGCAGGAGCCGTCTCAAACCCTGGTGTTTGAAGATGAGGCCTGATGAGGACTGAAGTGGTCTAGTTGTGTCTCACTGACAGACTGAATGGAGGCTGATGGAGCTCTCAGAAACGGCAGAGAAACAGGAGGGAGGTAAATTGTCTAAACAGCAAGAGCTGATTTGACATTTTAAAAGTGTCTGTGGTGAATTCCCCCCAAAAATGTTGAGCGCTGCTTTGGAAATTGAAGTAAACACTCTTAATATTTCATGTGTGATTCTATATTCAGAGCTGAAGCTTGATTGTAGGTCATCGCAACTGTTTAAACACTTCACTATTAAAAGGGGGTTTTCACAGCAATGTCACAGAAGAACCAGTTCGTGGAACAGAAAGGTTCCATGGATGTTAAAGGTTCTTCCATAGATGATGCCAATAAAGAACATTTATTTTTAGGAGTGTTGAAGCAAATATTAAAAAGATTTAAATATACATCAGCTGAAGCTCTGTCAGATGCAACCGCAGTTTGTTGCCACATTTACCACCTCCTGAGACGATGCCTTTCTGTGATCTCTTGTTTAACACGGTGCCACTTGGGGGATCTGCATCTGTTTTGGCAGGAGCACACACACACTGACATACAGGAAACTGTGTGGCCTGATCTCTTTCGGGCCACGGCACATTTTTAGATGCCAGGGGAGTGAAGAGTGGCCTGGTTTTGTCAGAAGCATTAGCTAGGAGACAGAGCACACGGCAGCGGCGCTCTGATGTGTCCGGTGGTGAGGGGGCGTGATATTGAACCCTCACTTCAGTTCACATGCATTTATTACAGCGTGAGGACCGGCTGACACGGCGTCCAGCTGCGAGGAGACAGGGAACAGGTAATTTCAGGTCTGCTAATGAAATCCTGAAGCGGCCTTCCCCATTTAGACCCAGAACAAGCTTCCCTCTGCTCACTTTGACCTCATTATAAGTGGGTGGGTGAAGTGGTGAAGTGGTTAAAGATCTGAGCTGGTAACAGAAAGATTGTTAGTTTGAACTTCACAGAGAGAATCATTAGTTCAGTTGGTAAAAGCAGTGTTTGCTAACTTTTTGATGCAGAGGACCCCCAAATATGATGATATTCTTGTGAGGAGACCCCGATATATTGATATATTTGTAAGCGAAATTGAAATGCATGTTTCATAAAATTTATGGTTCATGGAATTTTGGAATCGGTTCTCGATACCCAACCCAAATTGCAACTGAAAGTTAATCATTATTAGAAAACATTTACCTTGTATTAAGTTCATTTCTATCCACTATTTGAGTAATGAAATGAAAAATTAAGAAGATATATTACAATACATAATCTCAAATTAAAAATACATGAATAATAATAATATTCAATACATAAAAATAATTATATATCCATTTTCAAAACCACTTATCTTAAACAGGGTCACAGAGGAAAAATTATTATAATAATAGAAATGCATTAGTAAAGAAAAAGTCAAATAATAATATTATACTGTATGAACAAAAATATTGGGTGCGGTTACATGACCAGTCACATTCACCATTATTTGTCGAAATTTTAGGGGTGAAGCCTCACCATTTCAATAGGAATCTGTATGATCGTGAGTTTCGTGTTAAAGAGCAAAAAACTACTCAACGCAAACCATTTGTGTAAGTTGGTCATGCAAATTTGCCTGTGTTAGAGCATCGTGCTGATAATGACATGTTGTGGATTTCATTAGTTGTGAATTTTTGGTTGTGTGGAGTAACTCGGGACTAGAAATGGAAATGTTACCAGTTACCAGTTCAAGTCCCATAAAGACAGCATCAGCCAGTACTACTGTGCCTTTGAGAAAGGCACTTAACCAGGTTTCTAGAAACAGCTCAAGACATGACGTGTTGATGTTCACAGTATGTGACTTCAGGGCTCCAGACAAAAAAAAAATCAATTTAGGAGCCACTGGCTCCTATAAGAAACAAAATTAGGCGCCAAATTATTTTTTTAGGTGCCACAGAATAAACGTGTTTTATTTATTTATTTTTAACACTTTAACATTTCATACTGTCATGTGTTAGTTTAATCTTTTCTTGTCTTTATCAGCATTTTAATCCAACTCGTAGATGTCCAGGAATTGGGAACTAAATGTCTTTTCCAACTTGAGAACTATATACGGTCACAAAGAGTTGTTTATTACACAGAAACTGTGCCAATATCACGGACCATAATTATTTCAGCATCACTTGGTCATTCAGTGTGTGACTTCAGGGCTCCAAAAAAAAAAAAAAAATCAATTTAGGAGCCACTGGCTCCTATAAGAAACAAAATTAGGCGCCAAATTATTTTTTTTAGGTGCCACAGAATAAACGTGTTTTATTTATTTATTTTTAACACTTTAACATTTCATACTGTCATGTGTTAGTTTAATCTTTTCTTGTCTTTATCAGCATTTTAATCCAACTCGTAGATGTCCAGGAAGGTTCACTTAAATTGGGAACTAAATGTCTTTTCCAACTTGAGAACTATATACGGTCACAAAGAATTGTTTATTACACAGAAACTGTGCCAATATCACGGACCATAATTATTTCAGCATCACTTGGTCATTCAGTGTAGTTTGGGCTCCTCCTCAATGCATCCTATAAATATTGCCATATGTCCTGCACACATTTTTCTTCATTAGTAACATGCAGTTATATAGGAGGTGTTGAATTTTGTGACTTCAGGGCTCCAGACAAAAAAAAAAAATCAATTTAGGAGCCACTGGCTCCTATAAGAAACAAAATTAGGCGCCAAATTATTTTTTTTAGGTGCCACAGAATAAACGTGTTTTATTTATTTATTTTTAACACTTTAACATTTCATACTGTCATGTGTTAGTTTAATCTTTTCTTGTCTTTATCAGCATTTTAATCCAACTCGTAGATGTCCAGGAATTGGGAACTAAATGTCTTTTCCAACTTGAGAACTATATACGGTCACAAAGAGTTGTTTATTACACAGAAACTGTGCCAATATCACGGACCATAATTATTTCAGCATCACTTGGTCATTCAGTGTAGTTTGGGCTCCTCCTCAATGCATCCTATAAATATTGCCATATGTCCTGCACACATTTTTCTTCATTAGTAACATGCAGTTATATAGGAGGTGTTGAATTTTTCTTTAGCTCCTTGCTTATCATGTAGACAACAGGTTAAAGGGTGAGTTCACCCAAAAATGAAAATTAGGCTGCGTTTTACTCACCCCCGAGGCATCCTAGGTGTATATGACTTTCTTCTTTCAGACGAATCCACTCGGGAGTTATATTAAAACTTGTCCCGGCTATTCCAAGCTCTATCATTGCAGTCAGCGGGTGTTGCAGTGCTTCAGTTCAAAAGAAGTGAAATAAAAAGCGCCCATCCATAAAAATAAAAAATAAGTCTCTCTCACGGCTCCGGGGGGTGAACAAAGGCCTCCTGTACCGAATCGATGCGTTTTTGTAAGAAAAATATCCATATTCAAAACGTAATTGCACATGCGCCGGTGAGTCTCGTGAAAACCAACGTTTGTTTACAGGATCAAAGGAAGCAAAGTTTCCTTACTTTAGCAAAGGAAAACCAGTCTCCTCTTGGCTTATATCGAAATCCTGACATTCTTCTTTACAAATCCTCGTTTTGTACTTCTAACTAATGACTGTTGTTTTGTTTTGATCTTTCCGCTGCGTTTTCGCGTGCGTCACTTCTGAGCGACGCATGCGCAAAGCCGACCTCATACGTCATCCGCCCGGAACTGCTTCCGTTTACAAAAGTGAGCGCAAGCTAGATTCAAGTGATTATTACGTTTTGAATATAGATATTTTTCTTACAAAAACACATCGATTCGCTACGGGAGGCCTTTGTTCACCCTCTGCAGCCGTGTGAGGCACTTTTTATTATGGATAGATGCACTTTATTTAACTTCTTTTGGACAAAAATAATATTGAATATGCAATATGGCGCATAAATTTAGCAAAATGCTCCTCTTTATGGTTACTTTTTCTAGCTGACTAATGAGATTATGGACACCGAATTGTTATTCTGCAAATGTATCGTTACTTCTCATTTTTTACAAGCTTTACGTGTTTTCCGCATCGCCGAATGAGCGATGAGAAATTTCAGTAATATGTACAGTATCTTATAAAATACCTTTTCATGTCCATTCATGTTTATTTTGTACTAAAGTGGTAAAGAGAAAGATTTGATGGGTTCACGTGCCGCTTGAACTGAGGTGCTATAGCGATCGCTCATGCCGCATTAAAGAGCGCCAAACTGGTGTATTTATTTTTTGAATTTCGTTATGAATTTGGCACAATTTTAAAGCTGATACTTTGTTTATTAAAAGGTAACAGAGCACAAAGATTATTGCGATTACTGGACGGCAAGTTGCGCATGAAATAGACACTGCTTTTCTGCACGCACTTTGCGCATCTCTATGGCGTTATTTTACGGTCAAATGTCGAGAGCGCATTGTAGCGCGAAAGCACATAAATATAATGCACGAGCGTGAATCTCTCCGCTCGTGGATTTCCTTTGCTCTCGCACAAAACCGGACACGCGCACTCAGATACACCCTGCTTTCGCCCAGAGAGAGTGCGTGCACTTAAAACATGTCTCTCCTCTAGCTCAGTGTGCGCACTCAAACTGTGCCCTGTGCACTCGCAAATCTCTCTATGCTCATGCAGATATGAATTATTTTCACACCTGAATTAAATGTTGCCAAAAGTTATGCACTTTTAAAAAGTAGTCTCAAAACAGATTTGTTCAGGGCCTTTCCTTTATTTGTTTTATTGGATATGTCAGAGACCTCAACTGAATTTAAAATCATTGCAATACATTTTCAGTTGCATGATGACAATAATAAGTAAGAATTTCTATCAAATCAACATCAACTGCAAAAATAGATGTAAATTATGCAAGATAGGTTCACAATAAATGTTCTGATAGCATTGCTGTTTGGACATATATTGGGTGTTTTTTTTTTTTGGTTTGTTTTTTTTATCCAGTGTTTGTTTTCAGTTCTGATTTTAGTTAGGTTTTTTTTCATGAAAACCCACTTCATACTAGCTACACATTCAATGGCACTCTCCTCTAAACTGTGAATATACAGTTACATGTAATTACATTGTCTGTAAATGCATTAAACACATAGAATATAATATAGTGTATGACAAATATGAGAAATTATATTATAGTTATATTTGGTCTCCAAATCTTAAGTATCGGTTTATATCTCTCAATCCAAGTACACAATACATATATGACCACAAGCACTTCATATGCTTTTTTTGTTTGTGTTTAGATAAATCGTTCAGAGAGATTTGACCAAACTGTTAAACTAGGTTATTTTCAAATCATCCAAGCACCCGACTGATTCCTAATGTTTGATTATTGCTGACTAAGTAGTATTAAATTGTAAAGAAATTACAGATTCATCTTTGAAATCTTTTGACAACGTTTAATTCGGGTGCGAAAATAATTAAGATCTATTCTAGCGCATGAGCATAGAGAGATTTGCGAGTGCGCACACTTTGAACTAGAGGAGAGACATGTTTAAGTGCGCGCACTCTCTCTGGGCGAGAGCAGCGTGTATCTGAGCACGCGCGTCCGGTTTTGTGCGAGAGCAAAGGAAATCCACGTGCGAGCGGAGAGATCCACGCTCGCGCATTATATTTATCCACGTGCGAGCGGAGAGATCCACGCTCGCGCATTATATTTATCCACGTGCGAGCGGAGAGATCCACGCTCGCGCATTATATGTATGTGCTTTCGCACTACAATACTGCGCTCTCGACATTGGTCATTAAAATAACGCCATTCGTCTCCGCTCTCTCATGCTGCACAGCTGGAGCTGCTTTTCAGCAGGTGTGCAGTCAACGCTGCTATTCGGCAGAGATGAGGACTGTTTGAAGTCTTTTTTCCACTAAATGCGCATCGTCTCAGTTTATTACGTCAACATAACCATGGCCGGACTTACCATTGGGCTTGAGTGGGCTGCAGCCCATGGGCCCCGCCTTTGCCCGTTAACGTTTGTTTGATTTGTTCGTTATATGCCAGTCAGAATTCAGAAATTATTAGCCGCATTTCCACTGCGCACGCAAGATCTAAACAGGGGCTACAGCTTACAACTACGATATTCGAAGCCACAATCAAACAGCATAAACTGGTATTTATGATATTTCGCGTCTGCACCGATTGGTTTGTTATCACATGGCTACTTTAAACAGCTCCATTAAGCCTTTAGCCCCAAAGAGCGCACATTTAGGTAATGATAAATTCTCAAATGTTCACACCTCATTTCTTTACAGAGGATGTTTCTATATTACTATATTAATGTTCCACTAAATTATGCGATCATCTGATGAGTTTTGAGAGCTCTCTCGCGTCTTACTGCCATTACACATAGTGGGGAAGAAATGTCGTCAAAATGGTTTTAAAGGGGTCATATGATGCGATTTCAATTTTTCCTCTCTCTTTGGAGTGTTACAAGCTCTTGGTGCATAAAGAAGATCTGTAAAGTTGCAAAGACTAAAGTCTCAAAACCAAAGAGATATTCTTTATAAAAGTTAAGAGTTAACCACGCCTACCATAAACGGCTCGTTCTAACACGCCCCCACATATCTACCTCACTATGTGGGAAGATTTGCATAACGCCGCCCAAATGTTCACGCAAAGAAAGAAGGCGTAACTTTTAGTCACGCTAAGCCGGGGCTTCCCCTCACGGAAGGCCGCTGTGTTTTTCGTTGCCAATGATGATTCAAACGCGAGTTTTGGGCAGTAGAGTAGCACTTGTCATTTCGCCGATCACAAATGCAGACAGAGCACAAATGTTTACACAACGCGATGCAATGCAACGCGTAAAAAGACAGTATAAGTCATTATAATCAGTAATTGTGTCCCCCACTGGATGCAACAAATGCCTCGTTTGTAATGTTTTTTTTTATGTTTTTGTCTCGTCGCTCCGGCCGGACACGGCATCAACAGTATGGTGAGGGGCGTAACATTTCCGTCACACGCTTGAGGTATTCGGCAAATCACAACGCACTGGATAGCTGGCCAATCACAGCACACCTCACTTTTTCAGACCGATGAGCTTTGTAAAAATCAACGCGTTTCAAAAAGGCGGGGCATAGAGGAGAAACATTAATGTACAGTATGTGGAAAAATGTGTTTTTTTAACTTTAAACCGCATAAACACATTTCATTACACCAAATAATGTTCTTTTTAGCAGCATCATATGACCCCTTTAAATAAAAATAGCAATTTAAAGCTTCATCCGTAACATATAGGACTTAGCCTATCAAACAAAGAAGAGTCCTGTTTTTTTTTCTTTTCCAAATATCTGCACGATCGCAAATGTACAATAAACAACAATTTACAGAGTAACTTTCAGACACAAAATTCCATTTTGCCCCGTCAGAAAGAAAATAGATTTTGTTCCTCAGCGTTACACGGACCAGCAAATGATTCAATCAGACAGTCGTTTGCAAAGTTAAATGAATCAGCTTTTTAAACGAATCGGTGGATTCAACTCACTCATTAAGACTTGCTGCCACCTACTGGCGGTTGTAGTTTCATATTTTAAAAAGTAGCTTATTTAATTTTTGCAATCATTTAATATTTCTACATTAAAATGTTAGATTTAAACTGAACATTTATGCACAATCCATCTATGAATTTTGTTGATAGTGATTTCATTTGATTGTTAATAGCCAGCATTTTTTTTTATTCGATTGAATTTATTCATTAAATAAGAACCTGACATAAGAGGACACAGATATGACAATAACTTTTATAATACTAATAAGCCAACATCTCTATTTATTTAGTTTTTTTGCTCGAAGTTATTTACTCGAAGCCTAGACATGTTGCATATTAATTGTACTATTTATGAACCTCAAAGCATATGTTTGTGTACTTTGTGTTACTCCATAATGACGTTCTATTTGAGGGCATTTGTAGTGTAGGTATAGGGCCCAAACATAACCTCAAGCCCAGGGGCCCCCGCCCCCCTAAATCCTGCCCTGAACATAACAAACGATGTGATCGCAAAACAATAAGAAAAAAGTAATTACATGCAAATTTTAAATCATAACATATGTACATTTCTATAGTCGCCAGTGGCGACCGCAGCAAAAACTTCTCGCAAATTAATATTTTTGGTCGCAAATGCAACCATTAGTCGCAGTCTGGAGCCTTGGACTTAAAGCTAGGAGAATTATAATGGCAGGGATAACATAGCATAAACTCCCTGCTGTATGGACTACTACAGAACAGCTGAGTTTTACTCATTGGAATGGAAGCAATTATTCACTAATACTTAGAATACTGCCCTGAGCATGAGAAAATTGAGAACTAGAAAGCGCTAACCAAACCACAACACATAAGATGAAAACTACTAATATTACCGCTTAGGCCACAAGGCTTCTTGCTTTGTTTGTGTCAAGCTTATATATGTATATATTTGTAACAAAATCTGTTCATCCACATTCACACACACAGTGTACAGTCTCTTTTACAGTAGATGAACTGCTTGACCCCTGCATTTATTTGATCAGTAAAAACAGTAATGTGGTGAAATATTGTTACAATGTTAAATTGTAATTTCTATTTTACAACATTTAAAATTTAATTTACTCCTGCAATGACAAAGCTGAATTTTCAGTCTTCAGTGTCAAATGATCCTTTACGAATTTTTTAATGTGATCTGTTTTTTCAAGTTTTTTTTTTTTCAGGAAGCTCAAAGTAACTAAATTTGAGATATATTTATTTTGTAACAATGTAAAAGTATCTCCTTTCACATTTGATCGATTTTATTTAGTCCTTGCTAAATAAAAAGTATTAATTTCTTATAAAAACAAAATATCTTACCTTAAACTTTTGAACAATAGTTGTATATTAATAATACATTTTTACCACTTAACAATATGCACAATTTAACATTAACGTATTATAAGCAAACAAATGAACAAAGAATAATATTTATCATGTTTATAAATTATAGGTAACCTAGAAAAATACATGTAAAAAGAATATTTTTTTTACAATATGTATGATATGTAAAATGCTAAATAATGTTAATCTTTACTGTAAAGGGTTACCATTTTCCATAATTATAGCAACCAGAGTTACAAAGTAAGATCTGTGCGCAAGGAAAAGGTACAAAAATGCAATGGAAGGAAGAAGCGTGTATTACCATCATCAGCAGTTCTGCATTGAGGCGCAGTATGACAATGTTAAGTAGAGAAACAGAGAGCCACTGTGCCTGTGTGTGAGAGAGAGCGCCACAGTGCTGCTGACTCAAGCCCTCTAACCTCAAATCCCACAAAAGAGGCTTAAAGGAAGAGAAGGGAAGCGGGTGAATACTGGAGACAGGTACCCTTTGTGTTTAGACTCCTTCAGTGCCTAGTTTAAGCGGGAATCCTGCTGTGCTGGAGCAAGACAGCCATTGGAATTTGAAGAGGCCTGATTAAAAAGTCACATTGAGTGAGAAATGATATGCAAGCACTTAGAAGCCATCAAAATCAAAACCAGATACAGACAGAGGCCGAGTGAATATAGGACATTTGTAGTGTGGACATTAAGTGACAGTCGTTTGGATGATAAAGGGATGAGAGAGGTGGGGTTCAAGCTGCTTTCCTGCTCCGCAAGCCAACGCCCAATACTGTACATCCTGTGCAGGGAAAAATATGACTTCCTGTTCAGCAAACATTCAGGGTCTCAGAGGACAGATGAGACCGTCTGTCCAAAATAACCCTATGTAAGGAGTGGTGAAGACCAGCGGAAGATCACAACAATGATTAACTCTTAAACATACACAAACTCCACAGATGTCCTGTCTGGACTACAAGGGCCATTTTTGATTGGTTCAGTAGAGGAAATTCAACCCGTATACACACATCTGTGCACACTGCGGCTGAAACATATTTGTGTGTCATCGCAGGTTTTCCCTACAGGCAGATATGGAATTACAGAGGATCAAAGACTCGCTATCATAGCTGTCAGAGATCAATGATACATCTGACATTCCCTCTAGCCCTGCACGGCAAACACACACAGACGTCTCCATCCATTTACCAGCACCAACCCCACTGAAGGAGATCACATCTAATTACTGTAATATAACAACATCAATAACAAAGAATTAATTATAGTCTAAGCGCTAATGAGTTTTTCACTTCTGCGTTAGTGAAACACAAAACAGAACCATTAAAAACCACTTTGTTTCATTAATTAACTGACACAATGGTTGTAAACTGTAATTTCGTATGTACTGAGAAGGATCAGAATAACAAAACGCAGGACTAAAGGGATGCACTGGGGTGGTACCTGGATCCAGAGGAGAGCGGTACGGATGGCTGTGGCTCAGAGGACTCTTCTTTCTCCTTCAGCACCTTCTCCTCCTCCTCCTTCAGAAAACTCTTGGCCTCTCGTGAGTCGGAGTCCACCTCTTTGGTGACCCTGTGGACCACAACAAAAGATATAATGATCAAAATACTTATTCTGCACATGAATATCTATATCTAGATATTAGTGCTGTCAAACGATTAATCACATTCAAAATAAGCATTTTTGTTTACATAAATGTATGTGTGCCGTGTATATTTATTATGTATATATAAATACACACACATGCATGTATATATTTCAGAAAGATTGTTTATATATTAAATACATTTATTTCTAATATAAATTATATAACAGTATAGACATGTAAATATTTTCAAAATATATACTGTATGTGTGTATTTATATATAATAAATATACACAGAACACACATTATGCAAACACATTTTTTTATTTTATATGCGATTAATCGCTTGACAGCACTAATATCTATATCTTTCTATATATATATATTTTTTAATTAATTAATTTATATATATATATAAATATATAGAAAGAGAGAGATAGATTAGTTATATATATATCATATAGACATTTTTTTATCATGATACATAGGCCTACTGTGAGTTATTCCAAAGTGACTTATATGATGCATTTAACGTCAAATAATCTAAATGAAGCCTTCTAAAAGACAGGTATTCGCTGTGGTTCATGTTTGTGGCATGCGCCAGAAAGATGCTCAAGGAGACCGAGACGCGCTAAAGCAGCGCATTCTGTTGTTCTCTTTATTTTTCAAAGGCATGACAGTTTGTAGTTATTTAGAACGTAACGTTACACAAATAAAAATATACATTTTACCATACGGCTATAAATGACAGAGTATTAAGTTATTTCCCCTCGATGCGGAAAAAATCCAAGTGAACATCAATCAGTACTCGATATTAATTTAAACTGCTTTAAATATGACTGCTGCTTATTTTCTGTGCACTTCAATACTGGTCTGCGCTTGACTGTAGTTGCGTCTGTCTGCTTATTGAGTTTATTTAACTCATCTCAATTTATTGGAACTGTGTGAACTAGAGTGATTAGGCTACTCACCTTAATGTTGTTCTAAAGGCTTATTACTTAACACAAAAATGTTGCACTTTCCAATTTAATGGCATGACACTTTCCTATTCTAATGCAAAGAATAGAATTTATATCTACACAAAAGAAAGCCCCATCTAGACAATGCCCCAGTACGAGTTGTGTCGAGCTATTCATTAGTCTGTTTGTTTGATGAAAAAAGATTAAATGTAGAAGCAACGAATGCATTAAGAATCCATACAACTGCAGCAGTGGAGGACTATTATTCTGCTGCTGTGATACTGCAGAAGAACTGATGATGGCACGGTTTGATCTTCGGCTGACCAATCAGCGGAGAGGGGCGTTTAATTCCCGCCCACATGTAGAAATCGAATATTCAAGCTGTTTATTCATTTTTCTACCCCTGAACGAAAAACGAAAATTTAAGCTGAATTCTCGTTTTTAATTTTTTGAGAAAAAAAAACAAAAAGGAGCCTTTTTTTTTTTTTTCATTTTTCTACTTTCAATATTAAATCAAAACACAAATGAATGAATGATACACAGATTCACAAATATCAAATATCCATAATTGTTTTTAACATTGATAATAAGAAATGTTTCGTAAGAAATTCGGATATTAGAATGATTTTGTAAGGATGTGTGTGACACTGGAGTAATTACTGATGGAAATTCAGCGTTGCCATAAGAATAAATTACATTAAATAGAAAATAATTTTTCTATTTATTTTAAACAGAAATAATATTTTACAAAATCACTGTTTAACTTTTTCACTGTAGTGTATTTTTTTTCCCCAAACGAGTATCTGGACACACAAATTTAAAACATACACTTCAAAACAGCAAAACAAAAATAGCAAAAGTGTAAAGAAATATAGCATTTTTATAAGCAGAACATAAACAAATATTGCTATTAATATCATTAATATTATAGCACTATTTTAATATGTTGTCATTTATGCAGTGAAATTCATACATTTTTAAGTATCAAAAGTGTCCAAATATTTCTGGGGTCAATGTATTGAGATTAACATTTATTCTATAAAAACATCATGTGTTCATCAAATGACTTCAACGTTTGTCAGTGCTTTGTGCTTGGCAGGATTTGAATATTTTACTGGCTCATAAATACAATGTACTGAAATGAATTATTGAAAAGCAGCAATAGTATACTAAGATGACAAGAGCATTTTTATTAACTATTAAATGACAGCATTCACTGAAATGGCCCAAAAAACAGGCACATATATATTTTTTTTTTTATAAATGAACTGCCTATTTGCACAAACCACCGTTTTAAAAAGAACATATTTCTGAAGAATTGTTTAGAGAATGTTCAGCTCTACATCTAATTAATGAACGTATACTGCCCTCTGGTGGCCACATAAAAGGCTTAAAGTTACAAAAAACTCTTCCACTTACCGAACTTCTTCTCCTGCGAAATCAAACACCTTGGTAATTGTGATTTTGGAGGATTCTTTTGGTTTGTCCTCCTGCTGCTGAGACACTGTAGGGGGTTTACTGGGCTTATCTATGCTAGTTGTAGATGTGGACTAGAAGAGATGCAAACAAAAAACATGCACATGTATCTAAGAGACAAATAAAATACAAGCACAAAATACATCAAATGAAAAAGAAATTTAATTTTATGAATTTAAATTTAAAAAAAAATAAGTAATGCATTCTGACTGTAGTATCATGACTACAAAGACAACGAACCAAAAACACAATAAAACACACAAAACCCCCCAAATATTTTACATCAGCCCAAATGGAGCAAAGACAGAAATCTGATATTAGTACATGAAACTTAAAAACAATAAATTATATATCTTACTTCACTTTGATCGTTTTCTTGAGTTGATGGTTACCTGCTGAGAGCCCGTACTTGCAGCTGCTCCTTTGGGTTGAGAGCCAACATCACTCAAAAAACTAGCCCAAATTGCAGTTTTTCCTAATTATTTAGACCTTAAGTCCTCTATTACAGAGAATCTCTCTCATATTTTAAATTAGGAAAAGTGAACGGTTAAAGGCAGAATGTTCTCACTTCTAGTCCTATAGTTTTTCCTCTCAGTACCAGTTCTTCTCCTCCACCCACTAAAAGAGTCTTATACAGTTCATGCTGTAAATGTATGATCCTTCTAAGATAAAGACCATGAAAGATGTGGTGTTCATTTGCAAGGCATACAGGACCACGAAAGACCAGCAGGGGTCTTGGTAAATAATATCAGTAACGTTAATTGTTTGCATCCTTCTCATCACTCTCACAGCCAAATAAACTTATTTTAGAATGGAGTACGTCAGCATATTAATTAATCTTATCACATGAAACACCTGTAATATTCAAATGGACTCATAAATATACATTCTAGACAATACTTTGATAATAGATGTAAGTTAAAGATCATTCGGAAAGTATGAACCCAAAATGAGCATTATCTATGATACTCTTTGTGTAATTGTTTCTGCATATCATTAATTAAATAATGTGTAATGTTAAAACGGATCACTCTACATATGCAGAGCACAGACAATGTAGCATAGCTTCATCCGTGTTCTTGCTCATATACAACCATGCCAGCTTCATGCTAAAATATCTTACCAGAAGGGACATAGTCTTCATCTTCACTTGAGGAATAGCCGTCCGAGTCGTAATCCGAATAATTCATTTTTATTACTCTGTTGTGATGCGCTGTGTTAGCAGCTAAATCAAAGACTCCGATTACAACTAGGCTAAATGAAACACAGTGGCTAACCAGCTAGCTTAGAGCAAACGTGACCAGCATGTTAGCCTGCTAGCATCATCTGATCTATAAAAGCTCAATCTGCCTCCATTCAGAACTGTCGTTTCTTTTCCACTGCAAGTTCTTCTTCTTCTTTTGGCGCATAACAATCTAAATGTATAGCGCCACCTACAGTACGTTGCTGTTGTGCAGTCATGTTAGCTATTATCTTCAAAATGAGAGGATGGGGGAGAAAAAGAAAATACTAATTATAATTCTCCATAAATTTGAAACTCTTCCCTTTACCAGATTCCCTCCACTTCAAGTTCTTCTAACTCAGAATCCAGGCATTAGACGATTTACTTGGTTTAAACCCAATGCAAATATGAGATCAAGAATTGATTATTAGCTTGGCACTGAGGCTGTCTATAAGCATGTATATAATTGCTCTATCTCTAGTGCTCCCTTAAGTGATCATTGTGTAATTGAGTTAAACTTAAAACAAAAGGGTGAATCTAGTAATTCCTAAGGGTACTGTAAATCAAATGCTGACCTATTAACTCAGGATGACTACTGTAGTGAAGTGAAGTGACATGTGGCCAAGTATGGTGACCCATACTTGGAATTAGTCCTCTGCATTTAACCCATCCTTAGTGCACACACACAGCAGTGAACATACACAAACCATGAACACACACCCAGAGCAGTGGGCAGCCATTTATGCTGCAGCGCCCGGGGAGCAGTTGGGGGTTCAGTGCCTTGCTCAAGGGCACCTCAGTCGTGGTATTGAAGGTGGGAGAGAGCGCTGTACATTCCCTCCCCCCACCTACAATCCCTGCCGGTACAAGACTCGAACCCGCAACCTTTGGGTCATGAGTCCAACTCTCTAACCATTAGGCCATGACTTCCCTATATAAAGAAGTTTATAACTGATATCGGTAGGAAACGTATGCCAAGTGGTAGTAAATGGGAGTTTTTAAAATATAAACGTAGAGAATTTTCAATAACTTATGGGAAAAATCTTAAGAAAAAGAGATTAGCGAAAGAAATGAGTTTAATAAATAAGATTAATTTGTGCTGTTGCAAATCTATTCTATCAGATGAAGATAAGAAAAAACTTATTCATTTACGTTCTTTATTGGATGAACTTTATGTAAAGCAAAGGGTGCATCCGTGAGGTCAAGAGCAAAATGGATGGAGGAGGGGGAGAAAAATAGCTCATACTTTTGCAATCTTGAAAAAAGACGTCAAGTAAGAAATGCTGTAGATAGTTTATTGATAAATCAGAATGAATGTTCTGATAACAATATTATTGCAAGAGAGGTGTTTCAGTTCTACTCAAATGTATATACGTCTGCTTACTCCAGTGATGATTCTGAACATTTCTTTAAGAAAGTAAAAACTATATCCCTACAGTTGAGAATTCGTTTAAAGAACTTTGTGAATCCGATTTGACCATTCAAGAATTAGATTTAGCCTTAAAAAAATTTAAACTGGTAACTCTCCTAGGCCAGATGGCCTAACCTCAGATTTTTACAAGTTCTTTTGGGAAGATTTAAAAATGTTATTGTTTGAAGCACTACAAGATTGTATTATATATAATAATCTATTGCCTACTATGAAGCAGGGTCTTATTATTCTGATTCCAAAACCTGGAAAAGACAAAAGGATTTTAGATCGTCTAAGGCCTATTACGCTCCTCAACACTGATTACAAAATATTTTCCGGAGTGATTGCGACCAGGTTAAGGGTGGGACTTCCTCAAATAATTAGTGAGACTCAATCTGGGTTCCTTAAGGGTAGATCAATTCATAACCATATTCGTTTGGTGCTTGATATCATAGAATATAGTCATTTAATTGAAAACGATGGTTTTATTTTATTTTTAGATTTCTTTAAAGCGTTTGATATGGTAGAACATCCGTTTCTTTTTCACACACTCAGTCATTTTGGTTTTGGGCCAAAATTTATAAATATCATCAAAATGCTTTACAATGGCATTAATAGTTCAGTGGCTCTTCCCAAGGGAACTTGTCCAAGATTTCAGGTGAACAGAGGCTTAAGACAAGACTTGTATTCCTTCACCTCTGTTATTTATTATGGTTGCGGAACTGCTAGCTATTCTAGTTAAAAATGAGAATATCGCTGGTATTAATTTTATGGAACACCATTTTATTATAAGTCAGCTTGCTGACGATTCAACCCTTTTTTTAAAAGATCATATGCAATTGCTATTGAAAATTGAAAGTCTTTTTAGATTAATTTACCCAGGTTCTTCACTGCCCAATTTCTTCCAGAAAGATAAAAGCAATTAATAAACTTAATTTTGATTTCATTTGGAGGAAAAAGTATCACTATATAAGGAAAAATGATATAATAAGAGAATATGAGGATGGTGGGTTAAAGGCAATAGAGTTTGATATTATGAATGGAGTACTTAAACTTAAATGGCTTCAGTCTTTTATTAGAAACGAGCATTCATACTGGTTTGCAATTCCATCCAGTTTGTTTAAAAAATTTGGAGGTATAAAGTTTTTTTTTTACAATGTGACTTTGATATATCTAAAATTCCACTGAAACTGTCAGATTTTCATAAACAAGTCCTCTTGTATTGGAAAATGCTGTTTAAACATAACTTCAGTCCTCATAATGTTTCCTTATGGAATAATCGTTGTATTTTATTTCAAAGAAAATCTTTATTTTTGGAGGACTGGTGGCAAAGAGGTATTTGGTCAGTGCTGCACATTATGGATAAGAATGGCTGTTTTTTTAATTATTATGATTTTTGCTCTAAATTTAATTTTAAGTGTGAGGAAAAAGTTTATTTGAAAGTTACTAAAAGTATTCCTTTACCATTCCTTAATATGTTAAAGGGGATTTTAACATATTCCACTATCATTCCCAAGATTTTGGATCTTTGGATCTTCAAAATAAATTTTGTAGATGAGAAGTGTACTAATAAGTTTATAAGGAATTGTCTTGTGCAGGAAAGCTATAAAGCTATCATAAGAAGGAACTATATTTTTCAACATCTAAATAGGAAATCAGTTAATGAATTTAGATACAAATATTTGTTATTTGCTCTTCCACTAAGTGCACTTTAAAATTGTGTACGATATTTATCCTGCTAAGGAATTTCTGAAATTAAGATTTAATGTGGATTGTAATATTTGTCAATT
>NW_015505404.1:296304-319161 GCF_001515645.1 Sinocyclocheilus grahami
TATTCCTTTACCATTCCTTAATATGTTAAAGGGGATTTTAACATATTCCACTATCATTCCCAAGATTTTGGATCTTAAATTAGGCAAAATAAATTTTGTAGATGAGAAGTGTACTAATAAGTTTATAAGGAATTGTCTTGTGCAGGAAAGCTATCCTGGTCCAATAAGAAGGAACTATATTTTTCAACATCTAAATAGAAAATCAGTTAATGAATTTAGATGCAAATATTTGTTATTTCCTCTTCCACCAAAATATAAAGAAGTGCACTTTAAAATTTTGTTCGATATTTATCCTGCTAAGGAATTTCTGAGATTAAGATTTAATGTGGATTGTAATATTTGTCAATTCTGTAATAATGATGTAGAAACTGTTGAACACTTATTTTTCCATTGTTATCTGGTTAATTCGTTTTGGACTGAAGTTTGTAATTGGATTAAACAAAGAATATCTCTTTTTCCATCTATTACTTGGGACATGTTGAAATTTGGAGTTCATTTGGAGGACAAAAGTGTAGACTTTGTTGTAAATTGTTTACTCCTCATATTAAAATACTTTATTCACAAATGTAAAGTTCTGAAAACAGCACCCCAGTTTAATGTCTTTAAAAAGGAGCTTGCCATGTATACAGAGGTCCTGAAAATTATGAGAAGTGATAAGGCCAAGAAATTATTTGATTTGTTTAATAAGTGTAATTTTGTTTAATCCCCTACATTGTTTATGGTTGCATGAATATATTTTATTTTATATTATTTTATTTGGATTAATGTCTTGTATGGTGGTTTATTTCTCTGTTATTGATTAATATGAATGTCTCAGTCTGTGAGGACTTACAGCTGTGTTTATGTTAGCCTATTTTGTTCTGTTCTTCTTCTTCTTTATTTTTAACGGCGGTTGGCATCCAGCTTATTGGTGCATTATCGCCACTATATGTTCCAGAGTGTGGATCAATCGGTAGGTTTACAATCTAATTCTAGAGGATGATATGAGGAAATAGGGGGAATAGGAGCAACAAAAAAACCAACAGTTCTCTAACCTGAGCTCTTTCCGTCATACTTAGGGACCCTAAGAAATAGGGGTGCAGAAACTTACTTTAAAATCAAGCCTAAATTAGGGTTGATTTAAAAATAAGTTTCTGCACTCATATTTCTTAAAGATTATTTTCCGTCATCTATCGTTGTGTCTTGTATTTCCTACACTGAAGAATTACATGCTCCACTGATTCTTCTTCCTGACATTCATCACACAGACCAGACTGGTGTTTCCCTACCATTTTTAAAGTTTTATTTAGAGCACAATGTCCCACAAACTTAACCTAGTCAACACAATTTCCTCTCTCCTGTGCCCAATTCCGACCTTCTTTGCTTTAATACTCTTTTGAGTACAGTCACGACTGATAAGCTACTACTAAATATTGTAGAAACTTAATTTTCTGTAAAGTTGCTTTGCAACGATTTGTATCGTAAAAAGCGTTATACAAATAAACTTGAATTGAATTGAACTGAATTTTGAATTTGGTATAGATGTCTCCCTTTCACCTCTTTATAATTTCTTGCCACGTTTGGTTTATTTTTTCCCAGATTATGCTTTTCACTTCTGCTTTACTGATTCTTATTTGCATTTCTACATTTCTCTTCATCAATGCCCTCTTTGCCACCTTATACTTTTTCATTCCCCTCCACTCCTATATGCGCTGGAACCCATAACATTTTTACTTGGCCTCCCTGATTTGTTATTTTTGTAACTGAGTTAAGGGTCTTTTTGAATGTAAACATCTCAAACTTACTAGAACTGATGATGAATCTGAACATATTACAACTTTGTCTATTCCCGTTTTTTCCACCCATGCATCTCCACTGTATATACTGCTAAATTGTTAGATGTTCTTCTATTAACTTCAATTCCTTTTGCTGGAACCACCACTCCAAATCCTGTTACTTCTGTCTCCGGATTCTTAGTACCATCAGTATAGATCTGTGTAAAGTTTTTATATATTGCCGTAACATACTCATAAAACACACCAACTAAATCAGCCTCTTCTTCTTTCCTTTTGATCGCTAAGAGATGCCAATCTACCTCAGGAATAATAATCTTCCATGGGGCTATGACTGAATATGCTACCGTAGGACTAAACTTCATATCAAAGACCCCAAGCACTTTTGCCACTTCATTCCCTAAACGACCAAAAATTGTCCTTCTTGCTTCTCCTATTCTCCCAGCATTCCTTCAACACATCTTTTATGGGGTGCAATTCATTATCCCAGTAATTTGCTATCAAATGCCTCCTTCTCAATACCAGTGGCATTTCTCCCATTTCTACTTGTATTGCACCCCTAAAAATGTAAACATTCCAACCCTTTCTAGTTCTTTACCATACAACCTTATGTTCAATCTTTCATCAATTCTTTTATTGGTAAAGAAAACAACTTGAGTTTTTTTCCACTGAGAAACTACATCCCCACTCATAACCCCATTCCGCACCTCATCAACAGCTTCTTGTACTTTCCACATACTCCATATTTCTCCTTCTCTTCCACAAGGCCCCATCATCTGCAAAAAGAGACCAACCTATAACAGCTGGTACATTTGAGAAGATATCATTGATCATTATTATAAATAGTAATGGGCTCATCACACTTCCTTGAGGAGTACCATTTTCAACAGTGTACTGATTTGACAAATCTGCTCCAATTCGTACTCGGATATTCCTATCAAACAAAAAGTCCTTTATCCAATTAAAAACTCTCCCTCCAATCTCCAACTTTTGCAACTTGATTAACACTCCCTCCTTCCACATCATATCATAGGCTTTTTCTATGTTCAAAAACACTGCAATGACTGCCTCTTTATTATCCTCCTGAGCTGTCCTTATTTCATTTTCTAGCCTGATCACAGAATCCATAGTACTTCGACCTTTCCTAAACCCACTTTGATAGGTTGCCATCTTACCTTTCTTCTCAAGCTCATATGATAAACTTTCTGTAATCATTCTCTCCATTATCTTGCATATACTGGATGTTAGGGCTATCGGTCTATAGCTGGTGGGTTTGGATGGGTCCTTACAAGGTTTTCTTATGAGTATAACTATTGCTTCTTTCCAAGCCTTTGGTAATCTTGCCTCCACCCATACTCTATTATAAAGATGTAGTAACTTCAAAAGCGCTCTTTCCCCCAATTTTTTAGCATCACATAGCTTATCTGATCTTTCCCCGGGGATGATGGTTTTGATCTTTCTATTGCTCTCATCTTCTCTTCCAGTGTAAATGGTTCATTAGTTGTGCTATCTACTTCATCCTTCCTTTCTGTTATTCCTGGATATTGACTTAACTTCTTTTCCTTTCCTCCTCTGATAGATTTTCCGAACTATGTATCTTTGCGAATGCTTTTGCCATACTCTCTGCCTTTTCCCACTTCAAGTTCTTTGCAAGATTGTACCAACCGTGTGCTAAAAAAATATATTTTAAAATATGAATTAACAACAACAATCATAAACTAGGTTATTGTTATTATTGAAGATAATTAAAGGTAAAATATTATTAAAATTCATAATAAAATGTAACTTACAAACTGAAATACGATAAAGAAATTATTCATATTCTGCCTTCCTTGCTCTTGTATTCTATTACATAAATATTATATACATTTTCACAATGTGCTGCCTTGTGCTAATTACAATGACAATAAATTTATTAAAATGTTTTTTAAATTATTAAAAACAACAACAACAATGATAAACTAAGTTACTACTACTACTACTACTACTACTACTATTACTTTTATTATTAAAGGTAAATAAAGGTCAAATATTGTATTATAAGGTCATTATAATAAATAGATCAAATTAAAATAGAGTAAAGAAATTAATAAAATGTACGTTTTTTAAATTATTAAAAACAACAACAACAATGATAAACTAAGTTACTACTACTACTACAACTACTACTACTACTATTACTTTTATTATTAAAGGTAAATAAAGGTCAAATATTGTATTATAAGGTCATTATAATAAATAGATCAAATTAAAATAGAGTAAAGAAATTAATAAAATGTATTAAAAATTAATACAATTAATACAATGCTGCCCTCCTGCCTCATCTATTATAATTTCTTTGTATTTTTGTTATCTTTAACGTACCAACCCTGTGCTAAACAACAACAACGATAATAAACTGAATTATGGACAGTCCACAACATAAGATGGAATAAAATAAAATATTATAATAAAACAAAACAAAACAAAATTATTTTCAGTTTAGTCATTTCAGCTTAAACGTTCACATTCTATCCATATGCTATGCGAATCAGTTTTTACGTAAACCGAGAAGGGACATACTACAAACCGTACAGGCCCCGCCCATTCGCCTGTCGCAAATCGCAGGTGATAGCAAGATAATCTCAAACCAGACATAGTTGTGGTCGTTAAAATTACACTGTTTTCGTTTTTTGAACGGTCTTACAGAGCATTGGTAGGTTGACAGTGCTTTCAGTTTAATGAAAGTAAATCCGCGCACTCATCTCATCGGCTTTCCGCAGTTCAAATGGACGTTCATGCAGATGGATGAGCATCTGTGCTAAAAACAAACGCTCAGCTCAAGCCCACATTCCATTTCTAATGCTGTTATTCGGATTGGACACTTTCCTCACGCATGATCGCGCCGTTGCTCTTAAGAGAAATGCAGGACGAATATAACGTAGGATTCGTGAAGCAGATCCTCAGTTTGAATTTGGTGCCGAGGAAAAATGTCACCAACTGCGGGAGGAACGACACGTCTCTGTGCGATTTTTCCGGTGAGTTTTAACACCACAGCAGACATCACACATCATTTCGATCGGCTCATGATTGTGCTACTATCTGACACTATTATTGTGTTGTATGATTCGCGTTGCGCTGAAAAGCGGTCAGGCTTTCAAACTGATAATGGGTTAGCAACTAATGCTAGTTTGTTAGCTTGTCCGGCTAATGTTAAATGTGTTTGGTTGCTTGTGCTTGCTAAAATTATGGTGTTATTGGGAAATTACGGTCAATAACTTTATATATGTACAGATATTTTTATCTGTCTGTTTATATGACTGTCTGTTTTTCTGTCTATTTACCTGCATAGTAGTTCTATCTTGTTTGTTAGTATATCTATAGACAGGCAGACAGAACGACAGACAGACATACAGAGGACAGGTGTTTCTACAGAGATACGCAAAAAGACATCTATCTATCTATCTTTAGACAGACAGCATGACAGATATTACTGCAGAAAGATAGGCAGATAAACATTTATCTGTCTGTTCTGTATCATTAGACGAACAGACACAATGACAGATATTATTGCAGATCAACTGATAAACATCGGGCAGATAGATATTTATCTATCTCTCTGTCATTCTATAGGCTACTAGTAATGCCTGTCTGTCTATCTATCAACTTGTTGTTCTATCTATATCCATGTCTATCTGTCTATCCATCTATTTATATATCAATGTATCTGTCTAACCATCTATGTGTGCATCGGTCTATCCATTCATTTATTCAACAGTCTACCTGTCATTCTGTCTGAACATTTAGGCCTATCTGTGTGTCTATCTGTCTACACATTCATTCATCCATCTCTCTACCTGACCTGTCTGTCTGTCTATCTTCTTCAAGTTGTGTGATTTAATTACATATTTCCATATTCAAGTTACAGTATTACAGGGTTGTAATGTATTATAACTAATGACGCTTCACCACTAACAAACAGTCCTAATTTCCACGATGCCAGTCATTGAGATCTTTTCTAAGGTTACGTGGGAGATGTTTACATCACAGGTGTGGGAAGGGTTGATAGACTGTTATCTGATCTTCAGGCTTTGAATGTGTTTCTGAATGTGATGTCTTGCTTTGGCAGAGATGTGGTATGGGGTGTTCCTGTGGGCTGTTGTCTCCTCATTGGTGTTCCACCTGCCTGCTGCCCTCCTGGCTCTGGCAACCCTCCGCAGACATAAGATGGCACGATTTTTCCCAGTCGGCATCCTGCTAATGGGCCTCATCGGCCCGCTGTTTGGAGGTGTTCTTACTAGTATGTAGCTTGTTTTTTTGATCTTGCTACATCTGAGATATGTCATAATGAATATGAAAAGCATGTAGACCAGGGGTGTCCAATCCAGCTCTTAAAGGGCCACTGTCCTGCAGAGTTTAGCTCCCCAATTAAACACACCTGAGCCAAAGTAATCAAGGCCTTCGGGATTACTATGGCGCTTTTCCACTGCGTGGTACGACTTGGCTCTGCACGGCTCGGCTCGCGTTTCCACTGAAGTTTAGTACCGCTTTAGAGTGGGTGGGATTATTCACGTCGTTATAGCTGCGCCACCTCTACTGCCGTGACTCCTGAAAATTTTTTTCATTCCGCGTCGCCCCATCAAGCTCTCGCTAGATCCGCTCCTCTGCTATTAACGAGAGGAATGTCTGTACAGACCACGAAACAGCCATTTTTTGGTTGTTAAAATGTGCGCTCGTTCAAAACGGTTGCGTTCGATCCTTCTCTGGCTGTGCTGATTCTAGCGGTTCTGTTGTGTCTCGTGTCGCAAGTTCAGCGGCGCAGGTAGTGACGATTCTCTCCGGCCAATCAGTGATCAGCAGAGTTTACACGTCACGGTTAGGTAACGGTACGGTTCGCTTGGAACCGTACCACCTCAACCGAGGTGGTACTGAAAAAAGTACCAGATACTGTACCCAGTGGAAAACCCCCCAAAAGTGAACCGTACGGAACCGTACCGTGCCGTACCATGCATTGGACACCCCTGATCTAGACATACAAAATGTTGGTATTTAGTCATTTATTTTGACATTTAATGATTAAATAGTCACTAAATATTTTACTTGTGTGCTATACATATCAATATAAATGTCTTACAGGTGCAGCCATAGCAGGAGTTTATAAAGCGGCTGGGAAGAGCATGTTTTCCTTGGAGGCCTTGGTGTTTGGAGTAGGACAGTCGTTGTGTGTATTTATCATTTCCTTCTTCAGAGTGCTGGCTACCCTGTAGCACTAAGACACTGGCACACCAGGCTGCCATCACAAGGACAGGAAGCGGTTCAGTCACCTGGGCGTCATATGCAAAACATGGAGGCCTTACTTCCCAAACAGTCCCAACAACTTGTTTCCTTTGATACAGAGCTATGGTATTTTTTCCAAACGGGTTTCTGATGAGTTTTTCGAGTAACATGGGACTTTTCATTTGAAAAGGAAAAATTACCACTACCTTTAAAGCAGAGCTAGCCTTGCGTTACAGGTGGAGTCATCTTGCACATGTATATTTTTTTTAATTAATCATTATAAATGATATTTTGTTGCTTGATTTCTTTTCATTTTCCTTTCTTAACACTTAATTTGTCTTTTATAAAGTTTTGGATGAGGTAAAGACTCACTTGATGTACATACTAAAGCCCATTCCAGCTTGCCCATAAATTATGCTTGAGAGGATCAACTTGCATTCACTTTGCACTGATTATATGAATCCATTAGGCCAAAGGCTAGAAATTTTAATTTGTTTCTCTACTTCACAATGTTTTATATGTATATATGCCTCTGACTGTGGGCATATTTCAAGAGAATACAGTTGAACACACTTGTGTGTGGACTTTGACATTGTAATCGTTTCATGGCATAAGATTTCCTGCTGGAGTTAAGTAGCTTTTGTTGGTTAAATTACATATTTGTGACCTGTTTTTACGTTCAAAGTCATTAAGAATTTGTGCCCCCTCAAGTGGGCTCCAGGATTTGGCCTTCACATTGTTATTTCTGTATATATTAAGAGTGATACGATGTTGCTTTGACACAGAAAGCCCATAAGATTCTGTATGTGGCAGCCTCACCTCTTATGCCTAACGTGTGAATGTAAAACAGAATCCATCGTAGAATCACTTAAACCTTCACCAAAGAAATGATGAACACTATTCTACAGCCGTTATACATCGCATACACTGTTATTTTTAGAAAAATGTCATGTGGAAAGATCAAACGGAATTACTATAGAATGTACAAAATTATAATATCAGAATCAGAAACCCAAGTGTATGTACAGAAGTATATAAAAATATGTACTCGCACATGTAGATGTTCTCCCTATCTTCTTGTTCAGTAACTACATTATCAGCAAGAAGTGTAATTCTGAAACTGATATGAATATGATCTTAACACACAGTAGCAGAGTTTTTAGCCTGACATCTAAACCAAACGTATTTCTCAAATATAAGTTTCACATTTCTAAAGTATAAGCATTTGTAGACTTGTGTTCTCCCATATTCAAGCCCTCAGGAAGTTCTTGTGTTCTGGAAGATTCATTCAAAGCTTGTGTGGTGTGAGTAAATGTAAATCAGACTAATCTTTTTATGATTGGAGCTCTAACATTAGTGGGACGCACTGAAAGCTATGCTTTATTCGTCTGAGCCTATGGTCTCTCAATTGCACAAATGGATTTATTTTTCTAAAGTCCAATCATTGGTGGAGTGACTGTTCATTGTTTTTGTGGTTTGTCTTTGATTGTATGGTCTTCTTGAGAAATGGATTTACTCTTTACACGTGATACTTTCCGGTTGTTTCTTTTTCTGGGCAAGTTTAATTTCCTTATTGTATAATAAGTGCCAATTGCTAGTATTTTCATGAAATAAAATTGTTTAGATTATAATAACACCCCCTTGTTTTGCTATTGTGATTTGCTGTCCTGTGGGTTTGGTGTAATATGTTGGCCAGTAAGCTAAATGTGTGCTTTGGACATGAAAATAACTGCTGAAAGAGTAGTAAAGACAATTTGGTCGTATAAATGGAGGGTGGTTTACTCACGCCACTCATCTATGGTTTAGTGCAGCTTCTGTTTTCTCCAGCACTTCCACACTCACAGATGGCTCTCCTGTGTTCCATTAACAATCACTGGCCAAATCTGCACACCCGCCACTTGCTGCGTACTGGAGGGAGTAACATGCTGTCGAAACACACATGGAATGATGACTCAAAGCATGTGGGCTTTTCTGCTAACAGAGCCTGGTTAAACTGGAATAAAAGAACATTAGACCTATAAAAAGAAGAGTAGAAGAGTATTTTGGAATATGAAAGCTGTTAGTTACCATAACAGGTTTGGAAACACTGATTTTAGTGTCATTAGTTTTCATAATTACCTTAAATATAAGAGGAAAGCATTTGGCTGGTGTTTGTCATGTAATATGACCTGAAAGGTCAACCAAAATGTATTTTGTAATCTCAAAAATTACTTCATAATTCTAAATTCCTTTAATTTTTAGCCATTGTAGATGAAGTATAAAGCTATTTCATAAAATTCATATGATGTAATACATGTTTTAATGGGGTCATATGATGCGATTTAAATTTTTCCTTTCTCTTTGGAGTGTTACAAGCTCTTGGTGCATAAAGAAGATCTGTAAAGTTGCAAAGATTAAAGTCTCAAATCCAAAGAGATATTCTTAATAAAAGTTAAGAGTCAACCACGCCTACCTAAAACGTCTCGTTCTAACACGCCCCCACATGTCTATGTCACGATGTGGGAAGATTTGCATGCCGCCGCCGCAAAGAAAGGTGGCATAACTTTTATTCTCGCTGTAATATTGTTGTTGCCGCTGCCGCCATGTCGTGAAGGCGCTGTGTGTTTCGTTGTGAAAGCGAAACTACTTTGTTTGGCCTTCCAAAAGAGGACGATATCTGCTTCGTCATGCCTAGAGCTGATCCGTGCTGGTCGCTGAGGATATACATCAACTTCGCGCTGTGGCTCGCCGGATCGGCTTTCACGGTGGACAAAGCGGAGTCCAGCCCGGGGTCGTCACATGTGGTTGCCGCAAGCACGCTGGACGCTCCTTCATCGAATCCGCCGCCCGCTTCTGCTCACTCAAACCGACCTCCACTCACTCTAGGCCGCAGCTCACTCAAGGCCACCGTGTGTGACACTGTTTCGTTGTGAAAGCGAAACTACTTTGTTTGGTCTTCCTAAAGAGGACATGACTAGAAATCAGTGGTTAAGTTGTATTTACAGTATAGACTACAATGCCAGCTGTTCTGACTCACAGACTGTAAGTACGTTTTTTATATTTAAAGAATTTGCCACTGATGATTCAAACGCGAGTTTTGAGCAGTGTAGAGTAGCACTTGTTGTTTGTCGTTTCTCCAATCACAAATGCAGACATGGTTTTATGTTTATGTGGCGCGATGCAACGGGTAAAAAGACAGTATAAATCATTATAATCCGTAATTATGTCCCCACTGGATGCAACAAATGCCTCGTTTATAATGGGTTTTAATGCTTTTGTTTTGTTGCTACGGCCGGACAGGGCATCACAATATGGTAGGGGCGTAACATTTCCGTCATACGCTTCCACAATCACAACGCACTGGATAGCTGGCCAATCAGAGCACACCTCGCTTTTCAGACCGATGAGCTTTGTAAAAATCGATGCGTTTCAGAAAGGCGGGGCATAGAGGAGAAACAATAATGTATACAGTGTGTGGAAAATAATTTGTTTTTTTAACCTTAAACCGCATAAACACATTTCATTACACCAAATACACAAAATAATGTTTTTTTAGCAGCATCATATGACCCCTTTAAATAAGAAAAGTGCACTACAATCATGTCCAGGAACAGGGAGCTAAAAAAGCTCTGTGCCAATAACAGTTCAGAGGTGCTGCTGGGTGACTGCAGAAAGATTTACTTTCCTTTTACATGTTGTAATGTGTATATATAGCAACTGTATGTAAGTTTTAACCTTGAAATATCAATTTCAAAATAATTCTGATGGTACTCTGACTTCTAAAAAGACTTCTAATATTCCTATGATCCCTCCAAACGTCTTGTTCTGTGAGTATGTAAGCAAAGCCGCTTCAAGTTAATAAGGTAAATAAGATTATTTTTGATGCAAGTTTAGTGAGCAGGTCCTAAATTACACGAAAAGGCTGGATTACTTTACGGCAGCAACAAATTTTCGTGCAGAGATGGCTTTGGTACATGTATCTACTGTAATTACGACAATCAGATATTTTCGACAGTTAGTTCCACTCTGTTAACTGTAGGGGGCTCCAAAGTCACAAAATTAAGCCTTATAGCGTTAGTTCTGGCAGGTAACACGAGTCAAGCTTGCATCGGCTGACTCTCAGCGTATCACATCTACCTATAGGAATACGACACCTATCACGGCATTCCTATATAAGCTCTGTTCAGTATTATTCAGCAGCTTTTTCACTTGCTCATGAGCAAATTGCCCCCCTCCATCCCCAACTCCTCCTTTTGCCACAGTCAGGACTTGGCTTTCTGATATCCCTCGTTGAATCAGACTCCTTTTATCTTAAATAATGTTGTTACACACTTAAATATCATTAAGTACATTAATGATATCTGCTTTGTTCTATTCTGTTTAACCTAGGGGGGGTTCTAATTGCTGCAACTCATACAGGTTTAGAACTATCACTTCAAGTTTAATCAAATCCCTGCCAAGCATTTTATTGCCAAACATTCGAGTTGAGCTAAGAGAAACTAGTATTTTTGAGAAATGGAAGAGAAACAAGCATGTTCGCATCCATGAAAAAGCCAGGACTCGTAATGACACGAACAGAATTCACTTTTTAATCATTATTAACAAGTATAGGTATTGATTTACTCTTTTGTTTTTAAACGCATTTGTTCATAATTAATCCTTTTGTACATAATCTGGCGTGCAAGGCAAAGGTACACATGATAGAAAATAGATTTGCGCAGGGTCAGTCCATGTGTATCTCAGGTGAGGGGGATTCAGTTCTTTGGTCTGATGTTTCTCCCCGAGTTGTGTGCTCCTCTGAGACTGTCTCCCCCCTCTCCTGGTTGGTCACTTGCTTGCTGAGCTCGGATGGGCTCTGCTCTGATTGGCTGTCTGTGACTGTTGTGCTGTTTGCCTCATCGACCTGTCCAGTGCCGTCTTCCTTTTCCCCAGATTTCACTGTGAATGCACATGATGGACACGTAAGCATGACACCTAATTGAAGTACTGCACAAACTATAAATAGTTTGGTACACAAATATCTCACGCTGACTATAGAAACTATAGACTATATTTATATTAAAATTTTACAGAAAGTTACTATATAGGCATAGATTTAAATACATCTATATACATCTCAGGTTTCTTCTCATGGTGTTGGAGTAGAGTTAATCTCTTCCTCCTCTCACCTTCCTCACCCTCTGGTAAATCCTCTGAGCAGGGCATCAGTTCTCCCAGGTTCACTCGCTTCCGACCCGGTGACCTCTGCCGTCTTGGCAGCGCAGCCTTTAGCTCTAAGAGAGGCCATAATAACTGGCATTATTGAAAAGTGCCATACAGTAGATTTGTTGCTTGCAGAAAAAAAAAAGCGAATAGAAAGAAATGCATTTTGTGTTTTAACCCAAGAAATCAGCATCAACATTTGTGTCTTTTAGTCTACGTCTTTTAGATTTGAATTCATTTACAATACCATTCAAAAGTGTGGGGTCAGTAAGATTTTTTTAAAGAAATTATTACTTTTACCCAGCAAGGATGCATTGAATGTATCAAAAATGGTAGTGAAGACATTTATTTTAATTTAATTTAATGTTGACAAAAAGTTATATTTCAAACAAATGCAATTCTTTTGAACTATTTTATTCGTCAAACAATGTATCACAATTTCCACAAAAATACTAATCAGCAACTATTTTCTGCATTGATGATAAGAAATCGCTTTTGAACAGCAAATCAGCATATTAGAAAGATTTCTGAAGGATCATGTGACACTCAAGACTGGAGCAATGGCTGCTGAAAACTAATTTTTAAATTTCATATTTTAAATTGTAGTAATATTTTCACAATTTCATTGTATTATTGATCAAATAATTGCAGCCTTGATGATCACAAGAGACTTCTTTCAAAAACATCTTACCAACCCCAACTGTTTAAATGGTATGTACACTATATGGACAAAAGTATTGGGACACCCCCTTCTTTAGAACAGATAAAGGCACTTCCGTAACTGTGGCAACAAAGATGGAAACACAATATATGTATTTAAAAATTATATTTCCATCTCTGCTGCAACAGTTTTGGAAGTGTCTAAAATGACTGTTCCCACATGTACAAGTCATTGGTGTTTGGTGATGAGTTTTTGGCTCAAGGTCTGCATTTAAAGTCACACCAGAGGTGTTCAGCTGAGATTAGGACTTGGCTTTCTGCAGATCAGTCAAGTTCTTCCACACTGACTGAATCAATCATTTCTTTTTGAGCCTTGCCTTATACACAGAGGCATTGCCATGTTAGAATAGAAAAGTGTCCTGTCTAGTGTACTGTTGCTATAAAATTAGAAGCACACAGTTTCCTAGAATATCATTATATGCTTTAACATTAAGATTTGTACTCATGGAAATGACTAAAGTAGCCAAACCTGTTCATTAGAAGGGGGTGTCCCAATACTTTTGTCAATGCTAAATGCTAAATAGCAAAATGCTAATTGCCTCCAAAACGTTGCATGACACATTCTCTCCAATAAAATACTCTCCAGTATGACAATGTCCGTCCTCCTTAAAATACCTGACTAGCAATAACATCAGCAGCTAGCAACATCATCTTCTTCAAAACATCGCTCTCATTTATTCAGAGCGCAGTTTAGAAACACGTGAATGTGAATGCAACTGACATATTGTGAGTGACAGGTATGAGACATCAGATGCTCACCCTCAGGGTCAAGCATGGCCGCGTGTTGGAGGAGAGAGTCCTCATGGACAGACACAGCACGGCGCTGGGGAGAGGGCTTCATGCGGGGCCGTGGTATAGGGAGGGTCTCTATGAGAGGAAATACGGTCAGACTGTGTCCGTTCTTATAAAAGACATGAATATAAGACAGCGCAGGGTCTTCAAGGCTGTTTTATGCCTTTTATTATATAGGACGGGGAGGATTGACAGTGGGAATGAGGGAAATCGGGAAACAATACAGTCAGGATTCAAACCTGTGACCCTTTATGTCATGAGTGTATGTGCTACCACCACGCCACAGATATGAACCATCACAAGGTTCATAACAGATTCACAAATGAGAAAAATGGATGTAGGGTGGAACTTGAAAGAAAATCAAGAAAAAAATGACGGGCTGCTTATTGTCCACAGAAAATGCTGACACGTACACAACACTTGATACCGCCAAGGGACGTTCAGCTTATCACATTATCACAATATTCATATTCTCAGTTATGTGGTTATTGCTCTAAAATAACATTTGGAGCTACAAAAAGTATTTTGGACCAACACTCAAAGAATGAATGCATTTTCATCAGGGCCCATTTGCTGCATCGGCCTCACAAGCATTGAATTACATGACTGATGGGACAGGGCTAACTGAATTGTGTTCGGCCGAGCCCTGTAAGAGCCGGCAGACTCTGAGAGCTTTGAGGGAGGTGTTGAATGAAAACAGACACTAGTTGAGTCATTATGTGGCCCTACTTTAGTATTATAAATTTGTTTAGACGGTGATGGATATCATAAAGGCCAATCTTGTGTACATGCATGAGGCAAAGTGAAAAGTAAGAAACAGAATAGGAGATAGATAGGCTGTGAATAAATTAAAGGAATGTTAAAAAAATCAGAATGGTAACTTATCTTCTTACATTTTTCTTTAAAAGATCCCGCTCGTAGGAATCGTTCATTTTGAAAATCAGACTACACTGGTTGTGCTGATTCATTAAAAAGAACCTGTTCACAAAAGTGCATAAGATGATGTGCTATGTTTGAAGTTTTCTGAAGTGGAACAGACAATTAAATCGCTATTTACTAATAATAGTGTCCTCTCTAAAACAAAATAAGCTTGTTGGATTTTGACAGACATCATGAACTGTCACTGTATGGAAAAATAATGTTCAGCTGAAAAAACAGAGCTGGGTAGTAACCGATTACATGTAATTACATGTAAATCAGACTACAGTTGCTTTTTTATTGATGACATATTATTCACACAATCCCAATAAATTATTTATAATTTATAGATTCTCCCTAATTCCGCTTTTTCAACTTTTAAATGTTCCTTTCTAATATATACACTCAGAAATTCTTCCAGTTTTGTGGACATTCACACAAAGACCAGTCACACAGCATTTGGCCACTGGATTTACAGAAATCATTTCAGGTTTAAGAAGTGTTTTAACATTACTACTGATGAACTTAAATTTTTATTTGAATTATCAAATATAGGTTATTTAATCATGTATTACTATGTCTTTGGAAGGCCTTTGTCTTTCAAACACATTAAAGTGCAAAAATTCACGTTATTTACATAATGCAGGGATTCCCAAACTATATTTGTCATCTGAACCTCATTTACCTAATATATTTACTTGATGTGCCTCTGAGATTTTAAAATAAATACATTTGAAATACATTTGCATGCTCACGGTTCTCTGACGTTGAAAGGTTTCTCTTTTTTATTTAGTAAGTGTTTTATTTTAATTGATGTTATTTTAAAATGATTTATTTTTATTTTATATTTTTATGTTTTAATTAATTATGAGATTTTCATTGAATTCACAAACCACCTGCAGTTCCTTCACGAATCCCAGTTTGGGAAACCTTGACGTCATGTCATGTTTAATGAACTTCATGTTGTTAATAACAATGAATGAAATATATTTTCTTACTCTTTGTTTTTTTATATCAATATGGTTCAAGATTATCCTATTTAAACCAATGTGATAAACAAAATAGGTCTAAAGTAATCTGAAAGTAATCTAAAAGTAGTCCGATTATATGACCTAAAATGTGTAAGGCAATGAATTACGAACTTCAATTTTTGTCATGTAATTTGGAATCAGTAATGGACTACAATTTGTAAGTAATCTACCAAGCTCTGTGAAAAAATATCTGCATACTGAAATAGCATTCGAAAAGACGTGAGGACCCTGTTGAAAAAAACATCATATGCTGGTTAGGTATGTTTTGAAGAATGGCTGCTGGTTTGAGCTGGTTTAAGCTGGTCCTTAGTTGGTCATGAGCTGGTTTAAGCTGGTCCTGAGCTGGTTAAGAGCTGGTCCTCAGCAGGAGCTAGTTGCTTAGGACCAGCACATGACCAGCTTAAACCAGCTACCATGCTTCAAAACATACCTAACCAGCATATGCTGTTTTTTTTCAACAGGGGATGAGAAAACATTAAATTTTCACTATCCTAACAAGTTTAAAATAGCGTGTTATGTAAAAACTAGCCATCCAAAGCGTGCATTCCCCATCATCCCCACTAGACTGACAGAGAGGCAAACCTTCAGTGACGGATTGTGCTCTCTCTGAACGCTCTCTGATATCCGTTCTGAGAATCCTCCGTGGTGAGGGGGCTGGGGGCATCTCTTTGCGGGGAGATGGGGTTGTAGGATCTTTCTCCTGAGGCTGGGAGAGAGAGATGGTCTTGGATACCTCTGCCTGGCCATCCTGAGAGGGACTGGGGAGTTTCGGACTGGGCGTGGCCGTCTTTGCTGCCTCACTACCAGGAAGCAGAATGGGCTTCATGGCCGGTTTAGGGGGCAATGGGCCTATAGGACGCTCTGGAAGTAGCGGCTTTTCTGTACGGTGGAAGTCAGTAACACTTTGGGTCACTCGGGTTGGTCGCCTGGTGTCTGGAGAAAATAAGAGGTTTGAAATATTTTCTAAATGCATGTTATCTTATTGTGCACAAATTATCTATTGATATGTTTCCTTTTTTAACCTCGTAATTCTTAATCAAAATATCGTAAGTCAATCTTCGAGATCTTTTCTCTGGTGATGTATGCTAGATTTCTTCTGTTAGAACCTCGCCCTGCATTTTTTCTATCTACATCACAGAGGAAAATATCTGTCACTACTTTCGTTTCATCGCAACTTGTGCCTTGCTATGATGAAATTAAATGAAGCTGGTTGATTCCTTTCTTACCTGATGAGGTGGACATTGTGCGGGGTTTCATAAATGTAGGTGGCGGCTCAGGTTTGTCAAGTATTGCCCCTAAAAAGCAAGCAAAGTGTACTAAATAACAGAAAATGCTGCACATAAAATACATGCTGAGCTGTGCTAATGCATAAGAATAAATACACTGCAAATAGCTTAAGGAAAAGGATTTTATGGCTGAACCTGAAAACAGTGAAATTTCCCTTAAATTGGATTTAACACAATGCTGCAAGGTATTCTTGCTGTTTGTTTGTTTTAATCATAGCATTATGTGCAGACATATGGCCTTCTGCTAGACTTATATGTGAGAGTGTGCGTGTGGTATATATAGAGAGATGGTATATAGATACAAACACATTTAAATGGAATTAAAGGGGTCATATGACGATGCTAAAAATAACATTACTTTGTGTATTTGGTGTAATGCAATGTGTTTAGGTGGTTTAAGATTCAAAAAAACATTATTTTTCACATATCTCTCTGCCTCGCCTTTCTGAAAATTTATCGTTCTGAAAAGCGAGGTGTGCTCTGATTGGCCAGCTATCCAGTGCATTGTGATTGGCCGAATACCTCAAGCGTGTGACGGAAATGTTACGCTCCTTACCATATTTGGAAACACAGCATCTCCATGACATGATGGCGGCGGCAGCAACAATACTACAGCGAGAATGAAAGTTACGCCTTCTTTATTTGAGTAAACATTTGGGCGGTGTTATGCAAATCGTCCAACACAGTGACGTAGATATGTGGGGGCGTGTTTAAATGAGGCATTTTAGGAAGGTGTGGACGAGTCTTAACTTTTATAAAGAATATCTCTGGGTTTGACACTTTAGTCTTCGCAACTTTACGAATCTTATATATGCACGAACAGCTTGTAACACTCCAAAGACAAAGGAATACTTGAAATCACATCATATTACCCCTTTAAACATATCTGATTATTTAACAGCATTTCAATGAAAGCAAAGATTTGCAGTGTGAATTAAGAAAAGAAAGAAGAGAAACTATATTTGGCATCTCATAATCAGTGAATGGCCTAACCACATAGGAAGCACACATAGGCCACACTATGATGTCCCTCTCTAGCAGGCACACCTGAAACCCCAGAGCAGAAACACTGAGATCACCACTCTCAAAACACAGATGTGCTGATGCAGCACTAACAATGCGGCAAATTCTCACATCCCAGCATGGAGAAGTACATACTGTAGCTGAGAAATGTGTCTTACCCTCAGAGTTGGCTTTCCTCAGCTCCTCATCCTTGCTCTGTAAGAGGATAAAACTGGTTTAAATAAGATGCCTAGTGAAGTAAGTGTATAATCTCTAATTCACCCAAACCCTTTTTCATGTAAAGAATAAGCGATGATTTTGATACTGTGGTTTTCGCAGAGTACGCAAATCTTACTGGGGCAAGGTGTTTTTTCCTGCTACAAGGCATTTCCGATAACAGTGAATTATTTATGACCGTTAATAAAGTTTTAAAGGTATTCAGAGAACAAACTTGTTCAATTAATTTGGTTCAAAAGGGTACATGTTTTTCACATTAAAAGGTTGGACTGTTTGGCAACAACACACTACTAAAAACATAGCAAGCAAAGCAAAAAGCAAGTAGCAAAAACAAATATTTAACATCCCAGAAAGAAAATTGGAAGCATGAAATATCCGCACTTACCTGGCTCTGTTTGGTGTCAGTAGGAGATGTTTTGGTGACTCCCATGCGGTGAAGCATGACATGGAGACGCTGTTCAAAGCTGGACGAGCTCTCTGAGGCATGTTTCTAGGCAGTGACCAAAACATTACCTTTTAGAATATTTTTTGTACAAACAGCACAAGAAACATTTCTATCAATATTTATTCTAGGAGCTTTCAGAGCACTTTTTAGGAAGTGAAGTCAGCCGTACATTAAATAGTCAATAGGAACCTCTAAAACTGACGGCGCCCTCTCATCCAGAGGGATTTTGGATCAGCGACCAACAGCGACCAAACTATTTAATACTGGCTCACAGTTTTCAGCAGCTGACAAAAATCATATTATGCAACAACAGATGCTGCAAGAAAAACAATTTCAGTATCATGTTTATCAAATATTTTAGATGTGCTGATATTACATCACACCCACATTCACACTGTGACAATTTCAGTTCTGACACATTTATATATAGAGTAACAACAGTCTTGGCCAATGACGTCAAAGACTATTCTGAGAACAAGAAAATGTGACAAAAGAAATGCAGATCACACAAAGTAACTCAACACATGCTGTTACAGCAACAAAAAAGTACCATGTAGTTTTGTACATGCACCATGGTAAGATGATGGTTTTCTTTGTGTGTACATGAACATGGTAAACAACTACCACCATGATACAGTAAATATTGAAGTATCATGATACTGTCTTACCTCTTTGGGAAATAGTTTTTTTTTGCATAAATTTAACAAAAGTGAATGAGGTTTATATAATGAGATTTAATGGGGTAAGAAAAATACTCTTATAGAGATATAGAGATATAGAAATAATACGGAAGATATACCAGATCTACTATGTATATTAAGTATATTAATCTTGAATTAAATATTATAAAGATTTATTTTTTATGTTATTTTATATCAAATCACATTCAGAACATACCATGATACTGCCACAGTAATTTTATTGTAAGGGATTAAATGAATACTTTTTACACAATATTTACTCAAAATGCACTTAAAATATCTAAAAACAGAAAATTAGCATTATGCATCAACTATGCTGTTAACAGATTTTGAAGTTCTCTTAATGAGCCAATCAGCCTAGTATATAATCTATAAATAACCAAATAGTCAAATTAATTGGCAGAGTCAATATATAATATCTATACAATATAAAATATACAATATCTAGTTTAACCCAATCAGAACCACTGCTCAATTACCTTTACTTGCGTGGCTGTGCCATCCTGCTCTGGCAAGACGTCTGAGAGCAGGATGAGGGACTGTGATTTGCCCTCTCTGAGAGAGCGGCGGATGGGTTTGGGCCTCCGCTCTCCATCTGGAGTGCGGCTCTTCTCCAGGGTCCAGCTCTTCTCCCGCTCTGAGGGTGACACAACTGGGACTGGGCTGGGGGTTTTGGTGGGAGTGGGAGGTGCAGCAGGGGACAGTGCTGGGACCTCTTCGGTTTTGCTCGGGGAGGAGGCAGGAGGTGTGGGAGTGGATGCAGGTGGGGTCAGTACAGGTGTGGGGGCAGGTGAAGGAGCTCTGGGTGACATTTTGTCCTCAATAACTGGTGCAGTTGTTGTTGAATCTGTGATGGTGAGGATGGTGGTGGTGGCTGCCTTGACTATGGTTTCCTCATCCAGTTTCTCTTTGTCCCTCTCCCTTTCTTTCTCCTTCTCTCGTTCCCTCTCTTTTTCTCTTTCCCTTTCCTTTTCTCGCTCTTTCTCTGCACGTGCTGCCTCCCGGAGTGGTCGGATGAGATCTGCTATTGAAGTCTTTTTGACCTTGCCCTCAGGAACGCCGTCGCCCTTGGCCCCTCGACCTGCTCGGACTTTCTTAAAGGCGAAAAAGTCACCAAACTTCTTCTTAATGTTTTTGGAGTGGCCTGTGGTGGGGATGGGTGTTGTAGTGGAGGTGGTAGGAGGGGCAGTTGTGACAGACGTGGGCTCTGCAGGTTGTGCTTTAATGAGGGGCTCCTCCCTCTGGTGCTTTCTGAACACGAGGAGAGGAAAGGCATGATGGGAAATGTCTTTTGACAACCGGTAAGAATATTTCTTTGTTAGAGACCATGATTTAATCATGTGCTGTGATTAAAGTTGAGTATCTGTTTAAATAACATTGATCTGCATACTTGAGTGTGTTTGTATGTGTTGTGTACTCACAGGGGGTCATCAGGGATGATTTTTTTGGTGAAGAACTCTTCTACACCTTCATCAACCCTCCCCATGTTCTCATTGGCCTCATTCTCGCTCTCAGCTGCCTGCTCCTGCACACATACAAACAAACACAAGGTCATTCAACCAATTAAAATCTACTAAATGTTTAATCTGGACATGAAAAACTATCATAGCATAATGGAATGAAAATATTAACATGATTTACACAATACAGGACCCTTGATCAATAAACCTTAAACTCAACCTCAGATGGCACACCCACAGATCCGTTTACTGAGCATCTAATGCACATTGCACACAAAACTTATAAGCACTTGTGAAAATAGCAAGCTTCAATCAGACTGGCTGACAGCTAGCCAGCTTCCAGGAGAATGGGGTGCACAAAATATGAGGTGCCTTGTTAGTTCACAGAGAAACAAAATGGTGTCTATTGGGTTAAAGGGATAGTTCACCCAAAAATGTAATTCTGTCATTAATTACTCACCCTCATGTCGTTTCAAACCCGTAAGACCTTTGTTCATCTTCGGAACACAAATTAAGATATTTTTGATGTAATCTGAGAGCTGTCTGACCCTGCATAGACAGCAACACAACTGAAATGTTCCCAAGTCCAGAAACGTAGCAAGGAGATCGGTAAAATAATCCATGTGACATCAGTGGTTCATCCGCAATTATACAAAGCTACAGGAATACTTTTTGTGCGCAAAAGAAAAAAAAGACTTTATTCAACCATTTGTCTCCTCCGCATCACCCTGGTGCCATTTTGGAGAATATCCGCTAGACGTAAACAACGTATGCTGTTCTGTGTCAGCTGTGTCATGCCGGATCTGAACGGAAACAGCATATCCGTGTGACGCAGCTGACACAGAACAGCATTTACAGGGTGATGCAGAGGAGACGAATTGTTGGATAAAATCTGGGTTTTTTTCTTTTGTGCACAAAAAGTATTCCTGTAGCTTTGTATAATTGCGGATGAACCACTGATGTCACATGGATTATTTTATAGATCTCCTCTGCGTTGCTGTCTATGCAGGGTCAGACAGCTCTCAGATTCCATCAGAAATATCTTAATTTGTGTTCCGAAGATGAACGGTCTTATGGGTTTGAAATGACATGAGGGTGAGTAATTAATGACAGAATTTTCATTTTTGGGTGAACTAAAGGGGACATCTGATTTTTTTTATTCACTTTTTTTTCATTTAGTTTAGGTTTCTGGCATGTCTGCCAGCTTAGAAAAGCTGAAAAGAAACACGCAGCCAGTTAGTTATGGGCTGTTTCAATTTACAGCTGTTTTTTTTACATAGATAGCTAGCTATTTGAATAAGACCACCTCCAAGCCATATACAGAGTCCAAGGCAGCAATTCACATGTTTTGTGTCGACACGCCCCACAGAAGAGAGGGGTGGAG
The DNA here is from genome assembly GCF_001515645.1 of Sinocyclocheilus grahami. Classification (NCBI taxonomy): domain Eukaryota; kingdom Metazoa; phylum Chordata; class Actinopteri; order Cypriniformes; family Cyprinidae; genus Sinocyclocheilus; species Sinocyclocheilus grahami. The sequence goes on from NW_015505404.1 coordinate 318,490, forward strand.
TGAGCAGTAGCTCATTATCATTTAAAGAGACGTGCATCGAAATGAGTCGCTATGAACGAAGCTATTTTTGATAAGATAAAAAGGGTGTTGTTTTACAAAACCATGAGGAATTATGTTGCAGACATTTCATGGAGACCATAAAGAACCATACAAACGTGTGGAAAATGGACATCCAATGTCCCCTTTAAACTTTATTAAATCAAGTATTTAATTTTCCCTCAGAAGTGATCCAGATGTTAAGGGTTAGAGTTTCATGCATCAAAAGTTGAGTTTGAGGCTCTTTGAACCTAGATATCCACAAGCTGAACTGTATATTCCATCATGTACTTGGTCTATGAAATAATCATGATCTACACACTTTTCTGTAAATTTCTTTGCTATTTTCTATATGTGACCCTGGAGCACAAAACCAGTCTTAAGTTGCTTGGGTATATTTGTAGCAATAACCAAAAAAACATTGTATGGGTCAAAATTATCGATTTTTCTTTTATGCCAAAAATCATTAGGATATTAAGTAAAGATCATGTTCCATGAAGATATTTTGTAAATTTCCTACCGTAAATATATCAAAACTTAATTTTTGATTAGTAGTATGCATTGCTAAGAACTTCATTTGGACAACTTTTTGGTGATTTTCTCAGTATTTGGATTTTTTTGCACCCTCAGATTCCA
>NW_015505404.1:320314-321275 GCF_001515645.1 Sinocyclocheilus grahami
CACACACACACACACACACTTAAATGAGAGAATGAGTGCTCATCAGTGGTGACTACTGGTGTATCTGTCATGTAGCCACAGTAATAACACAATAGCCGCAGATATGGAGGATGTCTGTTGTAAGATTTGCCAGTTCTGATCATTCTTAAACATTGAGTTTTAATGACATTACACTACATTGTGATTGTGATAAATGAGCAAAACGATTTTCATGATGGCAATCATTAATCTTTTACTCTAACAATATGTTGCCTGAAAGCTGAAATCACACTGCTGATCATTTCCACAGAGGCTTCAGAAATACAGGTTTGTACTAGGATTAACAGATCTTAATGTAAATATAAGTAAAGAATCTGGAGCAGGATTCATTTCATGTGTAAAATAGGATTAGGTTTACAAAAATCACATCAATACATAAAAATCCCCTTGAGCAATATAATACAGCACATTATATTATATTCATACAGCAAATATAGTAAATTTAAATTATTTATATTAAATTATTATTTATTATTATTATTAACACGTTATTTAAATACAATATTGTTGTCCCGATCCCTGTTCTGTCTCCTGTGTTATGCTTTGGACTTTTATGTTGAAGTGTTTCTCTGCCCCAGTGTTTCTGTCAAGGACAACTGCCCACGCCCCCTTGTTACCTCGTTTAGCTTGTTTGTCTGTGTGTATTTAAACAGCTTGGTTTTCACTTGCGTTTACTGGTCGTTGTTGATGGTCCCTGTATTGTTCTCTGGATGTTTCTGGTTCCTGGTTCCTTCTGTATGGATTATCTGAGTTTTTTTGTATTTTATTAATTAAAGTCGTGCGTGCAAGTGGATTCTCTCTCTGCTTCATCTCCTCATTACAGAATGACCAGCCAACTATGAATCCAGCCTCACAGATAATGTGTCTTCGTCAAGGAGATCAGCCGATTGAGGACTATGTAAAGGACTTTATTAATTTGGCA
>NW_015505404.1:324220-325536 GCF_001515645.1 Sinocyclocheilus grahami
ATTTCTCACAGATTTCTGCTCGTTCTAAATCAGATACAGATAAATTAGCACAGTAAAGATTACATTAATATGAATGCAGTAGCGAGACAGCAATTGTGTGTGTGAATTAATTCTACCTGGCAGCGTCTCTCTACTAGTAGTGAAGCTGTGGAATTTACTAGTTATTAAAAAATATATGCTTTAACTTTTCAGTTTCTAAGCTATTTTATTGAAAAATCACAGAACAGTGTTGACAATACATTTCCACGCTGAATGATTCTATGTGTGTGATGTATGCGCTACTGTCTGTAGCCTATGTGTGTGCGTTACAGTGCAGCAGCGCATTAGATTAGAACAGCGATTAACTTACCTGTACAATAAGCTGTTTAAAACGTGCATTCTCCCGTTCAATTTCGAGCATCCAGTAATATAATCACACATGTCTTGTGGAGCGCTTTCAGAGTATGCATTTATTTGTCATTTGAACTGTTTGGAAACGGAGCGTAAATGTGGAATTCCTTCAAAGATTTCTTATCCTGTTGCGCCCTCTATAGGACCAGCGACTAGTCGACGTCAAGCTTAATGCGTCATGGCAGAGCATTGAAGTCGATTAGTCTGTGCAACCCCTAGTCTGCACTGCTGTGGTGGTCGTCTGCTCCACCGTGGGGATCTTCGGTCCCATCTGCTCTGCCCTGGTGCTCTTCAGTTCTGCCGGCTCCGCTCTGTCTCTTTGCTCTGCTGGCTCCGCCCTTGCTCCCTGTTTTGCCGGCTCCGCCCTGGTGTTCTTCAGCTCTGCCGGCTCCACCATGGCTCCTTGCTCTGCTGTCTCCACCCTGGCTCCCTGCTCTGCCCTGGCCCCATGTTCCGCCGGCTAGGCCTAAATCCTCTGTCCCTCCACTTCTACATGGACCTGGCCCTCCATCCATCCCCCTGTTCCGCCTCCGCTCCCCCTCCCTCCTGGACTTTAGTCTATTCGGTTTGGAGCTCCTTTGAGGGGGGGCTATGTCACGATCCCTATTCTGTCTCTTGTGTTATGCTTTGGACTTTTATGTTGAAGTGTTTCTCTGCCCCGGTGTTTCTGTCTTCACTTCCTGAGTTTAGTTCCTGTTTCCTTAGTCTGCTTGTCTGCTCCCATAGTTACCTTTGTGTGTTCCTATGACAACTGCCCACACCCACTTGTTAACTTGTTTAGCTTGTCTGTCTGTGTGTATTTAAACGGCTTGGTTTTCACTTGTGTTTGCTGGTCATTGTTGATGCTCCCTGTATAGTTCCCTGGATGTTTCTGGTTCCTGGTTCCTTCTGTATGAGTTATCTAGTTTTTTTGTATTTTCTTAAAG
>NW_015505404.1:326456-327214 GCF_001515645.1 Sinocyclocheilus grahami
GAGGAGGAGAGCAGACGCCACGTAGTGTGAGGCGGCACAGGGAGAGGTGTTTCCCACACATCTTAATAACACAATCATATTCTCCTACAAAACACACCACATGAACAGTGCAACCATACAGCTCATGCTTAATTATATATCAATAACGGAAAACAAAGCTTTTGTGTGGCTCACATGGCCTGCTGGGTTTGTTAATACCTAAACATTATATCACATGGTATCATAATTTTCCACATAAAGCCAAAAATATTTCATCACTCATGGTGAATTTATTCCATAAATAGGCTATTACATATAAATCAGCAGGTAATTAATTCCACTAGCCATAATTTGAAAATCAAAACTGATTCCTCTATGAAACCAGATCATGTTAAAACCTGATGGGTTAAGCTGGTCTGCTCTTGTAAAAGTGATACGTTTGAGTCTAAAGAAGCTGTTCCTGGATGGAAGCTGACAAACTGATCAAAGATCAGTCCGACTCACATGTCATGACTCATGACTTTGTGTACACCGTGTCAGATTGTCGTTGGTTTCCCTTTAAATTTCAGTGGAAAGAAGCAGAAATACAGAGAGACGAAATGAATGCAGTGATCTTTACCTCTATTAAACTCTGTGGACTGAGAACAGCATTATGATGTGAGCAGGCCTGTCTAAAGGTGTCAGGTTGAGACAGTGATCCCAGAATTCCACGGGCTTCTGTCTATGCGTCACTGTTAGTAAGGCTTCAAGCTCTATGGTAGGCAGTAATGCATCTGTGA
>NW_015505404.1:328944-329290 GCF_001515645.1 Sinocyclocheilus grahami
AAATAATGTTCTTTTTAGCAGCATCATATGACCCCTTTAAGACGAAAAAAACTAAAAGTATACAGACATTTCATGTGTTTAAAACAAGCTACTTTTTATTGTATGTTACTTTTATGTTAGGTAAGAATTTATCACATGGGATATTTACATGTAATGTTTAAAAGTGTACTGCATTTGTGGAAAATGTCATTGGGAGAAACACCTGCATAGAAATTCTACTGTAGCTTGATTAATTGCAGAACTATGCTGTGGCAGGACGTCAAATTGTGGAATACACTGGTCACTCTAGACTGGAAGTGGTGAGCATCCTTCTGTAATAAAGCTCTGTGTATGTGTGTATGTGTGT
>NW_015505404.1:329567-330182 GCF_001515645.1 Sinocyclocheilus grahami
TGGAGAGGAGAGGTAATAAAAGAAATGCTTATGCAGCCATCAAAAATTCAGGAGCAGAGAGAAATTTAACAGGGATACTGGGACGACACTAAAACTCACAGAGCCCCAAACACAATTTTTATGGATGGGTCGTCTTTCCTCAAGACCAATGAGTAGGCTGTACCATAGAGTCACCCCTCATCACAGGACCCGGTTGTCCCACACTGCTGACAGCCCTGCGGGGACATATAGGAAAAAAAGCACACACGCACACACACACACATATACTGGACCATCAGAGCATCATCTCTTCTCCAGTCAAACGAGCTTCTCCCTGAGGCACCACCTGTCATTGGATTTTCACCAGCCAAGGAGTATGACCGTCACACAATATGGACACACACTCTCGCCAACAGATCACGCTGACAGGAATAAACATATAACACACATACTCAATCAGGTGATCAGAGGAAATGACAGGGGTGTTTTCATCCCTCCGTGCTCATGTCTGTGATAACACTGGCGCCAAAATCTCCAGAGAGTGTCAGTTCTGAAAAAAGCTGCCTGCACAATGACCTCACACACAAATATACAGCGATAACAACTATACATTAACACAAGTTTAATAACAGAAGA
>NW_015505404.1:331666-333446 GCF_001515645.1 Sinocyclocheilus grahami
GTATTTATTATTAACTAAGAATTTTCCCCCAATAAATTCTTAATTACTGCTTATTGAAAGTAAATAAGGCAGTTGTTGTAGTAGTTACATTTAGGGTAGGGTCTAGAATATGGTCACACAGAATAAGGCAACCAATATGCTAGTAATAAGCAAGCTAATAAGCAACTAAGTGATAGTGAATATGTGTTCCCTAATCTAAAGTGTTACCAAAAAAAACCTTATCTACTTTTTGAGCAGTAGTGTATCATGATATATACACAAAACCATAATAGCAACATGGTATTCTGTGGTATTACTGTCTGATACCATCATTACAACATGGTACCATCATAGTACTTCAGTTAATGGCAAATAGAGATAAAACGCCTGTTCTGTGACAAAAAAAATACAAAAATGTGGTTTGAACAACTCGACAGGATAGTTTTCAACACACCTGTGATTATATAATACCTGACAACCACACAGAATTGCCACAATCACAATGTGAGGCCACAATAGCACCTTTATCACACACAGCATCAAAGACACATCACAGCTCACAATGGAAGCATCAATAAACATGCCATAAGAGCACATTAGACACACAGTAGTGTAAAGGCATGTGTGTGTGAGCAGCTAAAATTGAGAACACCGTAAAGCCCATCACTATGGCAACCATTTACCAAATGGCCATTCACAGGATGCACAAGTGTTACAGATACACACCGATATGAGGAAAAAGACATCCTCTGCCATTCTTTTCACTCCATCTCACACTCACGTAACGGAGACACCGCAGTGAGGATATAATATCTTAGAAAAGACAGGACGGGCTCCACAGATTCGCAGTGTGCCAGTGCAACCACACACAGTCGTTGCAGCATCGGCGAGAGAAATACAGCGACTGTCACAGCATTTCATTTATACACACGATCAGTTTCGCCCAAGTACAACCTCACGGAGGGGCGAATAAACAGATTTCGATCCCACACCTCGGGAATGCCACGAATAGAGGGATCCTCCATTCCCGGTGACAGAAGCGAGGGTAAAAAGAGAGGGAGAAGCCCTCCTTGATCTGGGAACGTTATTAATTGAGATGCAACAGCAGTCACACCAAGCACAAGCATCCATAAGCAGTGGACAGATACTGTGCCCCTTTCTGACAGTGTACACACACCGCCCAGCTGAGCCTTACAAGCACGACGACACACACACACACGGTGCCAGAAAATGGCAGTGGAGGATACACACCCAAAAAATCTCAACCCACCCTCTCACGCCACATATTACGAGATAGAGAAAAGAAAAAATTTGAAGATAGAGAGGAGGAGACGTGGGAGACGTGGGAGACAGATCCCGGAGGAGCCTGGGTTGCTGCAGACGAACCAACCTGAGCAGCATCCCTCCCCCTCTCTCTCCACCACCCGTCTCAGCCTCTCGAAACCCTTCCCCTGTTCCTTTCTTCTCGGTTCCCGACCCTCCCGGGCGGCCGTACTGCTGTCTTACCTGCAGCTTGCTGGGAGGCTGCCTGTTCCGGCGGTTGGGTCTGGGCCTGGAGCGGGTGTAGTGCCTCAGTGTGTGTCCTTCGATGGGCAGGTCCATAGGGGGCTGAGGAGGTGCAGGCTCCGAGCGCCGGGGCTCTCTGTTGCTAAGAGCGGCAGCAGCAGCGGGAGCGGCAGCAGCATCCGCCTCTCTCCCCGAGTAGGAGGGGCTTCCTGGCTTCAGCTGGCCTGCCGTCGTGACTGACATCCCCGTGGCCAATGACAACGACAGGGCCCGCCTCCTCTCCTCCATTCCTACC
>NW_015505404.1:333564-341989 GCF_001515645.1 Sinocyclocheilus grahami
CGCGCCTGCTGTTCCCCTTCCACATCTAACAAACCTGCAGAGAGAAAGAGGGAGGAAGGAAATAAGGGACAACAGAGGGAGAGACTGAAGCCTGTATGATGTGTGTATCTACATGGAGAGGAGGAAATAGATCGAGAGAGAAGGAGGGAACGATGAATATGCAGATATGCAGCAGAGGATACGAGGGGGGGAATGAAAGATCAGTGAAAAAGGGAAGGAAAGGGAAAGAGGAAGATAAAGCTGGACATGACGGAGGGTTCAGGATATCCACATGATGGATGGAGACACCCAGGGAATCTCACAAAAACACGCCTAGAATGTCATATCATGTTTTACCCCAAAATCAATAAATATACGGTCTAATTTATTTATGATTATATTTTAGATACGGGAAATCAAGCCTAATTAAAGAGGATTCAGATTTTTGCACGGTGACATTATTTTTATGACAGTTAAGCTGTGGTTTCTTATGCTCACCAAAGGGTGCATTTATTTGATCAAAAATACAATGTTGCAAAATATTATTTAAATTATTACAATTTAAAAAAAGTTTTTGCTATAAAATATTTTAAAATGCAATTTATACCCATGCAGTAACCAGTATTCCAGTCATTAGCGTCAAATTGTTCTTCAGAAATCACTTTAATATTCTGAAATGGTTCCCGTTAATCATTTCTTATTCTTAACAATGTTGAAAACAGTTTGGGCTGACTAATATAGGAAACTGTATTGATTTTTTTCCAGAATTCTTTTATGAAAAGAAAGTATAAAAGAAACATTATGAATGTAACATTATGAATGTATTTTGATCCATTTATTGCATCCTTGCTTAATAAAAGTATTAATTTCATTAAAAAAATTTAAAAAAAAATCAGTGCTTTGCATTACAATACAAAAATTGTCACAATACAAAAATAGTCTGAAGAACAGGCTTTGTTTTGTTTAAGCAAATTAATTATAATTTCTTCATCCGAAGATTTGGGCTGAAATGTGACTGGAACAAGAAAAAGGAAAGATAAGAGCAGAGATAACAGGACAGGTATACACAAAGAGCAGAGGAAGAGGAGGGTGGAGGACCGGGGGAGGGGCTTTGTCATGGTTGTAAGCGGGTGGCCCCCTCCCTCGTCTGAGGGGCTCAGTGGTGTGAGAGTAACAGGGCTATGCTCCAGTTAGCTGCTGCCAGCAGTGTTACACAGCTGATTATATTTAGTAGAGACAGGGTGGGACCTCCCAAAATCAATCCCCCCACTGTCTCAGACTCACACACACACCACAGATAGACGACCAGTTAGACAGGGAGGGGAAGTCCCATGAGAGGGGGATCCTGCTCTCGCAGACAGGACTTCAAACAACAAAGCACGCTTTTGAAGTCACATACACTGTAGCACTACTACAGTGCATACTGCATCACATACACACAATCTCACGCATTTGAACAAGTTAAACACACATGTGTTGTCATTAAATCAGTTTGTGCATGCTATAGTAAAGGATGTGGTTGAATGTGGTTTGCATAACCATATATAGTTGATTGATTGTAAAAATCATGCTGGCTTTGTTCAGATAAGAGCAATGACAAGACTTTAACCCCTCCATATTTGATGACTGCATAATTAAACAGACCTGAACATGACCTCTGACCTCAACAGCTGTGGTGTGTGTGCCAGGGTTTGTTACAGCCAATCATATTTCAAGTAATGCACAGCTATGATGTCACCAGTATATGCTACATCCAATCACATGTGATTTAGGAGTGCAAAGGCAAAGACAAATGGCAAAGGGCGAGACTTGTGCAAGAAGCACTTGTCGGCATCAAGACACAAGGGACTTACTTTTGATGGAAGGGGCGGGACGGATGCTACGGGAGTGGAAGCTGTTTCTCCAGTTTACAGGGACATACTGTGGACAAGTGGAGAGAAAATCAAACTTAAATGCATACAAGTGACTGTCAATCTAACTCACGCTCTAGATTACTAAAATAATTGTAATTTTTTTTATCAAACTCTAATTATAAAACAATAAATTCTGTGAAAAATAAACAAGCTGTGTTGAAGCCATAATTGATATTATGAGAACGCACATCACTTACAGGCTGCAAAAGTGGGCTCTAAATGCCTTAGACCACTTTTAAAAACTGGGATTTTTTTTAAATCTGGAAATTAGTTTCAGAAACAGAAATGCTGCAACAAAAAATAATTTCCATTTTTTTGTATAGATTCTTAATACAAGTTTTCTTAATACAGATGTTCTTCCACTTTTAATCATTCTCAAATCATACTGGAGAACATGGATCATAAATTATGACACAAAGTGGTGTAGATTATTCAGCAAAATGTTAAGAAATCATGCACTTTGTGTTAACTTTTAATCAATTATTTAATCAATTAACTCAAATTACTATCCTGATGATATAATTAGAAATTTGTCTGAGAGAAATACAAATTAAATAATTTTCATTAGCTGTCTCAGACATTTATACCCCACTAAATATTATTAGGCCATGCTGTTATTTTGCTTGGTAACTGTAAACGGTCTATGATTAGTCTAATATGAACTATATTGTATTTATACTATTATACAATTTTATAAAAGCAACAAGCCACACAAGCCACACAAGCCACACCAGTCTTCAATGTCACATGATCCTTCTGAAATCATTCTTATATTCTGATTTGGTGCTCAAGAAAATTTCTTATAACTATCAATGCTGAAAACAGCTGTGCTGCTTAATATTTTTGTAGAAATTGTGACTTTTTTTAGGATTCTTTGATTAATAGAAATTCAAAATAACAGAATTTATTTGAAAAATAGCCTTCACTGCAACTTTTGAACAATTTAATGCATTCGTATAAGTATTAAGTATTCAATTCTTATACAATAAGTATTAATTTCTTTCAAAAAAATATTACTTTTGAGTTGTAGTGTATGTGCAACATAAAAACAAAGGAAAAGTCCTGAGTAAGTGTTGAATCAGAAAGCTAGAATCAAGCAGACATGCTCTGTCCTCACATCATCTGTAGGGAATTCATGCTCCATCACTCTGAGCTGAGGAACATTGGCCTTGATATTGGTGGACTGGGAAAACTCCCTCATGTGCTTGTCCTGAAAGCAAGCGTGATATATATTTCATGCCATACACATGCACACACAATTCTCATGTGCTCAATATACACATTTCATAAATGCCAACACTTACCAGCTTTTCCTGAGCCACTGACAAATCCTGAAGAACTTCACCAATTATACTTTCCACCAGAGAGACACTGACAGCCAGTTTCAGTTCACTGAGAAAATGTGAGAGAGGGGAGCACAAAGTAAAAACAATCTATTTTTTTTACTAAGAGTCTAATATTGTTTATATAGTGATGTGTATGTGCATCCCACCTGAGCTTGTTTCTGATGCTGTTCTCTGTCTCTTGCATTGTGTTTTGAATGAAGTGTGCAGCCTGACGTGTCTTCTTGGCCACACATTCTGCCAGATGCTCACTGACACTTGACCTCTGGACGACTCTGGGGCAGGTCAGCTGGGCAGACTGCAGCATTGCCGTTGCCAGTTCCTGCAGAACACAAGAGAAAATCTGATTTGTACTGACATCGAATTACAGTGACTTCCACTAAAGCAATAAACATACTCAACTCTCGATCATACCACATACCAGACACTACAGAAACACCCAAAACACATGACAAAACTCCACCTGGATTTCCTCAGTGATCTCATTCCTCAAGGCAATAGCAGCATCATTGAGAATGCATTTCAGCATGTGACCACTAGAGGGCGCTCTGCCCAACTCATAAAGCCCTGCGAAAGACTGCGGGGAAAGGCCAAATGTCAAACATCACAAGTATATTAAAAGCATCATTATATTATTATAGAAATTTAAAACTATATATATATATATATATATATAAACACATATACATATAGTGTATTTTTCTATCCTGATCACATGTGTCTTAATATATTATACGTTGCATATTCAACATAAAAGATGTAAATCTTAATTCTCAGTTTTCTTTTAATATATCAGATAAATGATCACATATTTCTGGTGTACACGTTTATAAGCATATATATATATATATATATATTTTTTTTTTTGAAAGTTTAAATAGTACTGCATAACAGGAATTACTTTTACACTACAGTTAAAAAGTTTGAGGTTGACATTTTTTTGAAAGATGTTAATACTTTTGTTCACTGAGAACCCAAATTGATCAAAACTTAAAGTAGACAAAATTGAAATGAAAGACATTTATACTGTTACAAAAGATTTATATTTCAAATAAATGCTGTTCTTAATGGCTTTTGGTAGTACCTAGGATAGCAAAGTCCACTAAAGGAGGTAGAGCTTTTTTTGCATTTGGCTCCCAAACTCTGGAATAGCCTTCCTGATACCGTTCGGGGTTCAGACACACTCTCTCTGTTTAAATCTAGATTAAAGACACATCTCTTTGGCCAAGCATTCAAATAATGCATCTCATAATCTTGTACTGCAGTTATATTTGATCAAATGCACATTATTATTCTTTAGTTTGGGTTAAACAAATCAATTTTGCTTGGTTGAAACAGCAGCTAAGCTAATTATGTCTCTATTTGTTTCTCTGTTTTTGCCATTTTTCCGTACATTTCTGCCATATGTTTATTAACTGACAGTCACCACTGATAAGCTATTACTAAATATTGTAGAAACCTAATTTGCTGTAAAGTTGCTTTGCAACGATTTGTATCGTAAAAAGCGCTATACAAATAAACTTGAATTGAATAGAATTGAACTAACTTCTTTAGATTTCTTTAATCATCAACGAATCTGTTTTTCAACTGTAATCATCACAGCTGAAAATTCAGCTTTGCCATCTGAGGAATAAATCACATTTTAAAATATATAAAAAAAATAATATTTTTAATTCAAGTAATATTCACTAATATTACTATTTTATTTTTCTGATCAAATAAATGCAGCCCTAAGAGACTTCCAAAATATTCAAAAATCATTCCAATCCCAAACTTTTGAAACGTAGTGTAAAAAAATCATGTTTTAAATCTGTAATATTGCAAACCACGTAGATGTGTAATCTCATACACTAATGGCCGTCTTTGCATGTTGAAGCGCTTCCTCTGCAAGCAAGATGTCCGACTGCACCTCTTGTATATTGTAGCAGGTTAAAGGATGCACACTTTCCTGTAGTTTCTTACAGAGGTCCTGCAATAACTGAGAGAAACAGAGACTTGTTCATAACGATCTGAACCCTCAGCATGTAGTATTACAGCCTACTATATCATAAGCAATAATAATTATATAGGAAAAATTATATATCCACACAAACCTGTTCAGAGCGAGTGGTCTTCAGTCCATGCTGCAGATGGCACATATCCTCACCTGTTCTACACTGTCTCTGATTGTTCCTGTGTAAAAAAGTCTGGATCTGCATATACACAAACAAAAAGAGTCCATTTGATATCATTGTCTGTACTTATGGCTTTCTACAGTCCTGGAAACAAGAACTAACTTTCTGTAAAGCCTCGTCCATCTTCTCTGGGGTGTTTCGGTACGCTTGAAGAACATCACTCATTGGAATGGACATGCTCTGTAGTGTCACGTTTCTGTTTGAAAGCACATATAGAAAACAATTTTTTTTAACAAATGTAAGTCATTGAAACAAGTCTGTTTGTCTGTGGGGTGCTCTCACTTTTCCATGGCATTGGCCACATCCATAAATCCTCCAGCAGTCACACTGTTTCGGTCCCAAACCAGTGTTCTGTCAGAAAACAAAGCACAGCCTTCATAAGAAATGACAGTGACTGCAATTTTGCCAAATAGGGCATGTTTTGTTGACCCTGGAAAAAGGATTCCTGACAAACATCATTTTAACCCCATCTTTAACATCTACTCAAGTATAAATGCTGACTGTTTAACAGGAACAATGATCAAGGAACATGTTCAACTTGACATAAATGTTATAAGTCACCACGTGGGGAAAATTACTTTAGCTTGGTGTTGATCATGAGGGCCTTTGCTAGCATCTTTGCTCCAGTGTCACCTATACAGTTTCCACTGATATCAATCTTGAACAGGCTGGCGTTGCTGCCCAGGCTGTTGATGAGGATGGTGGTACCAGTTTTCAACTTTGAATCACATACAGAGAGAGACTCCAGTGGCTAAAAAGTGTACAAAAAGAGAGGTCACTTTCCAATGCTAAATGCACATATGAGACAACGGTCGTTATATTGAAGGGCTATATTTGCTTCATCAAGTTCTACTGATCTTACATTTAGAGTAATTTTCATGGAGTCATTAACCTTTGGCTATAAGTCTCATTAAAGGGGTCATATGATGCGATTTCAAGTTTTCCTTTCTGTTTTTGAGTGTTACAAGCTGATTGTGCATAGATAAGATCACTGAAGTTGCAAAGAGTAAAGTCTCAAAACCAAAGAGATATTCTTTATCAAAGTTATGACTCTGCCACGCCCCCTAAAACGGCTCGTTCTAACATGCCCCCACATATCTACCTCACTATGTGGAAATATTTGCATAATGTCGCCCAAATGTGCACGCAAAGAAAGAAGGCGTGGTTTCAGTAACCGCAGTTAGTGTTGAAGCAGCATGTCAGGGAGACGCTGTGTGTTTCTAGGCGAAAGCAAAAGCACTTTATTTGGCCTTCAGAAAGTAGATGCATTTAGGAATCTTTAAGATTGCTTACAACAGAACAGCAATGCATTTTATGGCATTTTCGTGAACTTTGGAGAGGAGGCCATTCTGACTTTGCTATGACAATCTGGCGCTTCTGAATCAGCTACTGTTTTGTTATTAGTTTAAGTATTTGCTATTGACTGTTCAAATGCGAAGTTTTGCGCATTGAGTGTGTGTGAGAGAGAGAGACAGGGTCACATCACAGTAGAGTCAGCTGTCTTAACCGTGGCTTGTGTACTGCAAACACATACCAGCTTCATCACTGTGTCTGTCATGTGACTCTGTTCCCTTTTCGGGCTCTGTCTTTACATTTATTTTGAAAGATGAAGCTTGCGATTATGGTAAGGGGAGTTACATTTCCGACGAGTGCTTGCGGTGTTCGGCCAATCACAATGCACTGGGTCAGCTGGCCAATCAGAGCAGACTGCGCTTGTCGGAAGGAGGGACTTTGTAGAAAACGAAGCGTTTGAGAGAAACGGGGCATATAGGACCTACAATAATGTACAGTATTTTAAAAATAATGTGTTTTTTTTTACATTAAACCATGTCAACATATTCTGTTACACCAAATACACAAAATAATGATCTTTAAAAAAGCATCATATGACCCCTTTAAGATTTCTATCCAGGTCTGAGTCTCATTCAGTCTCATTCTCTACTGAGAAGTTTGGGTCGTGAAAGGCCAGCACTGATCCTTTGGAGACCATAAATGCTCCTATTAATGTGGATAAAGTTACATAAAGTTGAGAGTCTGTTTTAATGAGTCCTATATGTGAGTCAGAGCTGCTTGTGTAATTACTGAGCCCGGGCGTGCCTTGATAGAGAGGGATTTTGGGTAATTAAAACTCAAGGCTTGCTGGAGAAATGAGGCGTCTCTGTGGACCTTCTCTCTTTATTGGTTCTAGTATTACAGATGCAAACACACACAGAGGCACACATACCAATCTTTAATGTTAACTGAGCCAAAGACAGCAGCTCTTCCTACTCTCAATGTTATATGAGAGCTGTGGTCGGTAGGTGTACTTTCTGGTGTATGTATCTGTGGTGCATGGGGGAAGTGATCCTATTTTGCAGCAATTCTCATATCATTTGAGAGCCTGGTTATGAATATGACTAAAGTATGATTCTAATGGAGTTATGAGAAGTGTGTGTGTGTGTGTGTGTGTGTGTAGTATTTTTGATTATTACAAATGATGTACTTACACACTCCTCCTCTTGAATTAGCTGTACAAGGCGGTGTAACACATCTGTAAGAGCTCTGAGAGAAAGAGGTGGCATTTAAAATATGCATCATATGCATGAAAGAAAAAGGGGGAACAGGGTAGATATGACGTAGAGAGAGAGAGAGAGCGAGAGAGAGAGAGAGAGAGGATGGGCTGGATAGACTGAAAGGTGCATCAAAAATGTCTTTTAGTGATGTAAGTGTAATTTTAGTGCCTCCAAAATGGTAATAGTTTTCAAACAGGTTTTCTGAACACTCATACATCTAACCTCCAAATAAGCACACATACCATTTAAAAAATATGAGTAATTCACACCTAGACTTCAAGGCACTTACCTAGACTTCATGGCAAAATTGCGTCCAATTGAAAGGTGCCGAATTGAATGACTGCGACCAATGGAGAGAATTAAAGTAACCATATTGCTCTCAAAACCTGTCAGAGAGAAACCACAAATTACTAATAGTGATTTGTCTATATATATATATATATATATATATATATATATATAAT
>NW_015505404.1:342001-348835 GCF_001515645.1 Sinocyclocheilus grahami
ACAAAGGAAGAAATTTCCTTGTGTCCCAGTTTGGGGAAAAAAAAAAAAAGTAAAACCACGTACAGTAATAAAAACACTTAAAATGTGGCAAAAGGAGGGCTTAAAAGCAGAAATGTAAAGCTTGTACTTTGCAAAACATATTTACATCAATTCTTAATTAACATGCACAGTATTGGAGCAGTTAGGAATTGTCAGGGGAAAAACATATTTGATAGTACATATCTGATATTTATTGTGGTAGGAAGAGTGGAATTTTGGACCAATGAGATTTTAGAGTGGGCGTGGCTACCCAGCAACACAAACAGAAACCAAAAGATGGCTGTTTGTCCTGATTAAGACTAAACTCTGATTCTATTTTCTGATTTGATGCTTTTATTGTTTATCGCTTTATCGCATCATGTGTGGTTACTTAGAATATGTTATTATAACAGTTTAAATCCATTCCACAGATTCTCCATAAAAATCTATGCCAAAAATGTGGTAAATATCACCAGGTCATTTATACAGATGTACACAACAGCCCCCTGCCTCGTCTTACTAATCTTGTGAAAAGAGGTTTTCTAAGCAGCAGGAGGACAAACACACACACACAGTGAGGTAGATTAATGTATGCCTCCATCTCTCCATGTATCAGTCAGATATTATTTATAACCAGATGTGAGGAGAGACCCTGTAACCCCTCTAGTGCTGTTGTGCAAGAGATAGTCATTGAGAGCAATATAATAAATCTGACAGAAATAAAGAGGAAGGTATGAAGGGAGGTTAATAAAGTGCCGGCCGCATGGAAGAGAGAATAAAATCAGAGACGGTACCGTTGTCAGACAGGTCCAGACTGCAGATGGCCTTGGCCTCAAAGATGTGTTCCTGAATTACCTGAGCTCCAGCCGACCTCAGCTACAGTAACACAGAGTACAAAATCACACACACAGTTTTAAGAAAAGATTGATATAATTCTTTGATGTGTAAATGTGGGTGTGTGAGTCTGTACCTCACAGCAGCTGATGTCAAGCTCCAGCTCAGATAGATGAGTGTTGGTGGCCAAGCCCTGTAGTAACAATCTAAACACCATTTACACTGGGCATTAATAATGAGATAAGAACAAAATATGTTGATGATGTTGATGATAAAGATGATATTTTCAACTTTCTATTTAAAAAGTAAATAAATAAATAATAAAGTTTTCCAACAGCACAACTCAATTCTTAATTAACATGCACAGTATTTGAGCAGTTAGGAATTGTCAGGGGAGAAAACATATTTGATAGTACATATCTGATATTTATTGTGGTAGGAAGAGTGGAATTTTGGACCAATGAGATTTCACAGTGGGCGTGGCTACCCAGCAACACAAACAGAAACCAAAAGATGGCTGTTTGTCCTGATTAAGACTAAACTCTGATTCTATTTTCTGATTTGATGCTTTTATTGTTTATCGCTTTATCGCATCATGTGTGGTTACTTAGAATATGTTATTATAACAGTTTAAATCCATTCCACAGATTTTCCATAAAAATCTATGCCAAAAATGTGGTAAATATCACCAGGTCATTTATACAGATGTACACAACAGCCCCCTGCCTCGTCTTACTAATCTTGTGAAAAGAGGTTTTCTAAGCAGCAGGAGGACAAACACACACACACACACAGTGAGGTAGATTAATGTATGCCTCCATCTCTCCATGTATCAGTCAGATATTATTTATAACCAGATGTGAGGAGAGACCCTGTAACCCCTCTAGTGCTGTTGTGCAAGAGATAGTCATTGAGAGCAATATAATAAATCTGACAGAAATAAAGAGGAAGGTATGAAGGGAGGTTAATAAAGTGCCGGCCGCATGGAAGAGAGAATAAAATCAGAGACGGTACCGTTGTCAGACAGGTCCAGACTGCAGATGGCCTTGGCCTCAAAGATGTGTTCCTGAATTACCTGAGCTCCAGCCGACCTCAGCTACAGTAACACAGAGTACAAAATCACACACACAGTTTTAAGAAAAGATTGATATAATTCTTTGATGTGTAAATGTGGGTGTGTGAGTCTGTACCTCACAGCAGCTGATGTCAAGCTCCAGCTCAGATAGATGAGTGTTGGTGGCCAAGCCCTGTAGTAACAATCTAAACACCATTTACACTGGGCATTAATAATGAGATAAGAACAAAATATGTTGATGATGTTGATGATAAAGATGATATTTTCAACTTTCTATTTAAAAAGTAAATAAATAAATAATAAAGTTTTCCAACAGCACAACTGTTTTCAACATTGATAATAACAGGAAATGTTTCTTGAGCACCAAATCAGCATTTTTGAATGATTTCTGATCATGTGACACTGAAGACTGGAGTAATGGCTGCTGAAAATTGACCTTGGCATTACTAGAATACATTTTAAAATATTAGTTTTTTTTTAATTAGTGCTGTCAAATGATTAATCGCATCCAAAATAAATGTTTTTGTTTACATAATATATGTATGTGTACTGTGTTTATTTATTATGTATATATAAATACACAAACATACAGTATATATTTAGAAAATATTTACATGTATATACATTTACATATTTATATTATTATATTATATATAAATATATTTAATATATAAACATAACATATTTTTCTTAAATATATACACGCATGTGTTTGTATTTATATAAACACAAATATACACAGTACACACTCATATATTATGCAAACAAAAACTTTTATTTTGGATGCTATTAATCGCGATTAATCGTTTGACAGCACTAATTAAAATAGAAAAGAGCTATTTTTCATATTTTAATCATATTTTACAATATTACTGTTTTCAATATATTTAAAAAAAAATCTTACTGACCCCAAATTTTTTAATGTTACGGTATACAAAACTCATTACAGATATTTTGGCCATAAGGCCATCATCACAGGAGATATATTCAAGCTTGTAACACACACATTTATGCTAAAATTGGCACAAACCCCATACCTGAGAGCTTCTGGAGGTAGTTTAGTTCCAGACAATCCCACGTATTTTAACACAGTGCTCTTGCTGAAGAAATCCCTCACACTGCGTGTGACCTCTCGTACTTTCCTAGCACAGTCACACAGATCAGTATGTACACGCAGCCTGTGTAGAGATGCTTTTAATCCATAATGTCACTTTTGATGGCTCACCTATGAGAAAAAGTGTTCCTGGAGAGGTTGAGGTAGCTCAGAGTAGTGCAGCAGCCCGCAGACAGAGACACAAACAACTAGAGAGAAACAGAAATAGACAGAGAAAGGTCAAAGGTACTCTAGATACGTTTAGTGAAAAAAAATCAAGCTGGTTTACGGCTAGCTTTGACATTGGATAAATAATTCATATATGACATATCCTAATATCCCTAATTGATTTTACACTACAAAATAAGCAATCAAACAAGTTGCAGAATATAACTGATGTGACTCACTGTGTCTAGAGGGCAATCTGCGTAGCTGAGGTCCAGGTGAGAAACTGCATTTGGAGCAGATAGGAACTTAAAGAGGCTCTAAAAAGAGACAGACAAGCATGTTATTTCAAAGCCGCCCCAAGTGTTCAACTCTATTTATTATTTTTTGCTAGATTTTGCAATGCTGGTGATGAATAAAACCTATCAGACATACAGGCAGACATATGCAGCCATGCGAAACCAAGACATGGCTTCTGTAATCACAAATAATATTCAATGACTGCAAACAACATTTATAGTCCCTCGAAACAAAAAGTTTCTGTACTGAATGTACTGAAATGCATCATTGATTCCATTCCCTTCTATAACACAGCAGGACACTGAAATTGAAATTGATCTATATATTACACACCCATACAATGATCAACAATAAGTCCGCGGGCAAGTGTTAAGGACGTTTCGGGCCAGTTGACACGAGTGACACGTTTGGGTTAGTGCTGCGTTGTCACTATTTGTTCGTAGATTTTTTTTGTTTTTGTCACCGAAGTACTATTAAGTTTTCTTTTCTTTTCAGTTTTCCAATGAAAACAGTATTTTTTTTTTGTTATTTACAAAATCATTTTACTTAAAGGTGAATTCAATGGATCAAAAGTGGGAGTAAAGGCATTTATAATGTTACAAAAAAATTCTATATCAAATAAATACTGTTCTTTTTAACTTTCTATTCATACTATTATATTATATATTATTTATATAAATAAATATAATATAATAATTTATATAATTTATTTTATTTATATATATATATATAGCTGTTCTTTTGAACTTTCTATTCAAAGGATTTAAGCAACACAGCTGTTGCCAACATAATATGATTATTAAATGATAATAATAAGAAATGTTTCTTAAGCACCAGATCAGCATATTAAAATAATTTCTGAAGGATCATGTGACAGGAAACAGTGATTTTAAATTGTAATAATATTTCATAATATTACTGTTTTTACTGTATTTTTAATTTAAAAAATGCAGCTTTGGTGAGAATAAAGTGTTTTTTTTATGTTTTTTATCTTACAGACACTAAACTTTTTAATGGCGGTGAATTAATGTTTTATACACATATATTTAAATTATATAAATACATTTATATATGGTGTATATTATATAAATGTATATATAAAATGTCATTTTACATATTAAAAATTCATTTCTTATTTAGAGGTAAAAGTCATTGTATCTACCTGCTGTCTAAATGACTGAAGTCAATGAGGTTGAAAACCCGACAGTTCTGAACATGGTAAATGTTATCGACGTCCTAGAAACCACAGGAGCAACAAGTTCTTAAAACCACCATCGCTTATCCTTTGACAATTTGATTCTTATTAGTTGTGATTACCACAGACCCACTGAACTTCCATACAGCAAGGGAACTCATTGAAGTCACATAAAGCTGCATAAGTGTCCGAAAAGCCTCCTGTGAAGGACCAAAGAGAATGTCCAAATCAAATGAAATCTAAATGTGACTATTCCCTACAGCTGATCACACAAAACTGTTTTGGGAGTGACAACGTTATCATCTGACCACATGGTCCAACTGCTCCATTCACATGTTCTTCAACTCTAGAGGCAAGACTGCATAGCCGCTCTTGGAGGTCAGGGGGAACTTTCTTCAGCAACTTCCTGATGGAGGTTGATAAAGGAAGTGTAGGATCAGTAAAACACATCAGCCAACACAAATTCTTTCTTTAGTTTTCCAGTCAGTGGTAAAATAACTTGATATACGCAATGAAAATGCTGGCACTCTGTGGCATTAGATAATGGCTTCTAAAGGTCATATTATTTCCATTTGTGGGCAGATAAATCTGTTAAGACTTTTGAGAAGAAGTGAGTCAAATCAGTGAAGACCTTATGGTTTAAGTCATTAGAGTTTATCACAAGGAATAATATGGACAAGTGAAACTATATCAAGATCATCCACTTTTCTACAATGATTGATAGGACCCAGATTTCACACTAGACATTCAATACATAAAATAGGCCTACATTATGGTCAGCACAAATGTGTATATAAGTGAACACGTATTTAATGTAGTCTGGATCATATTTATTTTATAGGAAGAATTAGTTGAAAAATGACCTGATTTCTAATTACACGCTTACATTAATGTGTGGTCAAATTAATGTAATGTGAAATTACGCTGTGAAATTTTGCAGGCAAATTACAGTCATTTCAATAGGAATCCCAGCGATTAGGAGTTTCAACGGCGAAGAAGTTCCTCACGGAGATTTCACTCATCGTGCCGACCAACAGAAAGCTGTCATACATCTCTACACTATGGAAAATTTTTCTTTTTTGCCTGCACATTTTTGCTAATGTGACCAAATATGTAAGAAATGTAAACAGAAAAAGAATCTAAAAATACTACAGGAAAAATCTGCTAATTGGTTCAAATTTATCTTAAGTTCAAAAAAATATTTTAATTTATTTAACTTTTTATTAATGTAAACAGTATTGTAAATTATTAAAATGTTTTATGAGTATCTTAATATTTACAGAGAAACATATTATATTTAACAGCCTTGTAAATAAATATATATACACATATATATATATATTTATAGGCAAAATGTATATTTTAAGCGTAAATTATAAATGTGTATAAATATTATTGTTATGAAATAATTGTAAAAATATACAAAATATTCATTCAATTTAAGTTAAAAATGTATTGCATTATTTATGTTTAAACCCTTGTACAGTTTTGCTAACAGTCTTTGAGGATGAGTTCATTACACCTGCCCATGTTTGCATTTGTGCCTAAGTACTGTAGTACAAATTATAAATGTGTATAAATATTATTGTTATGAAATAATTGTAAAAATATACAAAATATTCATTCAATTTAAGTTAAAAATGTATTGCATTATTTATGTTTAAACCCTTGTACAGTTTTGCTAACAGTCTTTGAGGATGAGTTCATTACACCTGCCCATGTTTGCATTTGTGCCTAAGTACTGTAGTACGGAAGTTCTAAGCGGCCATGCATTATTTTTTTTCCCCCTTCTTGTTTTCTCGTTATAACGACTTATTTTCTCGTTATATCGACATAACGAGAGTTGTTTTCTCGTTATAACGACTTATTTTCTCGTTATATCGACATAACGAGAGTTGTTTTCTCGTTATAACGACTTAATTTTCTCGTGATCTCGACATAACGAGAGTTGTTTTCTCGTTATAACGACTTAATTTTCTCGTGATCTCGACATAACGAGAGTTGTTTTCTCGTTATAACGACTTAATTTTCTCGTGATCTCGACATAACGAGAGTTGTTTTCTCGTTATAACGACTTAATTTTCTCGTGATCTCGACATAACGAGAGTTGTTTTCTCGTTATAACGACTTAATTTTCTCGTGATCTCGACATAA
>NW_015505404.1:348929-353520 GCF_001515645.1 Sinocyclocheilus grahami
CGTATTGCTCTGGCCCTGGTGTGAGATCTATGTGCTCTGATGCAGGACCGAATTATATAGTGTATCCCACCTTCACTGGTTGCTTGCTGTGGAACACATGAGCTCTCCATGGAGACATCACCTGTCAAAGAACAAAAACACAAGAGCACAGAACTGAATAAATGAGTCTAGTGCCATCTGCTGGTCAACACAAGGAGCTTGTAACAAAAGGCTAGCTACTTCCTTTCAGTTATACCCTCAAATCTGTTTTCATTTTTTGTGGCTTTTAGTCTCATGGCTCAGCAACCTGCCTGGAAACGTTGTTTTTGGTCTGAATTTTATAGCAATATATTTTGGCAAAACCACAAACGACAATATTCTGGCCTTTTCAGTGCTTTCTCTTTCACATCACACCACACAGAGAAAGCACGCAGTCCTTCAGTGATAAATGACGTTTGACATAGGAACAATGCAGTGCTGACTGTGCAAGCAGAAGCTTGCTCTGATGCTCTGCACTGCATGAGACATGCACACTTCATCAGCACATCTCTACACCAGCAGCAAACGCTGCTTATACTGTGTGGAGAAAGATAAACACCACAGTCAACAGTAAAATAATACAGTATTACAAGTAACAACAGGAAACAGAAACCAGATGCTTTTTGGATCATCTCAAATCATGCTGGAGAACATGATCAAGTTTTACACCAACTTGTGGAGTTCATGCAGCTGCTTACATTAAAAGGGCTAGAAACATTTAATACAAACATTTTGAAATACATTTTTCCCCTCATATGTGTTACAACACAATTCTTATAAAAAATACAAGAATTAAACTTATTTTTTATTTATACATTTTTTATTTGTCACACTTTAAAAATGTTAATTTTATATATAACTTTTTGGCAAATTAAATACTAAGAGTAACGTGTGTGTGTGTGTGTGTATAAGAGAGTGTGTAAAAAAGAGTTCAGATGCAAAAGCCTCTAAGTGCCATTTGAAATTTTCTTCCTATGATTATGTTCAGTTATTTTACTTTAAAGGCAATGAAAAGAACCTATTCATTGCCATTAAAGTGAAACTACTGAACCTACACATAGGAGCCTAATAAAAATACACATTTTAGAAGAAAATTTCAAATGGCACTTAGAGGCTTTTGCATCTGAACTCTTCATATTCATATATATATATATATATATACTAATATATGTGTGTGTGTGATCAAATTTAATTAAATGAATTTAATTAAAATTCTGAAAAATAATTAACACAAATAAAAGGCTGACATACCAAAACTCTGCTCTCTGCTCGTCCCTTGTACTGGTTGAGCTGCACCAAACTCATGAACTGAACTCTCTGTGGCTTCAGATACTGAGTTATGCATTCTGGAAATCAAGCACATACAACCATTTATACAGAACTGCACATCACATAACTTTAAAAGTAATCTTAGCACCGTACTGTAATGTAGAGATTGTATAGTCTGAAAGAGCTACAAACAATTGTCTCATAGAATAAAAAAGCCTTACTGGTTATTATTTAGTCATATTTCAGTTGTGTGTTCTGAAAGTATTGTTTAAGCACCTTACCTTTGAGGCAAAATGGGACCTCTGTCTGCGCTGCCATAATGTCTGTGGCAACAGGGTGAAGACAGGCCAGCGCTGGCAGCTCTCATGTAAGTGTGACACTCTTGAACACACACACACACACACACATCCTGCTGCTTTATGATTCATGCTTATGGGGGAAAACCACAGTTTTTGAGAGTACAGGTCTGAGACAGGATGTGACACCTGAACTGCATGAAGAGCATCCTATCACAGTTACTTCATAACGTGCAGTTTCACACATCACAGCAATCATTTCAACCCCAATGCAAGTATGTCAATGTTTGCAAATGAGGTTAATATAAGCTTCAGTCTGTGGTACACGTGAGAATGATAACACTTATTGTCAAATCCCTGAGCCATTTAAACGAGAGGTTTTGGTGTCAGCTTTGCAGAGATGTATAGAAAGGCAAATGTATTTATAACCCTTACTTTTTAATGCATTGTCCAGGTGGCTGAGGAAAAAAAAAATGGCTAAATTGACTTTTTACTCAACATCTCCCTCTAGTGGAATTTTGTTCACTTTGAAACTTTGGCTACCCTTTCTGACTAAAACTGTACCTATCTAGTGTCACTATTTGACATATACTGGAAAATCGTGTTTATGTGCGTGTGTGCACTCTGCTGAAAAAAAAAAACATCTAAAACTAGCCTAAGCTGGTTTTAGCTGGTCAGCAGGCTGGTTTTGGCCACTTCATTAGCTGGTGAAGGCTGAGAGACTAGCTCAAACAACCATCAAAACTAAAATCAGGCCTGGGAGACCAGCCTGAACCAGCCAACTGTTTTATTTTTAAAAAGCACTACCCAGTTGTAAGACTTTTTTCTTTTCTTTAAAAATATTCTCTTCCTGCAGCATATATATTTATATCGGATATTGGAGTCAATCTTTTAAATAACTGGCTTTCTTTGTCAATTAGCACAATTTCTTCATTTGATTGATCTGGGCTTAAGCGCCTCAAAATTGCCACAAATGCTTTTTTTCGCTCAAAAACTGAGGCGCATAAACGGTCAAAACATAAGCGCATAAAAGGCCAACAACCAGTCAGTTTCAAAGTGAAATACAAAACCTGCGCTAACTGAAATCAAACAAGTAGACAAAAAAAATCCAAGATTTGGATAGCATGAGAAATTCTCACATTTTTAAAGGCTGCTCATTTTTGACCAGGAACAAATGAGATCTTTTTAGCACAGTAAAGGGTTAACATTTCAGCCGCTTGGCAGATCTAAATAATCTCTTATAGGTTCTTAACATTTTTAAACATCAAGAGGTGCTTATTAAAGCAAAAGAACCAGGAGTCAAATTGTAATTACTTAAATGCAAATACAAGATTCATTTTACTTCAACTTTGTAACTAGGTAAAGAATGAAACGGTCTGTGATTCAAGTAGCATACAATTGTATCAAATTCCAGAAAAAAAATGAAGAAAAACAGACATTAAATTAGGACAATATTTTTTTATTAGCTGTACAGCAATACATTCTCCACACCATCTTACATCATACGACCTCTATACCCCACCCAGCCATAATAAATGTCTTTATAAGGTTGGTTTTCTGACCATTGTAAAATTCACACAGTACAGCTAGGTTTAAAAAAAAAAAAAAAAAAATGCATTTACCTAGATTTTTAAGAGCTTAAAAAAAGAAAGCAATTTAAATGCAATTACATGTTGGAGGAAAACTTCATTCCGAATCAGAAATAAGGACATTGCTCTTTTGAACAAGTGAAACTTTTTTACAAAATATTCTATCCAAGCTTCCCCTTCTAGAAACAGTTCGTATCAAAATAGCTTCCTTGAACACTCGTATTAAGCTTCTTAAATAAAATGTGGTCTGAAAAAAAAAAAAACTATTGTAAACTTTAAGTCTCCTTTCAGAATCCCATGAAATTATTAACTCGGGTCACAGAGTTTAATATTAGGGATGGTTGTTGGGAACACGACCACATCGAAACGGATCCAAATGATTGGAGACCTGCACGTCGCTGTACCTGCCCAGTTCAGTCCCTTTTCCTCCTTTTACAAAAGCTAGAACAAAATCCGACATGTAAGCCTATTCATCAGGTGGTACAATATTACAGCCACTCTCTCAACGCCTTTAAGCAGTGGTAAAAAGATGAAGCAACCCCTCCCCTTCAAGCGAGTTGAGCAGACCAAAATGCAACGATTCAAGCTACAGAAGGACAGAAAGAACGGGGTTATACAGCCTACATTATTCTTCAGGCTTTTATTTTTTCCCCCACAAGTAATTTGAAAGCCTTCAGTGGCATGTTTCCAAACAACTACTGTTAAAAGCCATTGCCCAAGCATTCAAGGTCATCAATTCACTAGAAAAAGATTAAAATGTTCATAATAAAACGGAAAATAAAAATTATTTACAAGCAAGACTAGCCAAGATGACCTTTTTGTGTACAACTTTATCAACCGCAGGTTTTTTTTTTTTTTTATATGGATGGATGTCATCGTTCCTGGCTTGATCAGATGGCTACATTTCTACGCTCTAACATTATCAACTGTGACCAGTGAAAGAGCACATGATGAACAGACAGCGAATAAAAGTCATCATAAATGTCAAACATTGAAAGGGTTTTCTTAGACAGATGGAGTAAAGACACCCATTTCTACAGCAGTGACAGCGATTCTAGATATCAATGCTTGACCAGGCACAAAATGATCGTTTCTCAATATAGCCATGGTAATTGAAATGACAAGTAAAGACGGCAGGTTAGCTGGGCAAAGAAATCTCAATCTCTAGATGCGTGTATTATACCACAATGTCGGACACATTCCTGCTCTCGAAAGAAAGAAACTTGTGAGAAACTTCAGGACGTTCAGAATTTGGGGTTTATAGTCTTTAAGATATTTGATGCAAGACAAGAGGACACAGCGCTGTATTAAAGGAGGTGAGGAAAGAGAAATGTGAGCATGTGTATGTATGTATATATATATATATATATATATATATATATATATATATATATATATATATATATATATATATATATA
>NW_015505404.1:355603-364163 GCF_001515645.1 Sinocyclocheilus grahami
ATATATATATATATATATATACTAATATATGTGTGTGTGTGATCAAATTTAATTAAATGAATTTAATTAAAATTCTGAAAAATAATTAACAAATAAAAGGCTGACATACCAAAACTCTGCTCTCTGCTCGTCCCTTGTACTGGTTGAGCTGCACCAAACTCATGAACTGAACTCTCTGTGGCTTCAGATACTGAGTTATGCATTCTGGAAATCAAGCACATACAACCATTTATACAGAACTGCACATCACATAACTTTAAAAGTAATCTTAGCACCGTACTGTAATGTAGAGATTGTATAGTCTGAAAGAGCTACAAACAATTGTCTCATAGAATAAAAAAGCCTTACTGCTTATTATTTAGTCATATTTCAGTTGTGTGTTCTGAAAGTATTGTTTAAGCACCTTACCTTTGAGGCAAAATGGGACCTCTGTCTGCGCTGCCATAATGTCTGTGGCAACAGGGTGAAGACAGGCCAGCGCTGGCAGCTCTCATGTAAGTGTGACACTCTTGAACACACACACACACACACACATCCTGCTGCTTTATGATTCATGCTTATGGGGGAAAACCACAGTTTTTGAGAGTACAGGTCTGAGACAGGATGTGACACCTGAACTGCATGAAGAGCATCCTATCACAGTTACTTCATAACGTGCAGTTTCACACATCACAGCAATCATTTCAACCCCAATGCAAGTATGTCAATGTTTGCAAATGAGGTTAATATAAGCTTCAGTCTGTGGTACACGTGAGAATGATAACACTTATTGTCAAATCCCTGAGCCATTTAAACGAGAGGTTTTGGTGTCAGCTTTGCAGAGATGTATAGAAAGGCAAATGTATTTATAACCCTTACTTTTTAATGCATTGTCCAGGTGGCTGAGGAAAAAAAAAATGGCTAAATTGACTTTTTACTCAACATCTCCCTCTAGTGGAATTTTGTTCACTTTGAAACTTTGGCTACCCTTTCTGACTAAAACTGTACCTATCTAGTGTCACTATTTGACATATACTGGAAAATCGTGTTTATGTGCGTGTGTGCACTCTGCTGAAAAAAAAAAACATCTAAAACTAGCCTAAGCTGGTTTTAGCTGGTCAGCAGGCTGGTTTTGGCCACTTCAGTAGCTGGTGAAGGCTGAGAGACTAGCTCAAACAACCATCAAAACTAAAATCAGGCCTGGGAGACCAGCCTGAACCAGCCAACTGTTTTATTTTTTATTTTTAAAAAGCACTACCCAGTTGTAAGACTTTTTTCTTTAGAGCTTAAAAAAAGAAAGCAATTTAAATGCAATTACATGTTGGAGGAAAACTTCATTCCGAATCAGAAATAAGGACATTGCTCTTTTGAACAAGTGAAACTTTTTTACAAAATATTCTATCCAAGCTTCCCCTTCTAGAAACAGTTCGTATCAAAATAGCTTCCTTGAACACTCGTATTAAGCTTCTTAAATAAAATGTGGTCTGAAAAAAAAAAAAACTATTGTAAACTTTAAGTCTCCTTTCAGAATCCCATGAAATTATTAACTCGGGTCACAGAGTTTAATATTAGGGATGGTTGTTGGGAACACGACCACATCGAAACGGATCCAAATGATTGGAGACCTGCACGTCGCTGTACCTGCCCAGTTCAGTCCCTTTTCCTCCTTTTACAAAAGCTAGAACAAAATCCGACATGTAAGCCTATTCATCAGGTGGTACAATATTACAGCCACTCTCTCAACGCCTTTAAGCAGTGGTAAAAAGATGAAGCAACCCCTCCCCTTCAAGCGAGTTGAGCAGACCAAAATGCAACGATTCAAGCTACAGAAGGACAGAAAGAACGGGGTTATACAGCCTACATTATTCTTCAGGCTTTTATTTTTTCCCCCACAAGTAATTTGAAAGCCTTCAGTGGCATGTTTCCAAACAACTACTGTTAAAAGCCATTGCCCAAGCATTCAAGGTCATCAATTCACTAGAAAAAGATTAAAATGTTCATAATAAAACGGAAAATAAAAATTATTTACAAGCAAGACTAGCCAAGATGACCTTTTTGTGTACAACTTTATCAACCGCAGGTTTTTTTTTTTTTTTATATGGATGGATGTCATCGTTCCTGGCTTGATCAGATGGCTACATTTCTACGCTCTAACATTATCAACTGTGACCAGTGAAAGAGCACATGATGAACAGACAGCGAATAAAAGTCATCATAAATGTCAAACATTGAAAGGGTTTTCTTAGACAGATGGAGTAAAGACACCCATTTCTACAGCAGTGACAGCGATTCTAGATATCAATGCTTGACCAGGCACAAAATGATCGTTTCTCAATATAGCCATGGTAATTGAAATGACAAGTAAAGACGGCAGGTTAGCTGGGCAAAGAAATCTCAATCTCTAGATGCGTGTATTATACCACAATGTCGGACACATTCCTGCTCTCGAAAGAAAGAAACTTGTGAGAAACTTCAGGACGTTCAGAATTTGGGGTTTATAGTCTTTAAGATATTTGATGCAAGACAAGAGGACACAGCGCTGTATTAAAGGAGGTGAGGAAAGAGAAATGTGAGCATGTGTATGTATGTAATATATATATATATATAAATAATCAAGGGACACATATGGGGATGTGCATTTACGCAAGCATGTGTGATCCGCCTGTGCATGTACCCCCAGATCACCGGTCCATCATGCTAAGGATCATTTCAGGAGTAAGATCACCGTTAGGTGCAGCTTCAGGGACCGTTAGCTGCACCGTTTCTACACCAGCCTCGACAGCCTCCACTTCCTCCACCACTGGCTGGGCAGCTGCATCAGCACCCTCAGGCTCCTTCTTCACGATGATGTTCTCAATGGCCCCTGTGCTTTCATCTTCCACCTGGATAATGGCAGCGGCTGCTAGGAGAAGCAGAGAGAATAGTTTCATTAAACCTAGGTAAAGGAAATTCTGAATGGTTTATCTTAATATGCAGCAGCGCATAAGTTACCGGTGGTGGTGTTGGCGACAGACTTGGTAGGAGAAGCCTTGGGTGCGTTCTTAGGGGGTCTGCCGCGTTTCCTCTTGACAGGAGGTTCGGCTGGTGCAGGGATGGGAATGCTGGGTGGAGCCTGTTCCACATCCATCTGGTCATCATCAAGAAACTCCTCATCTTCATCTTCATCAATGTCATCAAGGTCAGGTTCTCCATGCTCATCTGATATATTTAGGTCACAGCGTTACAATATTCATAAAAGTCATGATTTTTATTTAGCACTTTAAATCATTCATTCCATTCTTAAAACCCACATTTATAAAAATAAAAATAAAAGCCAGATAATCAAGTTCTTATTGACAGATTTCATGAACGGATTTGTTGATCTACTAATACAACCACCAGCATAGTAGCAGAACTACAGCAAAGCTACTTACCGCTATCTTCATCATCATCCTTCCTAGAGCGCATCTTCCTCTTTCGGCCTCCACGGCCCCTTTTGGTTGGAGCTCCATTCTCTCCTTCAGCAGAATCCATACCAGTGCAGTTCTCTGTATGTCTGGCCATGGTATTCTGTTAAAAATACACGCCATTTGTTAAACGCTGTTTACCGTATAGGCACCCTGAAATGCATTCAACTTATTTCAAAATACCGTACCCTGCGAGTGAAGGTCTTGCCACACTTGGTGCATACAAAGGATGTGGGTACAAAACTGGGGTCGTGATAGCGCCTAAAGTGCATGTCCAGCAGCTGTTTCTGTCTGAAAGTTTTCTCACATTGGCTGCAGGCATATGGCTTCTCCCCAGTATGTGTGCGCTTATGCATGACCATGTGACGCTCCTGTTAGCAAGAACACAGAGTAAATGTGAAGCAGTTTCCTACTCCGTGATTAATAATGCATATAAAAATTTAATTTGGAGAGAATTTTGCATGAGCTGTCTGACCTGACGGCATGCATAGTCACACTGATCACATTTAAAGCGTTTCTCATTTTTGTGGGACTTCTGATGCTGGATGAGAGCATAGCGCTCATGGAACACTGCATCACAGTAGCGGCACTTCCTGCCCTGCTCAATGTAGGAATGCTGCTTACGGAGATGCACACCTGCAAGGGACACAGCAATTGTGCAAACATCAATACACCAAGCATGTTCAAAGTTGGCATTGCTACAAAAAGCACATAAGTAACCAGCAGCAACAACTACAAAACCGTAAATGCTTAACATCGCAGTTTTACCAAGATCACTCTTGCGGGCAATAACGGTGTCGCAGTGGGGGCAGTGAAATTTCGCCACATTTTCTGTGTGCTTCTGCAGTATGTGCATCTTCATGGTACCACTCTGGGTAAAACGTGCATGACAGATATAGCACTCATAGGGCTTCTCTCCTGTAGAACAGGAAAAAAAAAAATCCCAAAATCATGTCAATTCTATTTATCTAACCGATTTAGCTGACAAGAACACAATCTGAGAAAAACTGTAAATTCTGCTGACCTGAGTGGGTTCTCATGTGTCTCTTCAGCTTATAGGTATCTCTGCTAGCATAACTGCACAGACTGCACTGGAACGGACGCTCTCCAGTGTGGGAGCGAATGTGGCGCTTCAGCTTGCTAACCTGCAAAGTTTCAAGGCTTAGGTCAATTTGGAAGCAACTTTCCATTTAAAAAAAAAAATAAAAATAAATAAATAAATAAAAGGGGGGAAGCTCAACATGATGCTCTCAGACCAACCTCTACACTGGCATAGTCACACATGGAGCACTTGAACGGCTTCTCGTGAGTGTGCTTGTAGCGTCGGTGGCGCACCAGCTCTCCACTGGTGACGAAAGCCATGTCACAGTCAGTGCACTTATGTGGTCTGGTACCTGTCAGAAAGAGAAAAAAAAGGCAGTTTCAATTTGTAATTCACACAAAATAGCCTATAATTTCTAATGCACTCAAGATCACGTACCTGTGTGGGTGTTGAGGTGGTTCCTCAGCAACGTCACAGTCCTGAAGGCTCGTCCACAAAGATGGCACTTATGAGGCCTCTCATCCGTGTGGCTCTTCATGTGGCGGTCCAGATTGGAACGGCGCGGGCAAGTGTAACTGCACAGCTCACACTGGAATGTCTTCTTAACACCTGCACAAACACAGCGATTTAAACCCAACACAGATCTGATACTGACACTATAATGTGCAAGTGACAAGCAGACATGCAAGTGTCTGTTCAATCTGTGTTTATCACACGTTCTCACCTTTCTTCTTGATTTTGGTTGGTTTGGGTGGTTTCATGTTACCCACAACTTTCTCAGCATTGACTTCAGAGAGCAGTCCCTCCTGCTGCTCCTCCTCAAAGTCATACACAGACACATCCATGTCTTTATCGCCCTCTGTGTTGTAACGCAGCTTGCTTTTCTTAGTCTTCTTGGCCTTTTTAACAGGGGGTGTGTAGTCTGGATCTTTGGACCAGGCGGGGTCTTCATTTTGGGCTTCAACCATATCCTCCTCCTCCTGCTGTGGAGGCTGATCATCTTGGGCCTGGAGCTCATCTTGCTCCACAGTTTCCACTTCTCCATTTGCACCCACCTTGACCACCTGTAGATAATATAACATTTAGATTCACCAGAAAGTCACAGAGAATCGCATTTGATATGCGTAGCCTGATCAAAAAATATGACCAACCTGGAAGCCTTCAGGCAATGGCAGGGTGTGACAGATGACCGGCTCCCCATCTTTAGGCATGGCAGTGGCATCCACTAGCGTCCCCTGCAGCGCTTCTACAGTGGCGGCAGTGACAGGCACAGCTGAAACAGGCACCTGCACCAGCTGCAGCTCTCCCAAGCCCAACTGCTGCTCCTCCATGTTCACCACCTGGAGGGTGATGATCTGAGTGTCATCGACAGTGGTGACCGTGGCTTCATGGGCTGCACCAGCAACACCAACAGCAGCCTCCATGACTTCGGTCTTCATCTGGAGCAGGGCAGGGTCCAGGGCATCCATCACCATCATCTCCACGCTGTTGACAGCCTCCACCACAGGCTCTCCTTCAACCTGGGCTTGCTCTAACCCAGCAACCTGCAGCAATTCAGCTCCCACTTCCTCATCTTCTCGTCGCCTTTGGTAAGTCTTACATTCCTTGGCCTTGAAAGCATCCCCTGCATCTTCCACCACTGCCTCTGTCGGTCCCCCTTCCATGGGTAATACCTACACCGATTTCAAGCAAAAAAAGTTAGAATTAGCACTAATTGTAGGATGCTTAAGTTTTCCTACCTGACTGCAATTTGGACTGTTTGTTTACTTGCACATACTGAGTAGTGATCGACCGATATTGATTTTTTTAATAACCGATACCAACTATGTGCGTTTATGTGCCCGATAACCGATATGAAAGTGACGTGCCATGTGGCCAAGTATGGTGACCCATACTCGGAATTAGTGCTCTGCATTTAACCCATCCAAAGTGCACACACACACACACACACACACACCCGGAGCAGTGGGCAGCCATTTATGCTGCAGCCCCCGGGGAGCAGTTGGGGGTTCGGTGCCTTGCTCAAGGGCACCTCAGTCGTGGTATTGAAGGTGGAAGAGAGCGCTGTACATTCACTCCCCCCACCTACAATCCCTGCCGGTTCGAGACTTGAACGAGTCCGACTCTCTAACCATTAGGCCACGACTTCCCCATGACTGCACATACACATTTTAAAAAGTGTTGAAAATTAGTTGTCTTTCATGTTAAATTTAATCTTTATATTACAACAATAAAAACATTTTATTTATAAAAAGCATCAACAGCAACTAAACACTAACATTAACAATAAGCAAAATAAATGTAGAATGTGTAATGTTTTCAAATGGATAAAATAAATAAAGGACAGGAGTCATATCAACTTCATTTTAAACTACCGTTGTAGTAGGTTTATAAGCGGATACAATAGATACAGAGTCAAGAATAATTCACTGTATAATGTTAATTCCCTGAATAATATTCTCTGGAATATAATAAACAAAACATCATATTTTATTGCATTTCTCAACTGGAATGTTATATCAGAATTTTTAATAATGTTTTTGTCCCTCTAGATTATTAAATGCCTGCTGACAGCGCCGTTTATCTATGCATTTACACAGAACTATGCTCAAACTGCGATCGCTAGTGGAGATAATTTCCATAGAGTTGTATTTAGATGTTTATTAACGAAATAACTGTTATATAATAAATGTTAATACAATTTAGGGTGTTTTAAACAAGTGAATCTTGCTAAAAAAGTTACATGCGGTGGCTGTGCTGGAGCTATTCCTGAGCATTAACCGCATCAACCTGTTGAGTGAACAGCAATATGAAAGTGGCTTCACGAGACTAATGATGAGCAAATACACAACAGAGAGAGAATTAAATTCAGCACTTATTTCCAACATGCGCTCATTCATGGCTGTATTATTTAACTCATGCAAAGTTACATCTTTACTGGGAGAGGATCTTGACGGATTATCTACGTGACTGTCTTCACGAGACGCATAGACAACAGAGAGAGAATTCAATTCAGCGCTTTTATTTCCAACATGCGCTCATTCATGGCTGTATTATTTAACTCATGCAAAGTTACATCTTTACTGGGAGAGGATCTTGACGGATTATCTACGTGACTGTCTTCACGAGACGCATAGACAACAGAGAGAGAATTCAATTCAGCGCTTTTATTTCCAACATGCGCTCATTCATGGCTGCATATTTAATTCAGGCAAAGTTACATCTTTATTGGGACAGGACTTGACGGGTTATTTTACATGACTCTGTGAGTTGGTCTATTTCTTAGAGCCAAGCTGCATAAACTACATATCAGGCATGAAATGCATCTAATTTGTGCATAAATGGCTGTTATGTTAAATAAAGTTTACCAACTACAGCTAATCAAGTACCAGCAGCATGCCGTTGTTGTTGTCTTATCTCCCCTCAGATGCACTGCAATGGCGATCCTGCGCGCAATTCTCAAAACACCCACAAGATGGTGGCGTTTATCACTAAATCCGATATTACAAAACCGATATCCGACTAGGGCTGGACAATAATTCAATATCAATATGTATCGCGATATTTTTTTTTTTTCAATAACGGGGATATGATTTTTAAACATTTCCGATATACATTACCAGTGTTTCCCATACATTGATTTATTTGTGGCGTTTGACTTCGTTGAATAAACATGAGCACTGCACGTTTTAAAATCAAAACTTGTCGCGGGTGTTTTATATGAATGCATCTCTAAACGGAAAGGACTGTCTTCAGAAAAGTTTCGATGAGATTTTTATTTTATCTAATAAAGAAGTGTTCATGAGCGGAGCTGATTTGATTACAGCCATTACTGGAGAAACCGCTAGTTCAACCGCTCTTAAAGCACCTCCTGCTGGCAGACAATCAGTTTGCACTTTTCATACTCTTTATACTGACTATCAGCCTACACTACCAGTCAAAAGTTTTTGAACAGTAAGATTTTTAATTTTTGTTTTTTTAAAGAATTCTTCTGCTCACCAAGCCTGCATTATTTGATCCAAAGTACAGCAAAAAAACATTGAAAATGTTTTACTATTTAAAATAACTGCTTTCTATTTGAATATATTTTAAA
>NW_015505404.1:364934-381909 GCF_001515645.1 Sinocyclocheilus grahami
CAACCGCTCTTAAAGCACCTCCTGCTGGCAGACAATCAGTTTGCACTTTTCATACTCTTTATACTGACTATCAGCCTACACTACCAGTCAAAAGTTTTTGAACAGTAAGATTTTTAATTTTTGTTTTTTTAAAGAATTCTTCTGCTCACCAAGCCTGCATTATTTGATCCAAAGTACAGCAAAAAAACATTGAAAATGTTTTACTATTTAAAATAACTGCTTTCTATTTGAATATATTTTAAATTGTAATTTATTTCTGTGATCAAAGCTGAATTTTCTGCATCATTACTCCAGTCTTCAGTGTCACATGATCCAGAAATCATTCTAATATGCCGATATGATGCTCATCAATATTTAAATTTTTTTTTTCCAGGATTCTTTGATGAATAGAAAGACCTAAAGATCAGCATTTATCTGAAATAAAAACCTTTTGTAACATTATACACTATTCCATTCAAAAGCTTGGAGTCAGTATGAAATTATAGAAATTAATACTTTTATTTAGCAAGGATGATTTAAATTGATCAAAAGTGATGATAAAGACATTTATAATGTCACAAAAGATTTCTATTTCAGATAAATGCTGTTCTTCTGAACTTTCTATTCATCAAAGAAACCTGAAAAAATTCTACTTGGCTGTTTTCAACATCATAATAATAAATGATTTTTGAGCAGCAAATATTTCTTGTTTGAATGAAGGTTAAATACAAATAAAAGGTGAACATTAATTTATTTGTGCTAGGTTTTTTTTTTCTAAAATATTATATGGTTGTATATGAGGTGTCAGAGACTTGGCAAATTCATTTTTCATAAGTTTATATGCACAGACATCTGTTGTGGCATTCTTGGCAGTTTTTACGAGGCTTTTTTAAAAATAGTGTTCATATCGGTATTATATCGTATCGACTGAAATTAAGAAATATATTGTGATATAAATTTGCCATATCGTCCAGCCCTATATCCGACTATGGTAAAATGCTTAAATATCAGGGAAAATATCGGTAAATCGATATATCGGTCGATTTCTAATACTGAGACAGAGTCTGCTATCAACCTTACAAATGGTGAACAATAGAGTTGAGTTGGGATTACCATAGACATCCAAGACTTCTGTGTTTGTATAGCATACTGTGATTTTACCTGTATCAAAAATGAATACTTCATCTCTCTACACCTGTGCCTCCACCACTTTCTGAGTCCGATGAACGAACTACCTGTCTCAACTTTGCTTCTTACTACCTAGCTCAACCTGTAGGGATGCAAACAAATCAAGTCATCAATGCCCAAAACAAAACAGACTTTTAGTATACAGGTCACACTAGTCAACGCTTGATTGACACCCATTTTTGTGCATACATACATATATTACACATTACACGCACACAAAGTGACTTATATCTGGTAGTTGCTTAACACTAACAATAAACCTCGGCAAACTTGCAAAACTTTAACGTGACTTTCATTATACCAAAACCACGTACTGAACACTTGATTCGGCGCCAGAAATGTCATCTGAACCGATTCATTTCTACTTCCTCATGATCGCGCGCATTTGGCCACCAACCCATTAAACCGACAAAACGGTGCAAATGTGTCCACTATCCTTACCTTTAACTTACACGTTTTAACACACCCTTATGATTTTCCACAGCAAGAGGGCATTCTGACATGGTTAATCGTGTTTTTGTACCACTACCAGTTGGGTTGTAGAGGGAGCTCTCTACAGTTTTTATCCCTTCAGTCGTTTGTTGCTCGAGGTTGGTCTTTCGATTAGAGCGAGCGGTCGCACCGAGACCCAGGCGATTCAGCGGCGTTTTTAGGCGATAAACAACGGGATTCTGGAAGTGCACGGCGGCGAGGCTCGGTGTTATCGAAAATGGCCATCGGTGTCATTTAGCAACATCTTCCTCGTTTGGTTTTAATCTGCGCAATACGCTAGCATCTGCGGCAGAACGAATGCTAAACCGCCAAAGAGGCATTTAAATGTTTATATATTTACATTTAAACCTATCATTTTGGATTCCGGGAGTGAAAAAGACCAAAGAGCGAACACAGGCCGCAGTGATGGGACTTTATTATCGCCGAACCGGGTCAATGTTTCATCGACTCGGGTTTGAATTTAACTGCTCGAGGGGCGCGAACACGGCGATAAGCGCGAGCTAAAATGTATTTTACGGCTTTAAATCGCACATATTCCGCTTAAAACCCCGCGAATTTGACGTTAGTGAATTTAGATGCTTGTTTTAAGCTGTTTGGGTGTGGCAAGACTGGAAATGGGTTAACTTTGAGACGCATATTAGCTGGTTGGCTAAGTGCGCGTGCAGAAACGGCGGGTTTCTAAAGACAGGAAACAAAGAGAAGAAACAGAAAATGGACGCCTGGCCTAAAGATTGAATCAAACATCCTGTCGTTAAATAATGGCATCTTGGTGAAATGCTGTCTGATATAGTTTCAATAGTGCTTAATAATCGGGCTGGAGCCCGAACTTCTGGGTTATAAATGTTTTTTGCTAAATTTTCGATAACGATAGAGGGAGACAAACACCCCCCGCCAGCCGCCTGGACTGGGAGCCCCATCGTGACACCTAGAGGCCGATTAAAGCTCCTGCAAAACTCCCCCCTTTCGGAAAAGTAGTGCTGTTTTACCTGCGTTTGGTGATTTACTCTCGCGTTGAATTCGACAGAAAGCCCAGGGTTTGTTCTTCCTCCAGTACGAGACGGAGTAAAATTGCGTCCTTCACCTCCGACGGTTTTAATCCTCTCCCGCTTTTGCAGAGTAGGCTCCGCACAAAATGGCGGCCCTTAACGGCTGTTGCGCATGCGCATCACGCAGGGGGGCGGTGGCGTGGGGGAGGGCTGTAAACACAAGCAGTGTGCGGATTGGCCGTGTGGGGCGCTACTTTTGAATTACGGATGTGGGCTTTCTTTTTCTTTTTTTTCTTTTAAGAAAAGTGTTGAGTAAAATGTTTATGTATAATATTATGTTAAACATTGCAGCTGATCCTCTTATCACAATATTAGAAGATAATATGATAGTTTAACAGCACAAATTAGAAACAAGAGGGAATGATAGTGTGAGAGCCTGTTTATATATATATATATATATATATATATATATATATATATAGAATGTATGTGCGTGTGATTTTACATCTTTTTTCTCTAAACTTATTTTTAAAAATCTGTAGCCAATCATCAAAAACAAACCTTGTGAAAATGTTTTTATGAAAATATCATGTAGGAACCTATACAGTCTATGGTAGGAACCCTGTTTTAAACAAACTATTGAAACCTAGTCTCTGTTATGTAATACTATTTTTTTCCTTGATAATGACTGTTTGAGCATGCATGTATTAAAGTGTAAATGCTTCAATTATGTAATTCTTTTATTTTCCAATTTTCTTAGTGACAAAGTACAAATAACAGGTATCAAATGTGTTAATAAATAAGTCACCCAAGTTTTAGTGTCCATAATTTTAATAGTTTCCTTTACAGTTGATGTCAGCAATATCCTTGTCAGACAATATACATATTTAGAGAAAATAAAAAAAATCAAAAGTAAATCACTTCTTTAATGCTGCACAATCTGTAGATAATGAAAAATATATTTAAATCTGTTCTGCAGTTTGCAATCCTAAACCACAGAGTGTTGAGTTTTAAATAAAGTCTATCTCATTCTCTTGCTCCCAATACTACTTTGAGGCACTTATACACTGAAGAGGCGTTCTTTGTCATATTTAAGTCTGGAACAGATTCAACTAGAAAATAATGTTATGTAAAAATGAACGAACCTTCTCTGGTTCCAACTCAGAACCTTTCTGTCTAGCAGCACTGGAGAAATGCTCTGAGTCAAACATGATCTATGGCCATTCTACAGATCACGAGCGTGGAACGGTTGTCGGAACCTCTTGCAAAAGGCAATATTCACTACAGTTTACAGCTTTCACTCATAATAATGATGACACCTTCAAAAATGAATAAAAAAATGAACAGCTTCACCACTTTTACAGCAGGTATTACAATGCCAGTGGCTTAAACGTGAAGTGAATGGTGAATCAAATCAGATCTGTATTGGCTATTGAGCATTTAAACTAAATTACAACACAAAACATGTACACTTCCAATTGGAATATAGATATATATTCTGTATCAATAAAGCATATGACAGTATGGAATGGCACTGTTACTATGGCAACAAGGTCCCTATGAAAGTTTGGGATTAATAAGGAAATACTTTCCAAGATCCCCATCCTACGTTTCTAGGTGGAGACCCCCTCAGCCACCAACATACATTCTCCAAACATTATGTACACACACATAAATACTCTTAAAGTGGACAATCAGATTCTCTATGTACTCTGCAGGTACTCACTGCCTTACTTGCACCAATAAAGTGAAAACCACACTTTATCTCCCATCGCTTGTTTTGCTGATCAGGGTCTAGCTTCATTCCATGAATCATGAAGGCAACATCACTGGGCTGAATCTTAAGGCAGCAAAACATTATTTATAAACCCATTCCCACCATGTATCTTACCTCATCACTTTACAGTAGTTTATCTTAGGCCATATCCAAAATATTAAGAGCATACAAGCTGACATACAAGACCTCTTGTCCAATGATTGTATAACATCCGTCCACGTCTTTGAGGACAATGCTGATTTGTGTCATTAAAACTGTTTGATAGTTTTTTTAATAGTGTGCATTTAAAGTTTGTAATTGGCATGATCATGACAGTGAGGATACTGAGACGCAAGTACAAGTATCGGTCAGCTAATTGTGTTAGAAAGCTGTACTGGTCATGCTGCCGGGCGCAAACAGCCGGGACATTCCATCTTGTGAGGACTCAAGGTGTCGATGGGCTATCTTCCCCTCCTCACCTGCAATTAAAACAAATGAAACGCAAATAAGAGACATTGTCCTTCCTTCTAAAGTATCAATACCTTTTGACCAATTCATTTTTATGCATTTAATTTAAAATAAATACTAAATGTAATCATGAATTACTATATTTTTCTTCTTCATTTTGGTTTAAAATGACTACAATTCTTTTTTTGACACATAACATTTTTTTCAGCTGAAAATAAGTACAAAGTTATACATTCATTATAAAAATATCGCAAATTTCCCTGTCTATTACAGCCTGGAAATTCATTTTTAAATTCTCTGATCTTTGCAAGTTTTCCATGAACACAGTTGGAACACATTTGCAGTAGAGCTGCACGATTCTGGATAAATTGAGAATCACGATTTTTTTTTGTTGTCTCAAATAGAGATCATGATTCTCCCATGATTCTGAGCTAAACAAAATAATGTGTGGCAAAATATGATTGCTGCAGTCTATTTAAAAGTGTTTCATTAATTTGAATGAAGCATTAAACATTTTAATATACACTATCAGTCAAAAGATTTTGAACAGTAAGATTTTTAATGTTTTTTAAAGAATTCTCTTCTGCTCACCAAGCCTGCATTTATCAATCAAAAGCTTGGAGTCAGGTTTTTTTTTTGGGGGGGGGGTATATAAATGAATACTTTCATTTAGAAAGGATCCTTTAAATTGATCAAAAGTGATGATAAAGGCATTTATAATGTTACAAAAGATTTATATTTCAGATAAATGGTGCTTTGAAATCACAGGAATAAATTACATTGTAAAATATATTAAAATAGAAAGTTATTTTAAATAGTAAAAATATTTCAAAATTTTACTGTTTTTGCTGTACTTTGGATCAAATAAATGCAGGCTTGGTGAGCAGAAGAGACTTCTTTAAAAGAAAACATTAAAAATCTTACAGTTCAAAAACTTTTGACTGGTAGTGTATGTATTGTATTGTATATGTATTTAAAATATAATATATTTAATACACCAATTTAATATTAAAATTATGAAAAAGTTGTTTGAATCAATGATTCAACGACTCACTCATAAACCTACTGGATGAATCAGCATTTTTGAACGATTCTCTTGAATAAATGATTCATTCAATTATACATTTTTGAAGTCACTAAAAAATGTACATCGACACAAACAATGCAATCGACACAAACGTTATGTGGCAGTTACTTTCAAACGTGGATTTGCTCTATTTTGGTCGCGCTACCATAGACATCAATGTTTATATCTGAATTATAAACTTTCATCCCAGTATTTCTGTGATAATATGAATGACTGCACGACAGAAATAATACTGTGTAGTTGAAAAGACTGTTTGTGAAGCTGTTTCTTAACCAAACATGGTAACTGCTCTCTGTGTGTCAGCGGCAGTGCGAACGCAGATCTGAATGATCCGGTAAGACTTTGTCAAAGGTTTAATAGACACGGGAGAATCGTTGTCATTTAGAAATGAGATCGTGTGGTTGTCTGAATCGAGATCGCCATCTTTTAACGATTAATCGTGCAGCTCTAATTTGCAGCAGATCCAT
Organism: Sinocyclocheilus grahami; assembly: GCF_001515645.1. Taxonomy (NCBI): domain Eukaryota; kingdom Metazoa; phylum Chordata; class Actinopteri; order Cypriniformes; family Cyprinidae; genus Sinocyclocheilus; species Sinocyclocheilus grahami. Next base: position 371,358 of record NW_015505404.1, read on the forward strand.
TCTTTCACTTTCATTACCGATCTTTCCTTCATGGGTTCATTTCCTGTTGTTTAGTCCACTGCTTACCTAGAACAAGCAGAGCTTGTTTGGCAGCATCCCTCACATCCTCCTTATCTGTCCGGCACAGATACACCAGCTGCTCGATGCTCTCTTTGGCCTGTGATGCACAAACACAGACATCAGGGCACTTTACTTACAATCCTCCACCAACACTGAGGTGTGATGCTGCATACAATCTGATTCCCACTCAGATTACTAGAGCACATCTAACCACCAGGCTCTTGATGTTATGCAAGCATATATACGTATATACAGTGGGTACGGAAAGTATTCAGACCCCCTTACATTTTTCACTCTTTGTTATATTGCAGCCATTTGCTAAAATCATTTAAGCTATTTTTTTTTCCTCATTAATGTACACACAGCACCCCATATTGACAGAAAAACACAGAATTGTTGACATTTTTGCAGATTTATTAAAAAAGAAAAACTGAAATATCACATGGTCCTAAGTATTCAGACCCTTTGCTGTGACACTCATATATTTAACTCAGGTGCTGTCCATTTCTTCTGAGCATCCTTGAGATGGTTCTACACCATGCATGAACTGACCTTCAGACATGCGAGTGCTTTACATCCACACACCCGCGTCTCAACACTTTCATCCTCCAGCAACTCTAGACAGCTCACCAGCGCCTGAGACAGAACAGTAACGAGAGACACTGAGTGGATCAAATCAAAATCCTTTCTGAATAACAAAGCATTACAACTTCACTTTGCACTAAACAGTCACGATTAGGGATGCGCCAATATTAAAGGGATAGTTCACCCAAAAATTTAAATTTGATGTTTATCTGCTTACCCCCAGGGCATCCAAAATGTAGGTGACTTTGTTTCTTCAGTAGAACACAAACCAAGATTTTTAACACAAACCGTTGCAGTCTGTCAGTCTTATAATGGAGGTGAATGGAATCACGGCTTTGAGAGTCAAAAAAACATACACAAATTAAACCCTGCGGCTTGTGACGATACACTGATGTGTAAAGACACAAAACGATCGCTCTGTGCAAGAAACTGAACAGTATTTATATCGTTTTTTACCTCTGATTCATGCAATGTGAGAACTGTTCGAACTGTCCTGAGTGCGTTCTCAACAGCAGGCACTCTGCTGTTGAGAACGCGCTCAGGACGACACGCTCAGGACAGACACATCAATGTATCATCACGAGCCGCAGGGTTTAATTTGTGTATGTTTTTTTTTACTCTCAAAGCCGTGATTCCATTCACCTCCATTATAAGACTGACAGACTGCAACGGCTTGTGTTAAAATCTTTGTTTGTGTTCTACTGAAGAAACAAAGTCACCTACATCTTGGATGCTCTGGGGGTAAGCAGATGAACATCAAATTTTCATTTTTGGGTGAACTATCCCTTTAACCCTTGCAATGTGCATAATAATTCCTTTACCTAATTTGGTGTTTTATGTGAAAAATAACCTGCCTTTGAATAATTACTTGTACATCTCTAATTAGCACATGTTTTGTATTTCGTTTTGGAACTTACTGAACACAGCTGATGCATCTCAGTTTTTGAGTGAAAAAAATCATTATTGAATATGAATCAAATTTTTTGTAATAATTCCACATAAGATATTTATAAGCAATTTTTTGTAGGCAGGTCATTTTTGACAAGTGTAAAAAGATGGGAAAAGGTCAAAACAATCAAATTTTTGAGGGGGAAGTTGTTATATCCTGTGTGAGCAAAATTAGTAATATTTAGTCCAGTGCGATAACATTATGTAGTATTTTCAAGAAAAATAAAAACCTGTCCAGGTCAAAATCATTTTCATGTTATGGCTGATGGCAGATAACAGATAAATAGTCAGAATTAAAATTCTATACTATTTTGCCTAAATACATTCCAAATAAAATGTAAAACTAAAAACTAAATTATTAGTTTATTATTTTTAAAGACTGACTTTAAGTGTTAGTGTTATTTTAGTTTTATTGATATACTATTATAGTTCTTGTTAATATTTAGCATTATTTTTATTTTATCTGTTTTTATTTTAATTGTAAAGTTTTAATATTTTTTTTGTGTATTGTGTAATAATAATCGTATTCATTTTTATTTTAAATATGTCTAGTGCTTTTGTTTATTTAAATGTTATTTTGTTGTAGTTATTTAGTACTTCAAATTTAACTAAAAATAAAAGTTTTTTTATATTTTATTTTATTTAAGTTAATGTTTATTTTATTTCAAGTAAGGAAAATGAATTAAAAAAAATAACCTTGGCATTAGATGACAGGTAAAAAATATGGAAAATTTAAAGTGTTTAAACATTTAAAGTGAAAAACGCTGGACACATTTTACAGATGTCTAATGTTTCTCATGATCTTAAACACCATGTGTTCTCATACTTAAAGTTGTTACTGTTGTAGAAAAGTATTTTGCCTATATTGGTGTCTATACTTTACTATTATATGCAGCAAATCTGCTGAAACGGTCACCTCCAAAATTACAAACAGAAGTTTGTAGAGTTTGCACATATCTCACCCTCTCCCTGTGGCGGGTTTGGTCAGCTAGACTCCGCAGCAGGGAGCTGGCTGCACTGCACACTTTCCCCCTCGGATCCCTCAGCAGCAGACTGACTGCACGCAAGCCCTCCCTCTTCAGACTGCACTCTGGAGGCTTCTTCAAAGATTTTACCACAACATCCTGATCTCCAGAATGCAGGCACTGAACTAGCCACACTGTAGGAGAAGGAGAACGAAAGAGAGACATGGATGAAACTGATACACTGCTGAGAGAACATTAGATGGGGGAGGAATGGAAAGATGCACCAAGAAACCACAACTACTGAGAAGTGGAATGGGGTGATAATTGGGGCGTTTGGGACGGGAGGTCTTGATTCTATAGATTTGTAACACAATCACTCTTGCTAATGAATGTTTGAGGATAGACGAGTATAGTCCATTAACACTTAGGGGGCGTTCAAACTTAAAACAATCTGCAACGGCCAGACATTGTTCATTTTCAGTGCGAGTTCTCAATTTCTAATGACGTGGAAAGATTTCAACGCAAACTGGATTTTGCATTCAAATCACATTTCAGATGGTATTCTCTGTCAAGCATCAAGCATCAAACTCAAATCTTGTTACAATGAAAGCAATTTTAGCACAGGAGGTGGCTGCATTGTTGGTCAAAGTAGCTATTTTTGCTACTGAACTCATTCTTAAAATACGATCATGAATATATGGGATATAATGCAGGTAAAAAAATAAGATGTCATACTATTTTGAAAACAAAACACTAAACATTTTCTGGCCAGAACACCAGTGGCAAGAATGCGTTTGATAATCAGTGTTTTATTGTTTTAAGGATCCACTTAAAAAATTATTTTTAGATTTATGCTTACGGCAATAATAAAACTCTCTATGGGCTAAAAATAAATAAATCTACTGCTTAAAAATTTGGGGTTGGTAAGATTTTTTTGTATTTTTAAAACAAGTCTCTTCTGCTCACAGAGGATGCATTTATTTGTTCTAAAATACAGTTAAAAGAGTAATACTGCAGAATATTATTACAAATTAAAATAATTGTTTTCCATTTTAATCTACAGCAGCCATGATCACATGATCTTTCAGAATTCATTCTAACATGCTGTTTTGGTGCACAAGAAACATTTTGTCTTACTATTATTCCATGATTCTTTGATAAATAGAAAGTTAAAAATGGCATCTATTTACTATCACTTTTTGATCTATTTAATTTGTCCTTTATTGGAAAACAAGACAAAAATATGATGTTATGAAGTGGATGCACAACTTCCGATCTTTTTTTTTTCGCTGCAAACTGCTGTCCATGTGAACAGCCGTTTTTATGACACTCAAACATACCTTCTTCAGCCAGCTCAGGAATGTGTGTGTCCAAGTCATTCACCCCCTCTGCTTCCAGGTAGCTCCAAAACTGAAAGAGTGTGAGAGTCTCTTTGGACGGACCTCCTGCACGCCTGGGCAACTTCCTCTCCAGGATTCGCTCCAGCAGACGCAGAAACACTAACACACACACACACACACACACACACACACACACACACACACAAGTTCAGTGTCACAGAGGGTCAAAGAAAATTAGATTTAGTCTATTGAAATGCACACACTTTTAATTACACCCGGTGTCATCAGAAACAATGATTAGCAGGATATTAAATCCCGGAGATGAAATACAGGAAGTTAAGGTTGTAATTTATGTTGATTAAAGGATTGTACAGCAATTTCAATTTAGAAACCCATCTCCCAATAACTCATTTACAGTGCTTGTTCATGCATTAATACACAACACACACACATACCTGTGTCTGTGAATCCGGCTCCTCTCTCAGGGAGTCTGCTGGCGTAAGTGTTGCTGAGTGCCTGTAAGAAGGCCTCTGTGGAGGTGCTGTAGACGCTGCAGCCATCCGTGCACTGCCTCCACAGCAACACAGCCCCTTGGCACTGATCTAACTGAGGAACAACTGCTCCGACATGCAAAGAGAATGTGGGAAATAGAGAAGGTTGTGAGGAAAAAATCATTCTGTTGTAGAATGTAAGGCCTGTGGTGCATGAAAAACATTGCATTTGCAAAGATGAGCATTTGCAAAGAAATGAGTGCACAGGTAAGATACAACTAAAACACCACAGAGGCTGATGCAAAGTCAACAAAACTAAAGCATTATAACAGTTTGAGACTCACCTTCCTCTGGTTGGATGACTTCGCCCCTCTCGTCCTTCACAACCCATCGTATGAGCTCGAGGACTCTGGCCTCCCTGAGAAGTCGGTCCAGAGCGTACATCTCCCCACAGCGCAGAGGCCCGAATGTGCCTAACCTCTGTTCACAAAAACAAAACACAGAGTATGAATACAGATGCTCAGACTTCTGTTGGTTGAAATATATTTACACTTATGTTGAAGGCAACAGAAAAAAGGACAGAATTCAGTTTTTTTGCTTTTAAAAATGAACACTCTGGAAGGAAAATAGTCTGTATCCTGTTTGTGATCTCCATTTGAAAAACAGTACCAACTTAAAATACATACATACATATTTATGCTTAAAACAATAATAAAACTGTCCACGGTGTAAAAAAAAAAATAGTTATAGTATGAAAGTACGAAAAGTTTATGCTCACCAAGGCTGCATTAATTTGTACAGCAAATACAGCAAAAACAATTTGTTACAATTTAAAATAACCATTTTCTAATACAACATATATTAATTAATCCTAATTAAACACATATAGATATATATTTATAAACACTCAAGTTTAAATTTTAGACAATTATACTTGTTTGAACATACCTTATAATTTTAGACATCATTTTTTTTTTTTTATTCAAGAGCACGTCAAGTTTTAACATTTTTTTGGGCTTAAAACTTGTTAGTTATAGGCCTGGTATCACAGATGGGGCAGCCAAGACTAAGCCTTGGTTAAATTAAGATATTTAAGCTTTCATAAAAATGCCTTGCAAGAAAACGTTACAGGTGTGCATCTTGAGACAGAACAATGGCACTGACATATTTTAAGATATGTCAGAGCAAGATATTTTCAGCTGAGAGTTCAAACATGCATTTTAGTCTGGGACTAGCCTTAAGTCTTGTGTGTGAAACTGGGGGATTATGTATTTACTCGTATATTCAATGCCATAGAAAAATGAACTGAATTCTGAATTCTGCATTCTCAGTATTTCAAGTTGTTCCCCCTGTATATGGGACTTAATGTCCATATCTAGTACAATAAGAGTACAGTAACTGACCAGCAGCTGTGAGCTGCAGTTCTTCAGATGAACCAGCAGGGTGTGATTTAGAGTCGGGCAGCCTGTGCTAAAAGGACCGGAGGGAGTATCCCAACTTTGCGCTTCACAGCCCTCATCCTCTCCTGCGCTTTCCACTGCCGCTGGCCGCTCCTCTGCGCTGTATCCATCACAACACACATGAGAACAAACACAAGTCAGAAAATGACAACACAATATATTCAGAAAAAAGTAGTTGGGATTGAATAGATAAAGTTGTGAAATCAGTCACTCAAACTAACGGTTCTCCTTCAAGTCACTAGGTGGCAGTAGTGTAACATAACATTATAGAAGCAATGCATTTTGATGAAACAACCTTAATTTCTTTTTGTGCTATAAAATATCATTTGACAGCAGAAAGATGAAACATTTCTTGAGTTCTGACCTGTCTGTCACGCTCTGCCTCTCGCCATCCTCCTCCTCTTCCTCCAGGTCTGATGTATTAAGGAAGTCAAAGCTCCCTAGAGCCGTCTCAACCGTCAAACTGATGCTGGATGAGCGACTACGACTCCGTACCTGCAGATACACACATTTGCAAAATTACAAATGAAAAACTCTTGATTTTAAAGTATATAATGTATCACAAAGTTATTACAAATGACATTTAAACTATTAGCTAAAAGAAACCCCAGAATTTAAGGCTTTACAGTTAACGTTCAAGTATTAGTTGTTTACAAGATAATGTCAATTACCTCATAAAACATTTTTGACTTGTAAAAACAAGCAAAAATCACATTTACAATAAAGCATTTCTAGTGTATATTGGGGCAAGACTTCACATCACAATATGTGTCAGAATGCACAAAAGTAGTCAAAAGATTGTAAACATGAGGCTTTTGTGACAGAATAGTTAACTAACCTTGTCTGGGCAAGTTAAGTCTAATCTTTCATCAAATATGCACGTTTCTGATATTAAACTCTCGTGAATACATTAAACAAAACACTTCTAAGGAAAATGCAATACTTCAAAAGCAGTGTTTGTCTTTACAAATAGAGGAACAATTATATCTGTTAATCCACAACATGACACAGACACTGTCAGTAGACAATTAAATTATATAACCTGGAACATTAATAAATCCAATTCTGGAAAAGACACATTGTGTTTATTCTATGACTAAGCTAAGTTGTGCCAGGAAAACCTCTCTGTAGACACAGGATGAAGCGGTTAATAGTGAAAGCAAAGGTCATGTCTTTGATTAACTCTATTGTTCCACTGATGAAGACCAAAGTTTTTGGACCCAAACCCGGATCTGAGACTTTGATAGTTATCGTAGGGCTTGGATTCGAGCAATAACCAAAGGCTTCTGTGACCAAAACATCGTGAATCTAAGGCAGCCAGGAAGTGTTACACCCTAAATCTGTGAACCCTCAACTGCATGCTGGAAAGGAGGGAGTTTAATGCTGCATTTTCTTCACTTTCAACCTCTTTGACCTTCTCCAACTCATAAAAGTTTTGAAATGTTGATCAAAGATGGTGATCTAGATATCTAACTTGATTTGAAAGTAATGGTGCATATACTGACACAACAAATGGGTCAAATTTAAATCATAAAAATGTCATGTGGTGTAAAAAGTTATAACATTTTCCACACAACTTAAATACATCTTGAGTCTACACATCAGGATAACCTTTGTTGTTATTAAAATGTTTTCAATAATTTTTTGAGGATGTTGTTTCTGTATGTTGGTTGCATCGCATGACGGTGTCACCACATGACTTAGTAGACAATTTTTTCTTTCAAATATTAAGTAGCAGTTTCAAATATTGAGTAGTTTTGGTAAGAACATCTTTTTAAGTAGTAATAATAAACGACTATGCCCAACTATTTAATACAGTTTTCTTTTCAAGAATTTCAGAAGGTTTTTCCTCCAGGACATTTTATCACCCTGACATTTTCAACTGGATTTTCCTTCAAACTAATTTTTTTGAAAAACATTTTTAATACAGAAATACAAAACATACTCTTCAAAGAAGAACAGTTTTGAATTGCATTTTTTTTTGTATTCATGAATAAAATAGATCCGGACCAAAAAAAAATTCAATTTTACCAACCCTAACCCACAACAATAAGGTTGAGCACTCACTGTTAGTGCCTCCTCCAACAGCTTCAGCTCTTGCTCTAGGACCTGTAGTTCTGGGAACTGGCCTCTGTAGTCATCAAGGGAGGACAAAACAGCACCAAGGGCCTCCTGCAAACCGCTGTCTGCTGATTGTCCCTCCAAATCACCCATGGGTCTGGTGTCTACTAAAGAACCAGACTTCTCTGCCAGCAGGTCGTCTGTTTGTGTCTTTGTGCGGTGTGGCTCATGAGAGGAATCAGTCCTAGGATCCTCGGAGTCCATCTGCTGTGACAAAGCATAAGCATTGGGGAAAGAGTCTTTGTCTCCACAGGTGGGCCTAGACGTGGGCTCTGTAGCTTTTTCAGAGTCACAAGCAGGAGAGCTACTTTCTGAACAGTTCAGTGGCTCAGCGGGACAGGATGGCTCACTCGTGGAGGGATCAGGAATGGGGCAGGTCTCCTGAGTGTCTGGTACTACAAAACATGGTTCCGCTCGGAGGGGCATATCCATGGCAATGTCACTTACAAATACCGAAGAGACCACTGAAGTCACTTCATGGGCCTCCAAGGATTCCCCAGCCAGTCTATCTGTCAAAACACCATCTGCGCTGTTCTCGCTGATGTGGCTAAGGGAGCGAGAATAGCGGGGATGGCCATTGGGCACTTCCTGTTTCACAGGAGCCTCGGTGGTGACTGTTATGGTGGCTGTTGGTTTCTTCAGATCCTCCTCTTCTTCCTCCTCCTCCTCGTCCTCTTCTTTCTGATTGGCCAGGCGGGTGGGAGTAGAGGTCGCCGATTCGCGGGTTGCAAATGAGATTTCAATGGCAGGAGGAGCAGTTTGTACCTCAGGCTGTACTAAGTTCTTGTGTGCATGGCGCATTCCCAAGGAAAGCTGAGGACTAGAGGAATCGTCAGAGGATTCGGAAGAGTTTGACCACGCCGTTCCGTTCTCCATCTCCTCTTGTCTCCTCAACATATTCTAGTTGGGAAGAAAGAGATGATGTGGACATAAACAAATGATTATACATTACAAATAATTGATGTAAAGACCCTTTCACATGACTCACAGAAATGTACCTCAAAGCATCAGACTCTTTGGAGCAAAGCTGGAACACAGCGCTCTAATTTAAATACATTGATTTCTATGGACAAAGCTGATGACACTGACTACTGTTCAACAGTTTGTGGTGGGTAATATTTTTAAAAGTTCTTGATGGAAGTCTCTTATGTCTACTAAGGCTGCATTTATTTGATTAATAAAAAAAATAAAAAAAATCATAAAAATTTTAAATAACTTATCAATTTTAATACATTTTCAAATGTAATTTATTCCTGTGATGACAAACCCCGAACTTTCAGCAGCACAAAAATGTACACTACCATTCAAAGGTTTGGGATCACTGAGATTTTTAAAGAAAGAAATTTTGAAAGAAGTATCTTATCACCATGGCTAATTATTCTATCAAAAATAAAGTAAAAACAGTAAAATTGTGCAATATTACGATTAAAACCCTCTTTTCTATTTTATTACATTTTAAAATGTAATTTATTTCTGTGATGGCAAATAATTTTTAGCAGCCATTACTCTGATCTTCAGAAATCATTCTAGTATGCGGATTTGATACTCAAGAAACAATTTCTTACTACGATCAATGTTAAAAACAGTTGCACTCCATAATATTTTTGTGGAAAGTCTTTACTATCTTATATATGTGTGTGTGTGTGTGTGTGTATTCATATATATTACACACACACACACACACACACATACACACATACACACATAGATAGTGCCTTGCAAAAGTATTCTCATACCTTTTTTTCACATCAATCTACTCTCCATACACCATAATGACAAAGCAAAAACAGAACTGTCACAACTTTGTAAATTTATTATAAAATAAAAAACTGAAATAAGTACATTGCTAAAGCACCTTTACAGCCTCAAGTCTTTTTGGGTATGATGCGACAAGCTTTGCACATCAGCATTTGGCAATTATCTGTCATTCTTCTCCTCGCCTCTCCACCTCTGTCAGGTTGGATGGGGGCAGACGCACATTTTCAGGTTTCTCCACAAATATTTGATTGGGTTCCAGGCCAGGCTCTGGCTGGGCCACTCAAGGACATTCACAGAGTTGTCAATAAGCCACTCTTGCTGTGAGCTTAGGGTCGTTGTCCTGTTGGAAGGTGAACGTTCTTCTGAACTCTTCCCCAGATGTGTGGCTTGGCGCAAACCTGTTTCTGAGCTCTACAGGCAGTTCTTTTGACCTCAGGGCCTGGTTTTTGCTCAGATATGCATTTTCAGCTGTTAGACCTTTTATTAAGATGTGTGTGCCGTTCCAAATCATACCCATTCAATTGAATTTGCCACAGGTTAACTTTAACACTTGAAGTGTGGTAATATCTACAAGCAATATGAATCCTCCTGAGCTAAATTTCAACTGTCCCAGATGCAATTTTTAATAAATTTGCAAAGTCTTAAAAAACAGTTTTTTGCTTTGTCATTATGGTGTATGGAGTGTAGAATGATATGGGGGAAAACGTAATTTAAAGCAATTTAACATAAGGCAGCAACATAACAAAACATGAAAAAATTAAGGGGTACGAATACTTTCGCAAGGCACTGTATTTATTTATATATATACCCCCCCCCCCCCCACT
>NW_015505404.1:381947-402298 GCF_001515645.1 Sinocyclocheilus grahami
TTTATATATATATATATATATATATATATATATATATATATATATATATATATATATATATATATATATACACACACACACACACACACACACACACACACACACACACACACACAGACATATATATACACACATTTATACATATATATACATATATACTGTGTATGTGTGTTTGAATATATATACTATGAATAAAGATTTCTGTCTTCCCTTATTCAAATACTTGACTTGAAGATACAAAGACTGCAGAGTGAACTAACTTGCCTTATATATCCTTCATGATGCTTGCGTTGAAGCCCTGATGGAGTCATGTGAAAGGCAATCATTTCATACTCTACCATAAAGTCCACAGTGAGAGATACAGTATATGCTAAAATAATATCTGAGGACTGTGAGCAGACAGCAGGCTAGTTTTAGGAGGGAGAGGAGAGTACAGTAGGATGATAGAAGTGTGTTCACTGTCACTCAGTATTAGTGTGTATCTTTGGACACGGAGCTTCATTATAGTGGAGAGCAGACTGGCGTCAGGCCCAGTGAACTAACACACTCCCTGCTCCCTCTAATTAACTTCCCTCGCTTGGCTAATGTGACCACCCTTCAAAACAATAACAGCATCAATGAATGCACTATTGACGGCTGTAGATGCTACTATTGTCACTCGCAGTCGGACAGACAAAGAATAACATGCACAAGAATCCTATTTGCTCCATTTAATTAAAGACAACTGACAGTAACGACAGGACACAGAGGAAATCATCACTATAACAACAACTATAATTTCCTAGATAGTCGGCAGACACTACTCATTACCAGAAGGACCATACAAACTTGTTTTTGTCACACCTTTTCAGCCAACTACGACAACTAACTAAAGCTACACAACTAGCTCTACGGGCCGACTGCACTTACATGGCTGGAAAGCAGAGACGAACCCAGGCGAACCGAGGTGACATCGCTGCATGAGCAGCTCTGAGTCAGTTTCTCTGTCAGTGTGTCTCTGAACACATCCAGTAAGGACCAGCGCTGTTTGGACATCATGCTCCGTGGAGCTGTCTGCACGCAGTCAGCGGGAGAGCATGAGAGTTCTGAGCGAGCTAACGCTACATGGTCTATGGTAATCTGACCTAGCAAGTTATGAGCTTTTCAGACTTCTTCCATTTCATCTAACTCATCTGAGCTGAAGCCATAAGTTAACATGACCTTGTGAGATCAAGATGCTTCTGAGAAATGACTACTATTAAATCTATGTGGAGCCTATTGTGCTAATTGAAATCTTAAGAGGGTCTGGAGAACTGTGAGATCTCCATTAGGACAGAGGAGAGTGATCTGTGGTATATCGACATTATGGTGCTATGCACTTAGCAGAAATGTCTGGTTTGAATCAATTCATATTAAATGTATCACCACTGAATATTTCAAAAGCAAAGCACATGAGTTATGAAAGCAGATATAGTCTAAAGACATAATAAATGTCTGGGATTCAAAATAAACCTTGAAAGGGTTAAATATAATTGGTTAGAAAAATATAAAAACAAAGATTCTGTACCATTTCTAGGTCACTAGGTAAAAAAATACACTGTGGCAATATTGTGGCACTGATCATGTGATTCCTTTGTACAGATGGATGGATGTTCCACTGAAGCACAATATGCTTTTTGGATCATTGTCAGATCATGGTGGAGCAAATCATCATCAGGTCTGACAAAAACTTGTGAAGCTCATGCAGCTCGAGCTCATGCAGTACGTGAAAATACTTCAAATCCTCACGTTTTCACTTTTACTATTATAAATAATAGTAATCAAAATGTGCAAATTACTATAAATATTATAGTATTATACTATTCAATATTTTTAGTTATTTAAAATTAAATATTTGTTATAAAAATTTAAATATACAAGCTTCAAAATCAATTTAAATTCAGGTTTGTAAAAATAACTATCAAAAAATTTGTATATAATTGAAAATAATTGTATCAAAATTTGGACTGTTAAAGGGCTAGGTCACCCATAAATGAAAATTCAGTCATTAATTACTCACCCTCATGTCATTCCAAACCTGAAAGACCTTCGTTCATCTTCAGAACACAAATTAAGATTTGTGCACAAAGACGACAAAAATAACAACTTTATTCTGTGTTCTGAAGATGAACAAAGGTCTTACGGGTTTGGAATGACATGAAGGTGAGTAATTAATGACAGAATTTTAATTTTTGGGTTAACTATCCCTTTAAGTTTTAGACTTTTGGATCCTTTTGGAACACTATATATTCAAGGGACAATAGATTTAAATTGTAAAAGATTGGTCAGTCAAATTAGAACACGCTCTGAATGGACAGACTCACATAGAAGGCCTGCTCTCGTAGAGAGGGTGTATCTGGAGGACTCTGGTTGTAGGTAGAGAAACGTTTGTTGACAGTAGGAGGTTTGTTCACGGTGCTAGCTGAGGACGACTGGTCATCTTTATCGAATGGACTACAGAAGAAAAGAGAGTTTTATTTTAACAGGGCATTTCAAATAAATAAAAAATGGCAATGGGTGACATTTGATGTGATCCCTTAAAGTTGTACTTACTTCCAGGTGACCTCTAGACTGAGCTTAATGGTGCCCAAGTCATTGATATCCACAGCTACTGTTTGAGGCAGGGCAGCAAACAGGTCCTTCGTCTCACACGAGACACTTCCCACCACCACATGATTGGCCAGACTCTTCAGCTCCGTCACCTTGACAACCACAAAGGAGATGTTTATTTAGGAGGAAATGTCATCATCAGTTTCATGACCAGCACAATGTCACGAGTTCCTTTCAATATTAGTAATCACTTGTGAGAAGGGCATTTTAAGATCCACTTAAACACCTTTAAATTCCATATTATCATTTTAAAATGACATAATATTTATTGGGAAATTTGTAGGATATCACTTTGAGATTTGACCAATCTTTGAAGAATTCTTGAAGAACATTTCAATCTATGATACTGTTTTTATTTGAAATGTAAAACTAATTATTATTACATAATTAATTATTTTATTTTCTAACAAAAATAATTGTATTCTTTAGAATAATAATGCACAATAACACTAGGGGCATAGTAAATTTTGTAGTTAGGATGTTGGGATGTTCCAGTCGGGCGTAAGGTTTCAAATTATGGAGTCACACTGCACTTTGAATCAGACCCAACAGTACATTTGACATATCTCAGGCCAGTCGAAAACATTTTGACAAACATCAGCTGCATTCTCTTCATTCCTCCCCTAGAGTCTCTCTGTTTTAATATCGCTGTCTTCTGTAAACTTCCCTTCACTCTATCCCATGCAGGCCTCCTGTCTCTATCACCCTGCTTTTCTCTCTCTGTCCTGGAGTGATGTTCCCTTCCTTTCACATGCAGTTACGTGTCATGGAGCCATTGGCAGAGAAAAACAAGTCAAAGTCCAGCTGCCGTGCTGTTATGTGCATTAATGTCTCACAGATTGATGTGACTGTGGTGCACATGTGAGTGTGACAGGAAGGACAGACAGAGACTAATAGTATGTGTGAGAGAAAGAGGAAGGGAGAAAAAACTTATGACAATATAAAAATGAATGTAACTGTATTTTCATATAAAAACTACCTTTATAGACAGGAACTCTGTGATAAGGGGGAGGAAGACCATCTCCTCACTATCCCACACTTGCTTGCCATTGATTTCAATCCGACCCCGCAGTTTCCACCGCTGGCGACCGTACTTCATAAAGATCTGTGGAGGTATTTAAAAGAAACAGAAAAATCCATTAACAAATTGTTAAAATGATATCTTAATCAGTATAATAATAACAATAATAATAATAATTTTAAAGTATTATTCTATTTTAATTTATAGGTTATTTCTACTGGAAAACAAGACAAAAATACTGATTAAGAAATTTGATCTGTGGCGGTATTTAAATCACACCTTCATTTAGACTGATTAACAAAATTAACAAACTATTATTATTATTATTATTAAAATTGTTATATTGTAACTTAAATATACTGATTAAGAAATTATTTGAATAATTTATCATTTATATCCTGTTGTAAAAATATTTTACTTGAAGTCTTCAATATTTTATATATGACTGGAGAGGATCTGCAAGGAGGAATGGCAGAGGATCCCCAAATCCAGGTGTGAAAAACTTGTTGCATCTTTCCCAATAAGACTCATGGCTGTATTAGATCAAAAGGGTGCTTCTACTAAATACTGAGCAAAGGGTCTGAATACTTAGGACCATGTGATGTTTCAGTTTTTCTTTTTTAATAAATCTGCAAAAATGTCAACAATTCTGTGTTTTTCTGTCAATATGGTGTGCTGTGTGTACATTAATGAGGAAAAAAAATGAGGGGGGTCTGAATACTTTCCGTACCCACTGTATTCTTTAAACAGACAAATTCATTGCCAAAGGCAAAATATTACGTTTTCTTGTATTAAAAAAAAAACATCTAACAGAATTACAAACTTTTTAATAACTTTAAACTGATTATTTATTCATTCAAGTGGAGAGGAGAAAGAAAATCTTGGATTTTGTCTGTTTTTTTTGTCAGAGTGAGAATAACAGATGGGCCGAATAAAAAACAAGTCTCTGCCACCCACTCTTTTATCCATTTCTAGATCTTCTCCAGTCAATTTCTTGTTCTTTTTCACACCACCTCCCTCCTGTCACATCTCAGAGGGCTCTTGCTGAGCAGACTGTGCTGACTCACTGCATTGATTGGCCTGTCAGTCACTTGCATGTTAAACAGGTGGAGGTGGGGCCGACACATTAACATTCACCCCTCTTTAATTATCCTCCGCCTCCCCAAATCTGTTCTTCCCTGCGCAGAGCAGATGCCGAGATCTGTCTGTGTCTGTCTCTCTCGTAAGCAGTCATTTAGCGGATGCTTTGGGTTCAAACCAGCCAGATCTTCAATCACCGCTATCTGTCATATCTGCCACTGACAACAGTCCAAAGCGTACGAAAAGCTGGAATTCCATTCAAGAATCGAGTCAGACCTGAATGCAAGTTTGCAGTTAATTGATATTTTGACTCAGGAATTAGGCTAGTTGTATCTTTATTACATTAAATGGCATTTTGATGAAAGATTATGAAACTACGCGCACTCATGAATTGTTCACAATATGATTTCATGCCGAGTATAAATGAGAAAGTAAATTATAACAGCAGCTCACCTCATATTGATCTCCAGCACAAAGTCTTGCAAAACCCGCCAAGCCTGAAACAAAGGCATGCATCATTATTTAAGTACAGCACACTGTTAAGATCATGAAACAGACATTAAACCAGAAATGTGATATGAAACTGTAGGAAATTACAAATTAAAATCACCGTAGAATGGACCCTGGTATACAGAGACTGCCTTACCCTTCATTTTGACATGGAACTCCCCCAGCTGGTTCTCCAGCTCACTCTCTAGCATGCACATATTCTGCAGGGACAGAGACAGAGACAGTGGGTAAATACACAGAGGAAAAGAGAGTAAGGTGGCAGGCACAAGAGAAATAAACATACAATGTGTAGAAACAATGACGCAGCACACTACAGTTTGAATGCCTACTCTTCACTTAATAAAAAAAAAAAATAGTAGGCAGTACATAATATAAACTGTAAAGTATTCAGCACAATGGAGAGGGAGGAGAATAATGAGGAATCCTACAGTTGAATGCGTCTTGCAGCAACCATTAGGGTAATGAAAAGCACTTGACTGGGAAAGGCTGTCTCTCTTAATCAGATTGCCTCCCTGCATTATTTCCATGAGCATCTCGAATGAGTCTAGTTTGGCCCTGTATCCATCTCTATGGATGCAAAAAAACAGTGGCCTAAGCCATAATCAGTAAAGTGTAAGTCTCAACTTCCCGATAACGTCATAAAACTAATCACATTTTTCAGGGTGGTAATTTTACTGGAACCATGTATTGCACAATTATTTCTATATTAATCTCTTGATGTTTATCCTACCACTGTAAATAAATTATTTTATAATTTACCTACAACTTCAGTCCCTCATGGCTCACAAAAAACAAAGTGAACTAAAGTTAAGTGGATGCAATTTACTTTCACCAAACTGAAGTGGATTTCAATTCTGAATTGGTTACTAACAATGTAAATGTAAAGTAAATTTCAGTTCAGAAGTGAATTTAGATTGATAACGCTAAGCTGAAGCGAATTTTAGTTCTGAACTGGATTCATTTCACAAACACTAAGCTAAAGTGAATTTCAGTTCTGAAATTCAGCTTAATGACACATTAATGACAGCTTAATGACATTGTTTACTAAGCTGAAGTAAATTTCAGTTCTGAAGTGGATTCAGTTCACAAACACTAAGCTGAAGTAAATTTCAGTTCTTAATTGGATTGACTTTACTAACACTAAGCTTAAGTGAACTTCAATTCTAAAGTGGATTCAGTTCACAAACACTAAGCTAAAGTGAATTTCAGTTCTGAATTGGATTCACTTTACTAATGCTAAGCTGAAGTGAATTTCAGTGTTTAATTGGATTCATTTTACTAACACTAAGCTGAAGTGAATTTCAGTTCTGAATTAGATTCACTTTACTAATGCTAAGCTGAAGTGAACTTCAATTCTGAAGTGGATTCAGTTCACAAACACTAAGCTGAAGTGAATTTCAGTTCTGAAGTGGATTCAGTTTATTAACACTTAGCTGAACTGAATTTCAGTTTTGAAGTGGATTCTGTTCACAAACTCTAAACTGAAGAAAATCCTAGTTATAAAGTGGATTCATCTCAGTAACACTAAACTGATGTGAATTTTAGTTCTAAAGAGGATTCACGTTACTAAAAATAAGCTGAAATAATTTTAGTTCTAAAGTGGATTCACAAAGGGTTTTGAACCCTTTTAAATCCTATGTACACTGTTTACTGAAATCTTGTCTTTGTTCTTGTCTTTTGTCTCATCTATTGACAAAGTCCATAATTCTACTTCCTCTTCCACCCATACTTTCATCTAACCAAACACTCTTACCTCCGTGTACTCTTTGAAGCTCTTGTTAGCTTCAGACAGACTCTCTCTGGCCTCCCTGCTGCCTGGAGAGGCTGTGTAAGCCTTCACCATCTTATCGGCTCCATCTCGCAGTCTGCGCTGCATACAGTAAGCCTCATAGAGTTCGTCAATCTGCAGACACACGCGTAACACCCCAGTGTTTATTACAATCAATGAAAATATATTAATTATGTATAATATATTGATGTGTGTTCATAACAAATGTCTTCAATAACATTTCCTGCTGAACAGCCCATCTTGAGCAGTGTTTTGAAACATGGTAGCTGGTTTCTAGCTGGTCATTACATGGAAATCCATTCTTATTATCTTACATTTTCGCTTATCAAAATGTATTTTGCTTTTAAGGATGTTTAGATTTTTGGAATAAGAATTTTTTGCCCCTTCAACCAGCAACAAACTAGCAGGTCATACCAGTTTAAAATTGTCAATCTGGATTTTGTAACATGGTGATTGGCCAATGAAATAATGACCATCTTAGAGCAGCTACAAACTAACTACCATGTTCCAAAGCAAGCTGCTACTTAAGCTGAATTTTCACTTAATGAGGTAGCCACAGTTTAGTCTACATCCAGATGGTGACACTGACTGATTAACTGCATATGCACACACATGCACAAACCACAACATCTTGTTGTTAAATCTTTTCTTGCTCAAGTACTTCCTGCTGGGCCTCATTGTCTTCAATACAAGTAATTTAGATTTTATTGATCTATCCGCAACACCTTGAGCAGATCTGCAAATGTGGAAGTCAGTAATGGAGGCAGGAAACTGTTAAATGTCAACTAAAATTTAGGCAGACGTTCAGAGTAAGAGACGTTATCTTCACAAATTAATTCTGTAATTATTCACAGCACGAGTCCTGCAATTCAGAGATTAGAAAACAATGAGCTGTCCAACGTAAATGAGTATGAATGAATGAGAAAAAATACAAACAGTATGAAAGCTCCATTCACTTCACTGGAAGAATGTTCAGCAGGGCAAGGGAGGTGTGTAAGGTGTGTAGCGTCTCGACCAATCTGACACACTAATTTTAATTTGATTTAACAAATCAATTATTCATTAGGTTAACAAATCGTCACAGTCCCCTCACTCAATAAACTGGATGCCAGGATATCTGCTGAACACCAGGCCCTCTGGTCACCGTGACAACTAATCATGATATCACTGGTTTTATGACCCCCCAGGAATGTGAGAAGGATAGCCCACTCTTGTCCCAAGGAAAAGCAGAGTAGAAATGGACTGTGTTCTAGTTAATTCAGATTGTGACAATAAAAAGCAATACCCAACTGATGATAATCACAGAAACACCACTGTTTAAGCTTTGCAAAAAATAGCAGTATTTTGATTACTGATTACAAAAATTACTGAAAATGTATACTCTCTTATATGTACACTATAATTAAAATTAAGGCTATAAATTAAGACATTTTATATATTTTTTTGAGTGCCACCATGCTTTACTGCTTGAGCCAAAAGAACATACTCAAAAGGGAAAAATAGTTCATAAAGTAAATCATGCATTTTTGATTAATTTAATTGTTTAATACAGAGGTTTTCTTGTAGGTATAGTGACTGGGTTGGTAAAATTAGGCTCTAATAATTTGATTTTTTTAAAAATTAAAAAATAATAATATAATTTAAACTATATTTCAGAATTTCTATTTTAAAATGTAAATTATTTCTGTGATGGCAAGCTGAATTTTCAGCAGCCATTACTTCAGTCTTCAGTGTCACACGATAATAATAATCCCAATAGGCTGATCTGGTTCAAGAAACACTTCTTATTATAAATGTTGAAGACAGTTGTGCTGCTTAATATTTTTGTGGAAATCATGATACATTTGTGGTACAAGATGCCTTGATGAATGAGAAGTTGTCTTTACTGTCATGTTTGATCAATTTAATGAATCCTTGCTGAATAAAAGTATTAATTTCTTTCTTTTTTTTTTTATCTAACTGACCCAATAGTCTATGAAATACATGAACAGCAGTATCCTGCAGAATTACCCAACTCAGTGGGGGAGCCTCATACTGGTTGTTCACACATACACATAAATGTGCAGGTCGAGTAACACAAACACACACAATCCTCGAGACTGAAGGCGAGAACAGGGGCGAAAGAGTCTGCAGCCCTTAAAAGGTTTCCTGCAATAACCGAAAGAGGAACGAAGGAAAGACATAAAGTGAGAGAAGGAAAATTTTCATTTCCTTCATTTTTCAGTGTGTCCATCTGGAGGTGGTTAGGATCCGTCCCAGTTTGCGTGTTCCAGCATACTGGAAAGACATGGGACTGCCGTTAGCACTGCTTAGCAAAGTCACATAATATTAAGGGGTACTTTCTCACTTTGCCCCTCCTCCACTAAAATAGAGGCCCAAAATATCTGACCCAGCAAAAGCATGGAGACTCCCTGCATCGCCCTCCGCTCATAAAACGCACAATAATCACACATGAAATGAGGCTGTGAAGGAAAGAGAGGAAGAGGAGGATAGAGAGGAAGGCCTCTTCCTGTAGTGCAGCTGGCTTGGGTTAGTTTAGGCTGTTAGTTCAGACTCCAACAGGTCTAGTGAATGGTTTAACCGCTCCCCAAACAAGCTAAGAATGCGAGCAGCCCCTAAAGCTGTCCTCTGCCTGTGACCCGTGTCCCCTGCAGTGTGTGAACATCTATGTGTGTATACAGGGGGGAAAAATCTGTCTGAGAATGTGTCCTCAGTGAGGGGTGGATTACGCTTTGCTGTATATCCTGTAGGAGACTATCTATCAGGAAAAAGTCACTGTTTAGACGCAGACACGTACGTGCATGAATGCATGAGCACAACCGTACAGAGGCTGTTATTGGGGCCAGTGGGCCATGCAAGAGCTAGCAGTCACTAACACAGAGACATCTGAACAAGAACAGACCTGCTGAGCTACAAAACACATGCAACTCTGTTTGACATGAGTGGCACATCCTGGTGACTGCTCAAGAAATATTTAATTTCAAGACTTTTTTTTAAATCTTTTTTTAAATCAGATGGTATATTAATCAAGTAAAAAAAAAAAAACTTACACCTTGAAAACATGAGTACATTGTAATAATTGTTTTCCAAACATATCCTACTTTTACAAATTTAATGAATAGTACATTTTGGGGTGGTTTTATACCACTTGTGCATTCAAAATATTTGCATAGCTATGCTTTACAAAATACTTTGCATTTCAGTTAAACGACAAGCTTACCTTACTGAGATGAAACTCCAGCCGCCTCATAAATCTCTCAATTACTTTCACTTGCTGAGAGAACAGAGAACAACATGTATAATGTTTCAAATATTATCAAGAGGCATCAACAATGAAATAATATGAAATAAGAGTTGATGGTGCCAGGCTTTTTTGATTGTAGTCTCTAAACCAAAACCAGATGAAAATAAAGCAGCGCTCACCTTGTCAAGTTCATACAAAAAACCCTACAAAAGAGCAATAGAGATATTACAAATCAAACATTAACATCAAAAAAAGACAGAAAAAAAGCTCAGATTTGAATGGCTTAGTGCTGTTTGAAAACTGTTGAAACTGCCAAAATGTCTTTACGTTTGGAGAAAGAAAAAATAAATAAATAAATATATATATATATGTTTATATTTTGTGTGTGTGTGTGTGTGTGTTTTGTATAGACTTACCAAGCGAGAGTTTCTCTTAGACTCCTTCATTTGTCTGTTCAGACTGTCCAGCTCCATCTGATGGACTTGCAGGTAGGATCTGTAGAAGTATGTACATCAGCTAACAGTGTCTGTGCCACTGTCAATGACTAATGTATTGTGCAAGCATAATCATGTTTTATAATAGCTCTCTGTGTGAGCAACTGATAACACAGTGTATTACGCATCTAAATGAGCTGTAATGGCTAATAAGCAAAAGCACAGCGCACGTATTTGTGTACATACTGCAGTCCTCTCTTCAGGGCCTCGTACACCTCGTCCAGCCTCTCAGGCTGGGGCACCTTTGGGGGAGGAGATTTAGTGGACAGCGTGAACATCCTGCTTACTCTGGAGGGAGTCTTCCTTACACACGCTGGGGTGCTGAAAACAGAAAGGTTCCTAGGACACATAAGAGGTACATAAAGCTTAAGTACACATTTATAATTTTTGAGGTCATTTAAACACTTTCTCAAACCCTAATTTAATGCGTTAACTACAACAGTATGTTTAAAAAATAATAATAATAATCATTTTTAACGCAAACCTAGTTAGGCCAACTTTTAATCCCAACCCCCAAAAAATAAAAAATATAATTAAAATTATATATATATATTACATTTTTTTTAAATCTCCAAAAATATATTAAAATATTTTAATATAAAACAATAAATTAAGAATACATTTAAAAGCTATTCTTATTTCACCTTATGTTACCTTACTTTCTCATATTTAAATCAGCAGAATTCACAACTATAATGCTGAAACCATCCCAGGAAACCAAACATTTGAGTCTGTATGGCATAAAGTTTGGCAAAAGATTTAGTGACAACACAGAAAAAGACCTGTAAGGGAGGTGACATTCCCATTAACCGGACAGAAATGCTCTCATCATCCTTTTGATTGAGCCCTGAACTATAAGTAAACATTTTGTTCACAACAGGATCTGTTTTTTTGACCAATGGAAGACGAGGGGTTTGAATGCAAAAAGTATTATAGTCAGCCAAAGAAACAATCTCTTATCTAAATCAATAGCACTTTAGAACAACACTTGTGCTGATCGATTCAAGCTGCAATTACTCTTCCAAGATGACAGCTCAATAAAATGGAGAGAAACACTGATGCATCTTGACACAATTTTCTCCTGTAAAGCTGTATGAGGATAAAGCAACAATAGTTGGAGGACAGGATGGTTCAGGATCTGCAGGTAAATATAACAGTAAAGCAAGTCACAGTAACAAAAGGAACACAGAAAGAGAGGGAATGATAGGGAAATCAGTTATTTAACCAATGTTATTCTTTATTGTATATTTTTAACCCATATTCGTGTCTATCTTTCATCCTCCCGTTCATTCTCTCAGAATCTCTTGTTCGGTGTTCCTCCCTGTTGTCCTGATAGTGGCCTTCTTTAATGTTTCATGCTTTTTCTGTCTCTGCTCTATTTCAACAGCAGGGGTTTGAAGAGAGCTCTACATGCTTTTGAATCAAACTACATCAACCACAAGAGTCAGTGCTCAAGAGCCACTCTGCCCCTCTAAAAAATTAACACGATGCCAAATACTTACCTTTAAAACACAGCACACATACACTTGTACAAAAACAACACTTATTTACTCAACAGATAAAAAAAGAGAAAATTATTCAACCAAGTCTGTGCGGAGTGTACAAAATCTACTGGCTAAAAAATCAACACAGATTTTCATGAAAATCTGTCCCGTTTTGTTTGAGCAAAGCCTTTTTGTAGACAATTAGTCATCGACCGATATTGTTTTTTTGACAGCCGATGCCGATATCTTGGAAAGCAGGGTGGCCGATGGCCGATATAAAGCCGATATAATTTTATTTATTTTAATTAATGTTTAAGAAATTTGAAATCATTTGAAAATGGATTAAAAAGTAAATGTGTTAAATAAACATACTTATACTTTAGATGACAAAGTATTTTTCACAAATAAATAAATATTTAATAAAAAATATAATTAAAAAAAAGGAAGTAAACACTGTAACCAACAGGGCACTCAGTATTCTGGGAAGTTTGTGTGCATTGGGATTTGGGAATCATATTTTTTCAAATAAAGCCAAGGTAACACTCATTTTATATACAGCACACAGTGGAAATTACATGAATATGGCAGTGGGCAAATGCATAAAGCACAGCATAATTTGAAATCACGAATTTAAAGTTTGTCGATCGCGCATCTCCAGTGAAGCTAAACTCTCCTCCTGTCCGCATTCAATATGCACGGACCGTCACGCAGAGAACACGCAATCAAAATAAAAGTCCCGCCTCGAATGCATCGGCCAAACAGGAAAACTTATCGGCCGATGCCGATATTTTAAAAATGTCAAATATCGGCCAATATATCGGCCTTGGCTATATATCGGTCGGCCACTATAGACAATGATAAATGTCCATGCATTCCTGCTGCCTGCAGCTATTAGGAAATGTATGCTGGTTCCACAGGACGTCCTGTCAGATGTGACTTCCCTTTAAAGATGTTTAATGGTCATAACTGAAAAGGCTAATGCTATATATTGTGAGCACTTGCTCCAAGTTAACCTTTTGTGTTTTAGGCTAGGGTAATAGACATTAAAATCATCAATATATCATGAGTATTTGATATATCACCCATTCCTAATGCATGTTGATTGTTTGTGGATGTATATGTTAACACTGACCTGTAAGATTTATCGTAGGAGTTGACTCCGGCGAAGGACTGGCTCCTAGTGATGGATCTGGCGACGACCCTCCGCGTGGGGCGCACAGAAAGGGACATGGTGGACACAGCTTTGGAGGGACTCCCTGCAGAGAAACAGGAATAATTAGATGAGGTCAAAGTTGGGTACAAAGACATAACATCTACTGGTAAATCAGTCACCGAATATAAAACAGGAGATAATTTCTAAATGAAAGTCTATTCTAGAGCTGGTGTCTTTGCATTTGCATCTTAAATGTTACTATTTAAAATGTAGGCAATAAAATCCCATTATAAGACTTTGGTGCAGTGCTCCTCGGGCCATGAATGAATCAGTGAATTGTTTAATTTATTTAACAGAGGATATTGCGGTTCTCTAAGAATAAACTCTCTGACCACTCAAGATAAAATAATTTTTGATTAATTTTAACTGTATTTCCAGGAAACAATATCAGACCTAATAGCTGTTACATTGAGTCTTTGAAAGGAAAATACCTGACTAATCTGAGCTTTGTAACTCTTTTCTTGTGTACCTTTCATAGTTCATCTCAAACTATGTGTAAAACACAATGAAAAGACAATCAGTCTTGCAACTAAAAGGAAGAAAAGCAAGTGATTATAAACAAGTGAGGTTTCAGGTGAAACACTCACCCCTACTATTGCAAATCCAAATGTAGGTAATCTGTTCGTCCTCCAAAAACTAAACCCACAAAGTCGTTCATGTGTCATCATTTATTCACTTCTCTGCCATTCCAAATCTGTATGACTTTCTTTTCTCTGTGTAAAAGAACTATGATGTTTTGAAAAACACTGGTAACAAACCAATTTACAGTTCCCATTGACATTCATTATATTTTTGGTTACCAACATTCTTCAAAATACCTTATTTTATGTTCCACAGACAAAAAGAATGAAATAAAGGTTTGGAATGACACGAGGGTAAGTAAAAGATGTTCCATTTCACATATCTGTCACTTTTAAAAGTCAACAAGAAATGGCATGATGAGATAAAATAAGTATTTATGAGTGAAAAAATAATAATACTGAAAGAGGGGAAAAACATGATTTTATCCATAAGGAATTGACTGGATCATGAAATGCAGCATAGTTAGATAATGTTTGGGATGGGACAGTATGATAAACAGGAGTTCTTGGTGACATCACCTAAGAAGCAAAGTTTTTTCAGAGACGATTTTCTTATTGGGAACCAAAGAATTGTTCAATAAGTCAAGAAATACGTGTCAAAGAGACTATATGGGGTAATTTTTTGGTTTATATTGGCTTTAATGACTTTTGTCCATGCACTGAGTTCCATAGAAGAAAGTCATAAGGGTTGGAACAATATGAGGGTGAGGTCAATGATGGCAGAATGCCCAATTTTGGGTGAACTATCCCTTTAAAGTTTAAAATTGACCACCCTGACTAATGATGATCAGTTATCATATCTTAACATGAATCCAGACAGAAATGGGCAGGAAATATAAAAACTAAATAGAGGGTATGCATTGACGTCACTTTCCTGCCGGAACATGCCCCTTTCAGCCGGACAGAGTGGCAAAAGAGCCTGCTGCATAACTGGATTTAAATATTTAAACTAAAGGTTGTTGGACTCGATATAGTGTTCCTTACAACTTAAAGATTCAGTGGTCAATGGATATTGATATGCAGCCAGGAATCATGCTTCCTGACATTTATATGTGTCTGACTGCGACGCCGGGGAAATACATAAAGCAAATTTAACTGTGAACACATTTTGTAAATACAAAATAGGTTGGTCTAAATCTGGGTGATCACTTATATCAATGTTATATATATCGTCATATCGTCCAGCCCAAAAACGTAGGCCTATATAGTTTTTGTTAGTGGTCGACCGATATATCGCCAAGGCCGATTGGCATTTTTCAAATATCGGCATTAGCCGATAAGTTTTTCTGTTTGGCCGATGTGTTTGAGGCGTGACTTTTATTTTGACGGCGCTGAGAACGGCAGCACCTGAGAGCGCACACCACTCACATTCTCCCTCTTGTTCGCTGTCGTCATTCAGTTCTGTCTATAATAATCAGATAGAACTGTTAAACAAAGGAATTAACATGTATACAAAAAAGTATTATAACGATTGCTTTAATATTATTAGTAATAGAAAGGCAAACATTTTAATACTTTCTCATTTGCCGTCAGCATTCAGCAAATACGCATTTATATCATTTAAACAAATCTTTGAATGACTAATGAACATTTAGTTTCACAAACCTTGCAAACTTAGTCGGATCCAGTTGTGAGATCTTGTGAAGTGTGCATGTGTATCCTGCATGATTGTGTGTTCTCTGTGTGACGGTCGATCCGTGTGAATTGAATGCTGACAGGAGGACAGTTCAGCTTCACTGGAGACGTGCGATCGACAAACTTTAAGTGATTTCAAATTATGCTGCGCTTTATGCATTTGCCCACTGTCATATTCATGTCATTTTCATTGCGTGCTTTATGTAAAATGAGTGTTACCTTGGCTTTATTTGAAATATATATATATATATATATATGATTCCCAATGCACACAAACTTCCCAGAATACTGAGTGCCCTGTTGGATACAGTTTACTTACTTTTTTTTATTAGATTTTTATTAAATATTTATTTATGAAAAATGTGTTGTCTTCTAAAGTATAAGTATGTTTATTTTACACAATTATTTTTAATCCATTTTCAAATGATTTAAAATGTCATTTGTAAATACAAATTAAAATAAAAAAAATTATATCGGCCTCCCTGCTTTCTAAGATTTCGGCATCGGCTGTCAAAAAACCCATATTGGTCGACCACTAGTTTTTGTCAATGTTTATTTAAAAACATCCAGTTTTGCAGAATATAAGATGGTAAGAGTTGTCAATATGATAACAATACAATATATAGGGCATGATTTTACCGCAAAATTCAACATATTAACATAAAATGATAACTGCAAATCCGTGTTTCACTGCCTGGAGTGGAGTCCATTTGTTTCTGTGAATTGCAGGGATCCATTTGCTTCTCTTTTCTGTAGCTTTTGGCAGTCTGTAAAAATATACCTTAGATTTCTTGTCAAATCTATTTGTACAGTCAATTGCAAAGCTCTTTCTCATTTTAGATGTTTTTTGTGTGTTCTGTCCTAGCATTCATGCTGCAAACCAATGTTGCCATTAGGGCTGCACGATTAATCGAATGCGATTGTCATGTGCATTTTGTTAAAAAAGCCGGTTCTGTAATCAGCAGGAAATCATCATCACGTGCTTTCAGATGGAGCAGAATTTACTACACATTGCCTTAGTTCACTGACAAGTTACGCAAAAAAAAAAAAAAAAATCGCAGACGATTAAGAAATCGTTCACGATAATGACAGCTGTATGCATAGCTTCTCAGTGAACTACGGCTCTGTGAAGTAAATGCTGCTCCATCTGAAAGCATGTGAAAATACCACATTTAATAACATTTTTATTCCAAACTCACTTCATAACGTCAGTCGAGTGTTTGAAATACTGTGAGATGATGTGGCTTCTTACACAAAATAAGGCATGCAACATATTTCATAGTATTTAAGCAGTGATAAAGGAATTGCATTATAAATATACTTTATTTTAATGAAAATTATAATAATAAGAACTCAGATAAACCATATATTGCCATAGTCGTGTGTTTATTAGTCACACTGAATCAATGAAAGCAGTTGAATCTTCTGTTTATTCAGCTGCAGCCATAGGCATTTTCTGGGTTTCTTCTGTGAGGCGTATTTGGAGTTTCAGCGCGAGAGCGCCCTCTGACCTTTGGATGGAGATTTACTGCTGATCACAGAACCGTGCTTCACTGAAAGATACGCATGACAATCGCAGCTTCTGTCGAATCGCGATCTCGATTCCATTTCGATTTATCGTGCAGCCCTAGTTGCCATTCAGTCTTTTTGCCACTCAGTGGACAGAACCATAGTCACTCCAGCTGACGGTGACGTCACTTGCATTCCCTCTATAATAACATTTCTACATAGCCTAGAAATACTGCATGCTACTTGATTTATTTATTTTTTATCAGTTCAATCCGTTTTGCTTAACTGATTCAAAACTTTGATTCACGGACTCATTTGCATCATCACTTTAATTTGGTCATGGTTATACATGCTATATCACACTGGAAAACAAAGAGAAAGAGAAAATATTCATGCTCTTCAGCGCAGATAAACAGTTTCTAGATTAGCCATTCATGGAGTTCCTTGTACATTATCAGTGAGGTCTCTTATCAATGACCCTGTCATGGGCTATCAGACATCACCGCCATAGAAACACCCCATGGACACAACGTGGGAGGACAGAGCAGTCAAGATTACACTTAACACCACACCAATCACTGTGGATTTTAGCCAGGACAGGAACCAAATGGACCCACTCAGCCCACAGCTGAACAAGAAACATGATGGGAAAGCACACAGACAGAAAGACACTTAGACCAGAGATACACCTACATAGATTAGCAACGATAGGCTGCTAGTGCAAACAAACGAGTCATGTTAATCAGAGTCAATAGTCTGAAGTTATCAGCTTAACGGAAAGTCAGTAGTAGCAAGTTACATGAACACAGAACAAAACTTTAATGTGACTACATATCCAACACAAAACAACAGATCATTATGTAACCGCAGCAGTTTCCCCATGGCTCTGTGAGGGCAGGTTGAGCACTGCGAGTTTTGTTTTAAATTGAATTAAGATTTAATTTTTCCAGAGAAGAGCAAGGAGAGGGAAAACAGGCCTTGAAGTCACATTAGAGAGAAATTCATTTCATAACACATTAGAGAGTGTGAGCCAGCATATTTGAGCACATGAGATCATTTAAGCTGTGACCCTAGCACAAGTGCGTTTTAGTCACCATAATGACCTTGACTTGGATGGTCAGCTCTCAAGATTTAGTCAACAAAGATGGGCAGTGCCTTGGATACAGCAAAGCATCACTGCATTGAGGAAGGAAGCCAGAGTTTATTTTAAACTCGAGTGGAGGACAAGGAACAAACCCAGGCACTTTATGAAGACCTTTAGATTATTACATATGTAATTCTGCACTACTGAGAGGACCCTAAAGGCCACCTGTGACTCTCTGGACTGACTAAAGTATTTCAGCTATGTGAAATTCATTCAGAGGCCACTAGAGTTGCTGAAGGGAGAATTCTTTGCACTGTGCCCAGCAAGAGAGCATCATGGCTGGGGTACGGAGCAATACATGTTCTAAAACCTCCACTGAGAGGAAAAACTTCAGATTGTCTTACCTGGAAAAGGCATTAAGGACTGGATTCAGGTTTTTACGAGAATGGTTTTTCTCTTTGATAAAACTGAATGCAACAGCATAGTTT
The DNA here is from genome assembly GCF_001515645.1 of Sinocyclocheilus grahami. NCBI lineage: Eukaryota > Metazoa > Chordata > Actinopteri > Cypriniformes > Cyprinidae > Sinocyclocheilus > Sinocyclocheilus grahami. The sequence continues at coordinate 400,708 of NW_015505404.1, forward strand.
TAATAAGATATTTGTCTTCTCTGAATTACAATGTTAAATGCTTAATGAAGTGAATGATTAACACAATTAAACCAACTATAACAAACAGGTTTTCTGAGCAAAGTAAGGATGTAAATATTTCAAAAGCATTTCAGATTTTAATTATTCAAGGATTCTTTGTTTGTCTTGTGATCAGTGAAGAGTTTAAACACGGCGAGGTCTGTTGATGCTGATGGAAAATAAAAAACCTCTGTGCTTCCAAGCGTGGAGGAGGGGAAACAGTTCGACACTGAGGGAAAGTGGAATTTTTTCATTTCCCGCACGATATTCCACCGTCTGATGGAGAGAGGACAGAAAAATAACATCTGCAGCTAACTATTGGTACGATAACCCCTATAGGGCTGCAACTAACGATTATTTTAATAATCGATTAATCTGTCGATTATTTTTTCGATTAATCGATGAATCGGATAAAAAACAAAAAAGCAAGAAAAGCATTCATTTCCAACCCTTTATTCAAAAACAGAACTAAAACCTTTAGAAAGTGCACAAACATTTTGCTCCTTGAACATCCCTGAGCTATTATAATAATAATAATAAAATAAAATAAAAATGGACTTACACAAAAAACATACACACGTATGCTTTACATCTGCCAAATATATAGACTTTTCCTACATTTCTCAATTTCTTCTACATAGACATATAAACAATATTAGACATTTTTACTTTATATATATTTTTTCTTCATCATTAGGGATGTAACGATTCACTCAACTCACAATTCGATTCATGATTTTGATTTCACAATTCGATTCACGTTTTTTTTTTACAAAATTAGACTTAAGACAAATTATAAATTAAACGTGTCCTTTTATTATTGCTTCGACAAAATGCTGCACATTTCTTTGTGAAATTGAAATATAACTATAATAATAATATACTAATATAGCACTTGCATATTATTGCTCTTTTGTTGGTTTTGATTGCTTCTATTGTCCTCATTTGTAAGTCGCTTTGGATTTTTTTTTATATAGTGTAAACGCTAATTTTTTTATGTCAATTTTAAAACAAGCCCCAAATCAAATACATAAGTAACACAAATAAAATAAATCTTTTCATATAAACAAAATAAGGCTTTCTCTGTGCTCTTTCCATTTAAAATTAGAGGCAACCACTGCATTTTAATAATGATCCAGACAAAGATGCTGCATACATGCAACATGATCAGTTTTTAATCTAAATTAGCTAATGAAGCAAAAACAGAATGGTTTGACTTCAGTTTTGTGAAACTATACATAAAAAAATCTGCATGAAACAGCAGACGAGCTGAATGAGATGCAGATTCACTCTCTGCCAGCAGGAGGCGCTTAAAGCATGTCTTTGGTTTCCGCCGTAAACAAAGCAGCGCTGCACTCATGAACTTTATGAAAAGGAAAAATACCATCTAAACTTTTCTACAGACAGTAAGTTCCCCTCAGACATGCATTCATATAAACTCCTACACCTAAATGAACCGCGATTTGTTTAGCATCTCAACAGATTTGAATCGTCACATACCGTATTGACCGAATATAAGACAATGTTTTTTTCTTGGAAATACATCTGAAAA
>NW_015505404.1:402410-404707 GCF_001515645.1 Sinocyclocheilus grahami
ATAGTACAGAGTATCTCCACACACTCTGTACTATGTTTTTTTTCTAATACATCTAATACATTTAATCTCAGGTATGCATTTTACTCTTAGATTCGTCTTTGAGAGTTTGATGTCTTGTATTGATTTGATATCGTTGAATTGGCTGTGGAGATAATTGGCATAATACATATTTACCTGACTGATAATAAATTGTTACATTTGATTTATTCTGACTTACTCTGAAGTTATTTTCTCAAGTAGACAAGATGCGCGTTAAATATCGCTTGCGATTAATCGTGCAGCCCTACTTTCAACCTAAATTAGAATTCAGATACTAAAATGGAGTTAAACCTAAATTGAATAACTCTGCGCGCTGAAAGAGACCTTCATCCGCCACTGGATACCTTCCTTGGACCAGGTGCGCAGACCTTACAGTAGGCTACTATTAGATGAATAGCCTAAATGTCCTAATTTAGATGGGCTACCTGTTTTTTTTTTTTTTTAATGGTATATCAAAAAGTGTATATTTTTTAAATGTGATTGTTGGTACATTTTACCTGTTTTTACCATACTTTCAAAGCAAAAATTAAAATAGGAAAAATATGCAATATGAAAATAATTGAAGACAAAATGTGTTTTACTGAGAAAAAACAGGACATCTGGAAAAAGGGGGGTCGTCTTATAATCAGGGTCATCTTATATTCGGGCCAATACGGTATTTGAATCGATTTTCAACCAGCTCGCGGTTAATCGTTACATCCCTATTCATCAGTCGATATTGGATATTTAACTGTGGATGTGTAATTTTCCCTTTTTATCTTTAGACTACCTTAGCCATCATCTCACTTAAAGTCTTTAAAAACACACATAATTTAATAACATTGTGAAATGTAATCTTTAGCAAATTTCAAAATTGATATCCAATTTTCATACTGTACATTATATAATTTTGTGATGCCAAAATTCACTTGTATCATTTGAAATTATATATTTAACTTTTTGGTGTTTTGTTTTTAATTTATATATACAAAATAGTACAAAATCATAATATCAGTTATCAACCAAAAAAACAAAATAGCTTATTGGTATTGGACAGAATTTTAATATCAGCACATCCCTAAATTAATCTTCATCATCCTTAGATTAAATAACACGAACTAAATTCTTGCCAATTACAGTGACTCCCAAAAAATGCCATGTAAAAAAAAAAAAAAAAAACTACAGAAGATCTACTTAAATCAACAGCATCTGAATGAACATCAGTAATTAAGGAGAAATTATTTCTCTAGACAAAAAAAAACACACAAACATACCTTCTGGCGAACCTCTTTCCTCCTTTGTGTCACCAGGTAAACAAGGCAAGTGACACATTCTTCCTCTTCACTTTGACTTGTGTGGGAATGAAATGTCTACTACATTCCCTTCATACATCGGAAAGTTTAATGAAGAACAAATAAACACCATCAAAGCCTCATCCTTCCAATCGTTGCTCTGTGCCGGGTTCCCACCTGTCCAACAGGACACCAAAGCCACCCCTTGTTAAATATTTGGACACTCCAACTGCATGTCAACTGTTTTCACAATAATCAAAGCTGGTCAGGCTCTTCTGAAGCGTGTGGATGAGTATTGTTCTGGTGGTCCGGCTCTGCTCCAGGACCATTCTAGAACAACAAAGCACCTGGGGCCCTCCCCACCCAAGATCTGACACAAACTAGGGATGGCTCGATACCACTTTTTCAGAACCGATACCGATCCGATACCAAAAATTCTGAGTATCTGCCGATACCGATATTGATCCGATACCGGTGCAGTTTTTTAAAATGAGTGTAGAATTTCTATACCTCAATGTGTAGGTCGATCATCACTCTTTTGTATGTTACACACAATCTCCTAAATATAGACAGCTTCATTATAAAGATAAAATAACAAACAAAAAAATATAATCAAAATCTATGACAAAAATACTATTATAAACTAGGTTAATGGATAGTTCAGTAGCAAAAGTTACTCTAGAAAAATCATGAGTGCACAATTTTATAAAATCCTAAACTTTTAGTGAAAAAAAATACATTATTTAGTGGGTATTAAATAAAAGTGAATAAGTGTAGGGCTAAATCTGGTAGGTAGGGATGCTCCGATACGCCTTTTTTGCCTCCGATACTTAGGGTTCGGTATTGGCCGATACCGACTCCGATCCGATACCAGTGAAGTTTTTTTTCCCTCATTTAAATAAATGTAGAATTTATATATCTCTGTGTGTGGAACTGATAATCATTCTTTCACAATCTACTAGATACAGACTACTTCATTATAAAGAA
>NW_015505404.1:405523-405956 GCF_001515645.1 Sinocyclocheilus grahami
AAATAAAATAAACAAATATGAAAAAATATAGGCCTATGTATATTTATAATCTATGAAAAAAATTATCATAAACTAGGTTAGTGGATAATTCGGCAGCAAAATTTATTCTAGAAAAATCAGTGCACAATAATTTTAGAAATCCAAACATTTAGTGAAAAACAATATTTTGTGGGGAACAAATAAAAGTGTTAAATAAGGTAAAATGTTACACATTGCTATTTGTATTATTATAAAATCCATTCATTAAAAACATTCATGAATGTATTTATATATAAGTATATACTATAAAATTTAAATAAATTTATTTTAAATGTATAGCATATTTTTTAATAAGGCAACAACATATGATAGATACGATAGGACAAAACAAATACAATGCAGCACGAACTGTTTTTATACAGTCAACCCTCAACGGACACCTTGGCAATTGAAT
>NW_015505404.1:406086-421434 GCF_001515645.1 Sinocyclocheilus grahami
GTTTGCGCATTAGTTCCACCTACTACAGGAAAACCCGGCAGTTCTTAAAAGCTGAAGAATTCCAAAGGAACTCCGCTATTTTTACAGGAAAGTACAACAAAGTATATTGTTTACATGTAGCGCATGAATTCTGCATGCTGTAAGACTCTCATTCTTTGCGTGTGTGAGAGAAAGCGACGGCGAGTCGTGTGCCTTCACACTAGATTTTACGTTCTGCCAAATACACAAACACAGGTGTGCTGCGCATCCATTCAAATGAACTGAAAAATATCTCAGATCGCTTGACGGAGAGTGAAACTCTGAAGCGCTCAGTCACAGAGTGTTCTGTGAGTGAAAATATATCTCTGCTAATCATATACTCAGCCTCCAACTCACACACTGGCGAGTAAAATCTGAGAATTTATTAGCCATTGGCTAATATTAGACAGACATCATTTAGTCGACCAGAGTGAAGATTTAGTCGCATATGCGAGTGATTTACTCGCAATGTAGAGGGTTGACAGTCTATGAGCACGAAGCCACTTCGTGTTAAAAAAGGGAAGAGAAATTGATGCGTAGTGTATTATATCTGTGCAACAGTTATTGAGCCTTTCTTTGAACAGTTTTAAATTTCAGTTACTGTGCACGTTAAAAACAATTTATAGTCTTTTCTACGCCCGTGTTTTGTTCTCACAGACACCCGGTAGCAAGTAATAAAACAACATTAAACTCCGGCAAGAAGATAAAGTCCTTTTTGCAAAATCATAGACATGTATTTACAAATCAAGTATAATTCACATTAAGCTATCATATGGCTTCAGAAGTAACACAGAACAATTCGCACCAAAAAAAAAAAAAAATCTCGGTTTTGGATCGGCTCTCTCTGACTGATTCCCGATCCGAGAAAAATGGCACGATTGGAGCCGATACCCGATATGAATATCGGATCGGCGCATCCCTACTGGTAGGCCTACACATTGCTCTTTGTATTGTTGCCAAATATAATTTCCTTTTATGCAAAACCATTTATCTTTATTTACAGATCAAGTATAACATTAGGAACATTTAATCATCTTGGAGAGAGTTTCATCGTCTTGACTGTCATAACCGAACGTGACACACAGTTTGAATGCTGAATGGAGGATGACAGACAGCTGCTGCGAAGAGAAGAGTTTACGTGAACTTGACTTAAATATTAATTTGTACCTCACATTAAACTTTGGAAAAGCTTCAGAACACGTGAAATATAATGCACGAAAACTTTATGGTGCTTTATCATGTTTTTGTGGCTATCGTGGGGCTTAAGAATAACACAGAATAGTATACGCACTATATCGGATTTGGATCAGTCTCATCTGACCGTTACCCCGATCCAGCAGAAAATGCCAGTATCGGAGCGATACCGATACTGAATATCGGATCGGCGCACCCCTAACACAAACCAACTGGAATCCAACCATTAGACAACTGTCAACCAACCCAAATTAGTGTGATGATTTACCAGTCTACATTTTATTAATGCATACTGTTCTTCAAGCTCTATGGTTTTTGAGCTCCATCCACACATTTCGAGTGGTTGGGGTGAGCACCTGTGAAATAAAAGCAAGCTTGCCAGTGCTTTCTCCCTGAGGGAGTCATGATGATAGCACATTCATTATGTTGGAGCCGGTAGCCTCTGTGTCTCGGACACATTCCAATCATATCAGAGATTACCAGGGCCTGGTGTCTGTCAAACAAACACTAGTAGGGTTCACAGTCAGAGGGGAAGAAACCTAAAGTTGTGTCCAAAAAAAACTCTCTGGGAACAAGCAAAGAGCGTCAGATGGTTCCTAAAACATCACAATGTGATATCTGAGGTCAATCCTACAACTTTCCAATCCCACTTGACAGTCTGCCCCTGTAAAATGACCTACAATTTGAAAAAAAAATAAAAATAAAAAGGTGCAAATGATTCATATAATAATATAACAATATAACAATATATTCAATAGGCCTATAATAGCTAATGTTATTAATAGTGATGCACCAAAATGAAAGTAATATAGTCCGTATGTTTAACACAATTCTCTTCTGTAGAGTTATTTTTTAGCCGACTACTAAAAAGTTTATGGACATTGAAAGGCAAATGTAATGTTACGTGACATATTGTTTACAAGCTGTTCTATGGACATCTTTTTGCAGTTGAAACATCAAGTGATTACATGAGACATGATACATTTTTGTATACATTTTTTTTATGATATGATACGTTTCTTCATGTTTACTTCATGCTGTAGCTAGTAGACAAGTTGATCGGTTCACATCTTATTAAAGAGCGTCAAAATGTATAGTTTGATTTTTGTTATAAAATTGACCGAATTTGAAAGCTCAGAGCTTAGTTTCATATCAAAAGTAATATACACAAAGCTTATTGTGATTATTGGATGGTAGGCCCACTGCAAATAATGTTTAGAGATGTTTTGTTTGCGCATCATGTATCAATATAAAAAAAGATCTTGGTTCTTGGTTGAACTGAAGATCGATCAAAAACAAAAAATCTATATTGTCTAGCTCTATGATTTACATTTTGGACGAAACGGAAAATACATTTTCAGACGCCAAAATGTTGGTGCATCACTAGTGGTTATCTAATTAGCACCATTTTAAGTATTGAATGTTTTAAATAAGAACAAATGCAATTTCCTGCCAATAAATATTATTTTAAAAATACATTATATATAAAACATACTATTTATATTTTAAATTATTATCATCTGAACATTTTTGGCCGGGTTGATATATCGGTCTATCACTATCATCAATTAATTATTTTGTAATGAAATGCTGCTGTGGAAATCTTTCTTCAATACCAGGATGTGACAACAAGCACCTTGAGAGTTAATAATAGCCATGTGGCTTTTTGAAATCCCTTAGCTCTTAACATTTGCCCCACATGGTGTATCCTTCCTTCCATTCTCTGAGCGAAGGCCTGAAACAAGAAACTGGCTCGGTTTCCCTCTTCCTCCCTCTCCAACTGCAAATCTTTGGATTAGCTCAAAAGTTAAGAGATATCATTAATAATAAGCCATTTCTTTCAACAGTTCTCTGCAACATTTGGCCAGGCCTGTGCTCTGGAATTGTGAGGATCATCTGAATGAGTTTTTACAGCTTCTGCTTTAGCAGGCCTTAAGTAAACCAGAGGTATAGGCCCGTAGGATCAGCTAAACTTAAGGACCTCCCTGTGTGTTTGTTCTAGATGACCCCGAGGTGCCAGGCTGAACTGTAGCCCAAAGTAAACACACTTTGAGTGTCCACTCTCTCTCACTTCAATAGAAGCATCACATGGGAACCCAGTGGGACGTCTGTCCCAGAATGACAATGGTCCCACCACAAAACCCATCTGGACATCTGGACAGAAACAATGCTGGACAATGACAAAAACCACAAATCCACCATTCATTCCCCTCCCAACTAACCCAGGCCTGTGAAAACATACACAGCTCCTGATTTGAGGAACTATATCATGTATCTTTTCAGATTACTTTCACTTCACTACAGCTGACCACAGAACTGGGAAGAAAATGTGTCAAATTTCATACCACTTTTCAGCTGAATTTTGCGGAAAAGAATCTAATAGGAAACAACTTTTGTGACACGTTATAACTTCTTATGTACTTTAGCTATGGCTGCCAGCGTCCTTGGCGAGTCAAAACTAAATTTAGCCAAGCCAATGTTGGTGATTTTCAACTTTGAGAAAAGGAAACCTTTCTACATCATTCTACAAAATAAACAGAGAAAATTCATTCAATAAACATCCAAAATATTCCATTCGCAACACACCTGACTGTACACATACCCATACCTCAACACCCTTTACAACATGAACACCAACATTCAAGATGTAGCTCATCAATATTAGACGACAAAATACCTCAAATACCTAGATATCTCACAAAACTGTTATTCATAAATCTCAAGAGTACCTCCATATCCACTGTACATGTTGCAATGTCGTCTTCTGATGAATGCTGAAAAAAACAAGACGTATTCCTCTGTTTTTTCTTAAGCCTCTTCAAAGCAAATGAGTAGTAGAAAGAACAATCACAGTTCCAGCTGTGGTGGTCTTCATCCTCTACTCATACTCACAGCACTGGCAGAAAGAGAAAGAGAAAAGCTGCCAGGAAATGGGAAAGCCATCGCCCTCTACACAGCCCACTCTTCCCCCTCGTTCTGTTTCCTGTTCACTTCCGTCTGACATCACACTCTTCCTGCCTCTCCCTTTTCCAGCAAAGGGCCTGTACTTTGTTTCTTAATGATAAACACCCAGTGCATACCCACTCCAGAAGTATCCAGCTTCCAAACTGTTAATAATGAATCTAATCCTGTTATATTTACATAATGTGGTCACTCTGTATATGAATAGCATGAAACACTGACTTGAACAGTGGTGGAACATCTTTCAAAAGATGTCAAGCTTGATGTAGCCTCAGGTTATGCAATTTTCTTGGCCGATTCCGATTTCCGATTTTTTGTTACTGTGATCTGCCGATACCGATTTTTGCAGATTCCGATTTTCTTTCTAAGAACTATAATTGATAGCATATACAAACAAAAATCTACTTTTCTTCAACACAGTTTTATTTTCATAAAAAAAAAAACACAAGTAAAAAGTCAGTAATAAAATAAGAACAAATAAAAAAATTGCAAACAACAGCACAAATAAATGCAATAGAATAAAGAGAGCTATGAAATTAAGTTTTTCAGGTTAAGTAAGTTTTTATTCAGGTAAGAAATAATACAGAAATTAAAGTAATCAAATGTAAAATAACACATCCAGTGTGTTTTTTTTACATTTGATTAATTTCTGCAGTCTTCATTGTAAAAATTAAATACAGATTAATGCTTACTATTAAAGACTGAGCGCGGCTTGTGCGATCCACTAATATAGATCAGTGGTGGTGTGCGCGCTTTTGGTATAAGCGCGATACCTGCGGGAATGACTATAATGCGCAAGACAAGCACTATTTAACTGGAGCAAATGAGACGTGTGTGAGAGAGAAGGGGTCGTCAGAGAGATGAGAGTGAGAATGTGTGGCTGATGTTATTGCCTGTGCCGCTGGTAACAAAACGGATCGGCTTGAAATCGGAAAGAAGTGAGACTGACTGACCGATCACCGATCCGGGCCGATCATGAGGAAAATCGGCCGATTCCGATCCCTGGCCGATCGATTGGTGCATCTCTAATTGAAACCCTAAGAATGTACAAATTACATTTTTCATAAGATTCATAATTTTGATTTTAATAGGATTATTTTCAAATTCAATTTAACTTAAGCTTACTGGTCTTAATTTCAAGACTCTTATCAGTGTTCAGTCACAGATTCTGGGTAATTCCCACTTTCCGGATTCATGCTCCATACGGTAAATCTGATCACTATCTAAATGAAACACAGCAGTAGAGTTGCCTTTGGCTACTGAGTATCAAAGACAACATTGTGTGGAAACATCATGTCAGTCAAATCAGTTCGGTCACTAGAACAGGTTCAATTCCCACAGCAGTACAAATCCATTTATACTTTTTTTTAACCTACTAAAATTACTATTCTACAAGTTTCCGTTCAAAGTTAGATATATGACTGTTCAATCAAAGATAAAAGCAGTAGCATAGAGCATGAACAATCATTAATTAAAGTAATTTGTAACTTTAATCTCCATCATGTGACCACAAATCTACGGTGTTAGTCCTATTCTAAAACTGTTCTATAGGCATCAGTCCTATATTATAAAATTATACAAACAAGTTCAGATCACTAATGAAAAGATAAAGACAAAATTAAATTTAACTAGCTGCATTTCCCCTACCCTTCAAACTGCACAAATTGAAATTGCGAATTGAAAATGTCAATTTCGCAAAAACCCATATATTGCATAAAAGTTTTTATGCTCTCATGAGATGGTTTTTCAGGCAATTTGAAAAAGGAATACATTGCAAAACTGCAATGTAAACATTTTTTCTTCATTAAAGATCATTCTTTATTGTTATATAACCTCCAAGGGGCAATTGCCCCCCTCCCCCCCAAATTGTTAGTCATGGAATCACTGATGTCGGCCCCGCTGCAACTGGAGCGCTTAGTCAAGTGCTAAATACCCTCAACGTGTTTTTGCAGCATTGAGCAATGTAACCAATCACAGACATATGTTGATTTCTTGAACGCAATGGCCAATCAGAAATGATTTGTCCGAATTCACTCACCACTGAAAGCACCGCAGTTTTTAAATGCAGTTTTGCACGCTCGTAAATTATTTCATGACTAAGTGCAGGCGCGATGTAAATAAGAGATTCATTGTGCAGTTTAGAGAGCTTCATTGATTATAACGGAACTTTGTAAGATCGCGATGAACGAAGATGAGTGACGCTTTTTAGTGATAAAGGGAGCACGCTTTGCACAATTTCTTGGGTATAATCCATTCAGAATTTGTATGAAACTTTTGTTTTTCAGACCCTCAGTTTCTGCAGGATTCACTCTCGAAATAGCAGTGATTGGCAATGGACGGTACATAAAATATGTTGATTTAATTCTGGAACCGGTCCTGGCCAAACCTCCACAGACAGCGCGCATCCCGAGTCCCACAACTGAACATTTATTTTTTCCTCAAGTGTCTCGCCTTTGGTAACAATGATTCAAAACGAAAACATTCCAAGTGATACGGGAAAGAGACACAGAAAACTTCAGTGAACGTCAGAAAAGCAGCGTGCACATTTCTGGTTAAAAATGAAAGGCCATCAACTGACAAACGGGAAGCATCACCATTCAAGTCAACAGGAAGAGCCAAAGCTAGTCCACAGTTTACTAAACGGTGGCAACCTCTTTAAGTTATGCTTGACTGTGTTGGATTGACTGCTTTGATGTGGTGCAATAAGGTAGGGCATTGTTTTGAAGCTTACATCAGAAAAAAAATGTTTTGCTTTTATTTATTTCATTTTTATACATATATATATAATTTTTTTTTCTTGCCCCCATGAGTCAAATGCCGCCCATGCTTGGATGTATAATCCCTTATTTACACTGCACATGTCTGCAGCGCATTACGGCTTCAACACAGCTACTCTAGTCAATGCTTGTGTTTAAACCAACTGCACCGCGGCACAGAAGCGGCTCTCTATGCTGCTTTGCTAAAGATACATGTATACATCTCCTTCAATTAAAAATAATGGCTAGTGCAGTGTCGCGATATACGTAAACCTACCAATATTCATCGCCATGACTTATCACGAGAGGAAAAAATTACGCTTTAGTCGCATAACATTTCGCAATAGTTTTTAATCGACATTTATAAAATATCACAAAACATTTGCTCAAATCTGTAATGGAAACGCACCTACTGTATTTGCCCCCAAAACTGAAGGTCTGATTCTATAATGACAAACTTTTAAAATCACAATGTAATGGATGCAGCAACAGATCTTTCTGATATTGTGATGTACATCCGGTAATTATTGAAAAGAAATTTTAAAAAAACTAAAGTGGGGACTTGGTCCTATCCAGCAGACTAAAATGATTGGTCCAGCATACATAACAAGAGAGAAGTCTGTTGAAGACTGATTTAAAACCTTTACGAGGTCAAAAAATATTGAAAAAATTAATCATTCACGATAAGATCAATAACATGCATTTAGAAAAAGAAATTCATGCCAATGTGATTTCCATTTCATGTCATCTTTAAAAGAACCATTTCTATTCAAATAACTTTTTACATCCAGACTTGTCATCATGTGGACTTGCTTAATCCATGTAGGCTGTCAAATATTTAATAACATAATGCCATATTATGCATTGTGACTCACAGTAACGGTTATTCTTTAAAACATGGCACAATGTTTTAGACTTAGCCTGTATGACATAAGTTGTGAAATTTAATTTCAGTTTGCCTTGATCAAGAATTTCATCTTGATAAGAGATGACAGCAGCACAGCTCATCAAAGACAACAGACGACGCTCAGCATATAGAGCAACTTCATATAACACATTATTATTACATGGCTGAAATGGCAGGTCAAAACAAACATGTTTGTGATGTTCAAATGAGAATATGAGTAAGGGGAAATGCTTGAGACAGGCAGCTTGCATTACTGGTTTTTGTGAAGTAAACCTAGACATCATACTTTCCTCATATACACTCCTAATAAGCAGTTTACCTCAAATTCCTCTGCTTGTTGCCATGGAAGTCGGTGTTCATATTTCTTTAATTGTCATTCATATATGTCATTAAAGGTGAAGGAGCAGTTCATGCTAATTTGGCTGTGGTTCTATAGAAATTGCTGTTGCGATTAGCAGCCTGTCACACGCTGTCAAGAGACGCCAGTCTAGAGGTCATATCACTCACTCAGCAGTAACTAAAAAGCTGCTATGAAGTCGTCACAACACTTGTCTGTTTGAATGTCTGTCTGTGTTTGAATATTTATCTAACAATTAGATCACGCAAGGTCAGACATAAAGAGACACACACATCAATGTTCAGAACAAACATACAAAATTCACACAAAAAATACTGTATGCACTAGGCATGGACGATAATTTGTGTAGGCCAACGCATGTCATGACATTTTTTATTTAAATAAATTACACTTTATATAATTAAAGAGTATTGCAATGATTTTAAAGCACTACTTACCATTGAGAACATTAAGGTTGCAATACTTTAAACTTCAGTAGGCATTACAATCTGTGAATTGATTCAGCTATTCATTTGTTAAATATTAAAATGTAGAAACATATTCAGAATCAGAATGAGCTTTATTGCCAGGTATGTTTTCACATACGAGGAATTTTTTTTCATGACAGCAGCTTCCGCAGTGCAACAGAATGACAGCGACAGAACAAAAACACAGATAATAAAAAATAAAAAAATAGAACAAGTAAATAAGGAATAACAATATATAAATTGACAATTGTATGTGCAGGTATATTACAATAGACAGTTTTGTATGTACAGGTATATTATGTGCAAATTTGAGGTGTAGACTAAGTATGTGTGTTAGATATATTTAGGTAAACACTGCTTTTATTGCTGAATATAAATGAAAATTATTAACATCTTTCATCCTTAGTTATTTTACATAGGACAAGAAATATCTTATGCTTACCAAGGCTGCGTTTATTTGATCAAAAAAATGTTTATACATTTTAAAATGTATTTTATTCTGTGAAACCCTGACACATTTTTAGGATTCATTAATTAATATACTCTTCAAAACATCAGCATTTATTGGAAACATTACTGTTTTTTAACCTTATAAATGCATTTACTGTCATTTTTGATCAAGCATTCTTGCTGAATAAAAAAAAAATTATTTCAAAAAGAAAATCTTACCGACTTTAAACGTTTCATCGATAACATATACGATATACTATATTATCTCAAGGTTACCATTACTCAGCCCTTGTAAGCACTAGGGCTGGGCAAAAAAAAAACATTTTCCGATTAATCGTTTTTTAAAATGACGTCGATTCAATATCAATTCTCAAAAGCCACGAATCGATCTTTTCCAGTATTTATTTCAGCACACGTTTAAAACAAGATCTGATTAACGTGAATCGTATCATTAGTCTTCTCCACTAGATGTCACCCTTATTTATCTTGCGCGATGTTAGAACAGAAATCCTGTCATTCATTCAGCGCTTATCATTGCCATACGCGCAATTCGCAATGTTCAGGTGAAATGCTATAGTAATACTATAAATCTGCGGAAGCATCTGATATCACGCATAAGGCGCCATGATTTCCACAATGAATGAATGGCGGATGGTGCAGCGCACTGTTTTGTTTACTACACACATACTAAAGCGCGGATGACGCTCGCAGTGTTTTCAGCTTCTGCCGTCTCACTATATGATGATATGAACACCAATGTCATCTCAAGCTGCTCTGAGAGTCACTTCATTAGCATTTACTGTTTCATTTGAGAAGCTGCAAGTTCTTCACGGCAACCCGTCAAAATAAAAGTTTAGTTTAATGTTCTACTGTCAGAATATATTACTATTTAGCAGTCTTAAGACTCAATGCTACTACTGCTAATAAATATTAATAAATCTTTATTTTTAAAGGAATAATCACATCTGTTTTCTTTTTAATTTTAACAGTAAACCTCTGTTGTGCAGCACTTTGTTTGCCAAAAAATAAAAGGGTTTAATTTTCATTTGATTAGGATAAATTAAATTAATGTTTTATGCCTTCATCTGATTACCAGAAAAATTAAGAACATTTTATAGGGCCCTATTATTGTTAAAAAAAAGGACCCTATACAAAAAAAAGAATAGGTTTAAAATACAGGCATGTGGTTAATTTCTTTTTATTAATTCACCATTTGTAAACTGATGTTTACTGTTCATTTTTTAGATATATCAATAGCATTTCTATTAAAACTGTATTCACTGAATGTAATCAAAAAAATCGAGAATCGAATCGAAAGCTTGCGAATCGAAATCGAATCGGGACATCTGAATCGAGACCCAGCACTAGTAAGCACCTATTAGCACAAGCATCTTGATGAATTACTGACTGTGATATAAATATACACTAGCAATACTCTCATTTTCAGAGCTAATATATATATATAATATAACTCTCTCTCAGGCAGTAGGTCAGCAGACTGAACCATATCTTAAGGTGACTGATTATTAATTTCCTCACGCAATTTGTTTATACTCATATCACATCGTGGATAAGGAGAGCTTAAATGGGGTTTATCGGTGTACCACAGCATGACATCACTATAGTGATACTCCATCTGTTATGGTGACGCCAGGGCAATAGACAGAAAGGAAAATCACATGAGGGAACAGATCATGTGCAATCTGACTATAGCTGACTTCAGCTCTGATCATTTCAGGATGTACCATTAACTGTACACTGTGATTGTGAAAATGCAAATTCAACCATGAAGAACATCACATACAGTACTTTATAACCTTTCATAAAATTAACCTTTTTCAGAGCTTTATAATTTGTGATAGAGAAAAAAATGAAACAACATAATGTGACATATGTTTTTCTTATTCAGATATAATTATTTTACGGAGTGTCTATTTACACTAACCTAGTTGGCAGAGGCTATTTACACTAAAAAGGCATTTATTTTCAATAAAATTGAAAATAAAGTATCGGGTAGGGTATCTGAATAAAGTAGTATAAATAGCAGAAAAAACTGCTATTTTAACAGTGTAAATAGCATCTATTGCTATTTGCACTTAATGTAAATAGCCTCTATCACTATTTACACTTAGTGCAAATAGCCGCTGCCATTATTTTATCCAAATCAATGTTTAATTTTGAGTTTAAGTGCAATTTCAACCAATTGTTTTTTAATTGCCAAAAACAGACGTTTTATCCTCTAGTGTGAAATCACAAAAAAAAGAATCATCAAAATAATTCTGACATTTTAATATCTTCATCAATAATTGAGCAAAACACCAAAAAAAACAAACATTGAAATTCATTAAAAGCAGTTATGCTAGTTAGTTACAATAATTGTATACAGCTACTGGACACTAACAAACGACTAAAGGCATTGTGGCTTATGGTAAGTACCTCACCATAAGGTAATGCCAGATGTAGAGGCTACAAAGTCATGTCCAAAAGGTGCTTATGATGATCCTACGATGAGTCACAATAAGAGACATCTGGACCGACACACATGAACACCAGGTGGAATATCACACACACACACACACACACACACACACACTGACTGTAGTGAGTTTCAGGATCCCCAATGAAATTTGAAAACATCTATGATTGGTCTGTTTTCTCTGATCTAGACAACAACCAAACAGGATTATGACTGTCAAAATTCACAAATTAATTTGACATCACGTCCCTCTTGACAGCCATCTCCTAACAACCTCTCCTTCTACAGCAGCTGATTAATGGTCAGCCAATAAGACCTTCATTTCCTCCAGTGCCTGCCTTCAGACTGATAACAACAAGCGAAAGAGGATGTGAGGGGGGCAGAAGATAAATATAATGCTTTATTTATAAGCCATTTGAGGAGTTGTTGTGGCTTACAGTGGAGGCGTGCTGTTGTTCCACTGACTCTGCATTCTGAGCAAGAGAGTTATCGCTACTGCTGACTTCTCTGCTGATGGCTTTACATCCGCATGCTAAAAAAAATCCATACCGCCACTGCCTGACAACTTGTACTTCTGAAACAATAAAACTTAGGATAAAGAAAAAGGCTTTAAGAAAGTTTGCACAAATGCAAAAAAAAAACAATCACATTCAAATGCCAAGAGGAAAATTTATGAAAAAGAGAAAAAATAAAATGTTCACTCAGAAATTGCTAGTAAATTTAGTATTTAAATTTAGTAAATTTAGTAATTTAGTAAAAATAATAATCATTACGTAACACAATGAATTAAACATGAAATAATAAATATGTACAGTTTCTTGCACAGACTATCGTTTTGGTTCATAAGACCTTAATATATCCTCAGTAGCCATGGGTATTAATTTTGTATTGCTTGTATATGCTTTTTTGACTCTCAAGTGCCAGTAGCCGCTGACCTGCATTTTATGAATCACCAAGGACCGGTTTCAGCTAAAAATCTGTTCTACTGAAGAAAGAAAGTCACCTACATCTTGGATGGCCTGAGGGTGAGTAAATTAGTAAATTAGGGCCCTATGATTTCCACGATGCAGAAAACGCGGATGGAATCATGGAATCAAGTCATAAGAATGCAATTTACTATATCCTAATGCAGAATGTCACTGAAATCAGAATAGGGGGTCTAAGTAGGCAGCAGGATTCTGAGGAATGGAAAGTACTTAAGTATTTGCACTGCAGATGGATGTGTATTAACATGCTTTTTTTGTGTGTATTGTATTGTGTAATGTGTACTGATGTGAATTAATGTTAGACAGTAAAAGCTTTGTTATGCAAGACAATTCCAACTAGGGCTGGACGATATGGCCAAAATTTATATCACGATATATGTGGAGAATCGCTCCTGCAGAAACTCCAGAACTGTACCAATTGGGCAGTTGACAGGGTCTTGCAGTCGCTGTTCGCACCATGAAGTGAAAAGCTTCCACTTCAAGGCGTACCGTTTCCTAGTGGCGGGAGCTCTGGACTGGAGTATAGTCTCAACAACTTCAGTTGAGAGCCCAGATGCATTTCTTAA
Organism: Sinocyclocheilus grahami; assembly: GCF_001515645.1. NCBI lineage: Eukaryota > Metazoa > Chordata > Actinopteri > Cypriniformes > Cyprinidae > Sinocyclocheilus > Sinocyclocheilus grahami. The sequence continues at coordinate 419,226 of NW_015505404.1, forward strand.
AGTTAATGATAGTACTACTACTACAAATAATAAAATGAATGCATTAATTATTAAAGCATTGCTTTTAAGGAATATTTACCAGGAAAATTATATACCAGAATTAATTTTTTAGAAAGATATATAATATATTTTTTATAAAATCAATTATTTAGAGATGCTTTTGAGTATTATAATTTAATGAAACCATTAAAATGGAATCCAGAAAATTAATGGAAAACACAGAATTTGGTAAAAATTAGAGATGACCCTCAGGGGCCACGCCCACAGCTTCCACAACTCCGGGTGGGGGTGAAGAATGGTGCCCCCCACCTGATCGGTCGATCGTCTGGTATCCCTCCGCTAAATCCACCTGCGATCCCCACGACAACAGTCTACGCTGTGCCTAGGCAACAGTGGGATCGCGAGCCTGGCCGCTCTCATCAAACACGGCCACGCGAGAGCGGAGCACACGCAGCGAGAGCAACTCGCAGTCATGACAATCAGCCCCCTCGAAAGCTGACCGTGCATGCTCCTAAACAAATAACACACAGATCGTGTGTATCCCCCGCTGCCAGATATCGTGGGCAGGGAGGAACACAACGTCTGTAATGCCGTTCGCTCGACCATAGATTTAGCTTCTGCAGAAACTCCAGAACTGTACCAATTGGGCAGTTGACAGGGTCTTGCAGTCGCTGTTCGCACCATGAAGTGAAAAGCTTCCACTTCAAGGCGTACCGTTTCCTAGTGGCGGGAGCTCTGGACTGGAGTATAGTCTCAACAACTTCAGTTGAGAGACCAGATGCTAGGAGCTGTGCACCCTCAGGGGCCACGCCCACAGCTTCCACAACTCCGGGTGGGGGTGAAGAATGGTGCCCCCCACCTGATCGGTCGATCGTCTGGTATCCCTCCGCTAAATCCACCTGCGATCCCCACGACAACAGTCTACGCTGTGCCTAGGCAACAGTGGGATCGCGAGCCTGGCCGCTCTCATCAAACACGGCCACGCGAGAGCGGAGCACACGCAGCGAGAGCAACTCGCAGTCATGACAATCAGCCCCCTCGAAAGCTGACCGTGCATGCTCCTAAACAAATAACACACAGATCGTGTGTATCCCCCGCTGCCAGATATCGTGGGCAGGGAGGAACACAACGTCTGTAATGCCGTTCGCTCGCCATAGATTTCGACTTTGACATTTTTTGAATGCTTGTGGACTGCCAGACAACAGTAAATAGGACTGACACATACACAGAGCGCTACTGATGAGCAGAAGCTAACTTGCGCTCTGCTGGATGCGCTTTTATACTTCCTGGTTGCTCACGTCATTCCACTTGTGACGTCTCGCTGCTCCATTGGACTGATTTTACACGTACTTCAGAACGCGGTCACGCAGGGGCGTTCCCAAAGCGTTTCTCAACGCAGCTCGAGTTCCTGAAGGGGAACTAAAGTTGAGAAAAAATAAATAAAACATATTTCATTAGGCCTTAAAAATTTTATTTTTGTTTAACTTTTAATAAAGTGCTGTTAAATTGTGTAAGTTTCATGATTTCAATTAATTAGACATGTTTTTTGATTGCTAAAATAAAATTTAACAATTAAAACAGAGTGTAGAAAAATGAAAACAGAAAAAAACCGAATCCAGAAAAATTTAAATGGAAAAAATAAATGAATTTGTGAAAAAATTAAACGGGTTTTAAAGGCCCCTTGTAAATTAACAGATTCATGATTTATAGTATTGTAAAACATTGGAGAAAAAAAACTTTCAATGAAAAATAATTTTTTACCATGTAGTCACTAGTGCTGTGTTCAAAATATCGATACGACGATGTATCGTCACAGAGATTTGACGATAAGAGTATCGATACAGCTGGCCCTGTATCGATATTGTGGCACGTGTGCAGTACTGGACTACTTAATTTGTTTAAAATTTTACAACGTTTAAAATGGAGTAGAAAAGTGCGAGGTTTCTAAAAAAAAAGAATGAATAGAGCATATATAGGCTACAACAAGGTTTAATCTGGCCGCAGAGGAACACAACGGGGTTGCCTGATATAAAGAGACGTAATCCCCAAAACAGAGCTTTACACTTGCGCAATACGGAAATATCTGCTAAATGTGCTACTTATCTTTGTCAACCTGGCAACCATGTGCACGCGCTCTCTCTCCATCGTGGATAAACGCGCTTGCTTTCTGAAAACACCGGTTTTAGCTTGCAGTTTAGCGATCTCCACT
>NW_015505404.1:423349-437897 GCF_001515645.1 Sinocyclocheilus grahami
TTAGCTTGCAGTTTAGCGATCTCCACTTCAATATTCTATTCTCAGAAATGTGCAATTCATCAATGGTTCATTTACGACATAGAGAGAGAGAGAGAGAGAGAGAGAGAGGCTGTGTATGTATGAATTACAACCCATTTTTCCACGTTTCTTTATTAACAGTAAAGCTGTGGCTATAATTCCTTTAGAAACAATGATGTTCTCAGCTCCTTGTTGAGAAAGATAATGTAGCTCTTGACCGATTAAGCTATTTAGTTGATAAAACTGCGGGGCAGCGCTAAAAAGTTTGTTCCTGAATGTCTGAGTGCGGCCGCAACGTGATCTGTGTGAGTGACTGAACTTAACATCAAACTGCTTCTGTTTCACACAAATGCTGGCACAGATGTGCATGTTCGGCTAGAGTCGCTTTGAACTCGTGCATCTTTGGAAGCGGAGCTGCGCGGAAAGTTATAAAAAATGTCGTGCACACCGCCACGCGAAACGACGTTGCGCGCACTCAAAGCGAACTTGCGGACGCGTCGAGTATAAATCCGCCTTGAGCGTGTGTGCGTTAGATACAGTGAAGACAGCGTGTTAGTTTAGAACGTAGAGTGTGTTAAAAATTGGTGAAATTCAGTGCAGTCCCGTATCGTGATACGAATCATATCGGGGCCTCTGTATCGTGATACGTATCGTATCGTGACTTTGCTGGTGATACACAGCCCTAGCAGTCACACTTGTTTTCCTCAGATGTTTCTTATGCATCTGTATAGTCATTTAACCTAGTCAGTTTTGATCTAGTCATTTTTTAAACTGGTCATTTTTAAAAGAAGCCTGCATACCATCTCCACACATGACTGAACCTGAACAGAAAATTATGAACTTTCATGACCTTACAGCAAATCGTTCTAGGCAAGTTTAAGAAACGTTCCCACGTTATGGATAACCCTTTTCCCACATAGCCACATCATTCTGGTACTGACACAAATCAAATCAATTCCTCAGACGCAAGATACAAGAATGCTTCTGCAACAAGTCAGGGCACGCTAACACATATCTTAAATAGACCATCTCCACTTTCATATGATCTCCTTATGGATTATGAAAGTATTGGGCTGTGTCTGATAAGAGAAAGTTTATGAAACATCCTGCAGCTCACCCTAGCTGTTGGGGTCCAGGCAAAATCCTGGACCCTCAAGAATCCAACACTTTTCATAAGCCTCTTTTGTTAAGAGGCTTGTGTAGAAGTATAATCAGTCAATATATTACACAGTGTTGTAGAAAAGACAATATACTAGAAAATACCCTCACAGTCCATAACGAAAAACAGAAATAGGCCTAATCCTGGTTACTGGAGTCACCGATCCGGGCCGATCATGAGGAAAATCGTCCGATTCCGATTCCTGGCCGATCGATTGGTGCATCTCTAGTCAAAATAAAGCATCTCCAGGTTACGTAGGTAACCAGGGTTCCCCGAGGGAACGAGACGCTGCATCGAGAAACACTTTGGGAACGCCCCTGCGTGACCGCGTTCTGAAGCACGTGTAAAATCAGTCCAATGGAGCAGCGAGACGTCGCGAGCGGGGTGACGTGAGAAACCAGGAAGTATAAAAGCGCATCCGGTAGAACGCAAGTTAGCTTAGATGAAGTAGCGCCTGCAGGGATGCAGGGGGTATGGCAAAGAGACGCAGCGTCTCGTTCCCTCGGGGAATCATGGTTACATACGTAACCTGGAGACGTTTCCCTTCAGGAACTCGAGCTGTGTTGAGAAACGCTTTGGGAACGAGAATACCCACTGCGCCATACTACCAAGTCCCTGCCTGTGTGTGTATCTCTTGAGCACATCACGAAGAGAGAACTTGGGACCCTGGGGTAGATGCCAGGTCTAGATTATAGAAGCGGACAAATGTGCAGGGAGGACCAGCCCACCACAGCACAAATGTCCTGCAAGGCCACACCCAAGTTGAAAGCCTTTGAAGCCGCCATACTCCTGGTCAAGTGCGATCTGACCCCCACAGGTGATGGGAGGCCAGAGGACTCGTAGGCTAGTGAGATGGCCTCGACCACCCACCTACTCATAGTCTGCTTGGTCGTCGGAAATCCTTTCTTTGGCGGACCAAAGCATACAAACAGCTGATCTGCCTTACGCCACAGTGCAGCACTGTGTGCGTAAGCGTCCAGTGCTCGAACTGGACAGAGCAGATTAAGCCTTTCTTGGCCTACTTCCTGGAATGGAGGAGGACAGAATGCCTGAAGAACTATGGGCCCTGGCGAAGAAGTGGGCACCTTAGGGACATACCCAACCCTCGGGTAAAGGAATGCCCTAACCATGCCTGGAGCAAATTCCAGGTACGAAACAGAAAGTGCCTAAAGATACCCGATCCTTTTAAGTGAGGAAATAGCGAGGAAAAAAATACATGTATGTTTTAAGTACAAATATTCCATGTTACTATGTCACTAAATTCACATCACACAAACCTAATAATTATACAAGAATTATTAGGAATGTTTGACATAATTCTACATGAAGTATAGCATAGTCACACTTGACATGTCTTGTCAACAACCCAGACTCATTTTAGTGTTTTAGTTCCCCAAACCTCAGCGGATGTCTGCTTGTGAACGTAATTCCAAAAACAAATTTCATGCATGTTGGTAGTGCAATAATGCACCTGCAGCATTCCATCCGAAATCGTTTGGATGCAGATATTTAAAATACAACAGTATGTGGCTCTGCAGATCATGTGCTGTCATGATCTCAGCAAAGAAAACACTTTATTAACTATTAGGGATGCTCCGATCCACCTTTTTCGCCTCCGATACCGATGCCGATACCTAAGGTTCGGTATTGGCCGATATCGATCCGATACCAGTGAAGTTTTTTTAGGGAAAAAAAGGTGGAGGGGGTCCTTCCCAGTCTCATTTCATAAACAAATCAAGGAATCATCCTAAAGCCAAGGGCTCTGGAGAAGGAAAGACAGGATCAGACATGAAAACCTCCACTTCCTGTTTGTTTAAACCCTTCAGAGACACAGCAGTGTTCTGCATTTGTGGTCTGGTCGGGTCTAAAGTCCTATCACTGAAAAGAGGAGGATTATTCTTCTGTGTGAGCTTTTCTACACCGCATGCATAATTATTAGGCATGTTGATATTCTGATGATTTTTTTTCCAAGCACATTTTACCTACCAATTGGAAAAAAATATCATCAGAATATCAACGTGCCTAATAATTACGCACACAGTGTATATCGTTTCACTTTAAAGCCTTATTCATGTGTTGCACAGATGTACTTATTGCGTTTTATTGTGCACACATCTAGAGCACGACTAACACCCACATCCAGACAAACGCTACCATCTTATTAAAAACAAAATCTCAAGCCCATCTGAACCAGAACATGAAATCACAGTGGTCCTCTATTAATAAATAAATCTCAAACATTGTTTTGAAAGCAATTCCTATCAGAACATCTCCAATACAACACTATCACGCACTGCAGTATGGCTGTCACTGGATTCAGTATCTTATAGACTAGCACCAAGAATGTGAAGTTTCCTGAATACACACCAAGCGGCAAACTCCCGCTCTCTTTGGTAAAGCCAACACGGAAGTGACTTAAACTGTAATTCGTCAACTGGCCGCTAGAGGCTGGCTGCAAAAGGGAGTCAATCCCATAGACTCCCCATGTTAAAATGCCCAACTTTACAGCAGAAAAAAAAAATTTTTACAGCCTGGTTCAAAAAAAGATTTTTGTCTATATAGCTTATTTTGCCCTTCATGACAACTGTGAAGGGGGTGAATTTTTTTTATAAATCATCCGTTTAAATTATATTAAGCCTTAAAGTTCTGCATAATTAAGGGCGTGACCACTTGAGTGAGAGATGGATTGCCACTGCTGTCACCACGCCGAGCTAGGTGGGCGTGGCTTCAGCAACCATTTTCAATTATCCGGGAGTGATGCACGGTGACGCGCTGCCAAGATGGCGACAGCCGGCTCTACCCACTTTGAGCTTTAAAAACGCTCTTCAGGAACCTACAGGTGACGTCACGGACACCACGTCCATGTTTTAAACAGTCTATGATACACACATGTATTTCCCATCATCAGGAGTCCAGCAGGACTCAGAGATCTTTAGCCGGTGTGACCTTTCTTGAGGTTCTGGCTGCACCACTGGGAGAACATCAAGCAGGATTATTATGCATGAAGACACTACAGCTCGATGTGAATTTAACAGCAACTCTGTATGCCTTCTTTTACCATATTAGGGTCTGTAGAGCAACAAAACTGGTCTATGTTTTTTTTTGTCCCCCAAAAACTTGAACAATGAAACTAAATATCAAATGGTTCCCAAACTTTTTTTGTCAGTTAAACCGCTTAGATGTAAAATATCTACTTGAAGTATGCCCCAATATATTAAGTTAATATTTCAATAATTTACCAGGACATTCGCATGTTCACAGCTCTCTGATATTGGTTAATGGTCACATGACATGCAAATAAGCAGATCAAATATTTAATCTTTTTAGTAAGTTAAAAAAAGTAAAAGTTATTTTGAATTTAAAGTAGACTCAAACATCTCAGTCCACGTTACACTTACATTGGTATTTTAAAAACAACAGTAATTAAAATAAAAATAATCACTATTATTATAATAGTACTAATTATCATCATTAATAGCAGTAGTAGCAATATTACTACAACAAAAATTAAGACAAAATATATTACTGTTGCAAGTTACAATTTAGCTGTAAAACAAAAATAATTATTTGCCAATTGTTTGACACTACAAGTTATACTAATATTTATGTCTTAAATTCTTCACTTTCAAATATTTAAACCCTCAAGCTTTAAACATTTCAAATCCTAATCCTTAAGCTTTTATATTGGCAGAATAGTACTTAAGTGCTATAAACATCTGCCCACAAAAATGTTGGAAATTATGCAAATGTGTACCGTTGCGTTCACAAACACACATAAAGACATGGCATTCACTGCATTTATTGTAAACCCCCATTAGAGAAACCCTGATCTACAGCTCTGAAAATCTGACGTGTCAAGCCTGAAGCTACCTGAGGCTGTAATAAATCACTCATAAGCCTCAGATTATACCATGAGCCGGTCCTTTTGTTTACAGGAAGAACACTTGACCCAGGACACAAGGCGCTGATTCAGAATATTCTTAAAAGGATTAAAGTCTTTTTTGTACACACAATGAATGTCAATGGGGTCCAAAACAAGACTGGACCTTGTTGACTTCAACCATATAGACATTCTTCAAAAAAATCTTCTGTGCTCTACAGAAGGAAGTCACACAGGTTTAGAACAACATTAGCTGAGTAAACGATGACCAATATACATATGATGACAAATATATTGACACCTGCACATTAGAATTGCATGGAATTTTAGTTTCAGTACATTCACAGTAGTGCTGGGCGGTATGACCAAAAATTTATATCACGGCATTTTTCCAAATTATACCGATTTTTTTTCATGCATGACCGGGTGTTAACCATATTTTCTACTGATTGAGATAGGAAATACTGCAGTATATTGACTTAGAATGCCTTGTTTTACTGTCATGATGAGTGAAATTGAATATTGTCAAAAAATACCACACTAAATAGTGACTAAGCACGACCCCTTTTAATACAGGTTAACCAGGAGTCACTCTCATTTATAATCGCGGCATCGTCTGATAAAATCAACATGCATCTACACTAAAGAGCAGATATGCGGTTGTTTTGACTATATTACTTTTTTGTCTCATGCAGCGCACTGCCACGCAGGCTGAGTAACAAACTAAAAAAAACAACAAACAAAAAAGTTCATGTGATATTAACAGACGAACTACACACATTTATAATTCCAAACAATCAGTAAGCGACAGGAACGCTGTTTTGTACTCATTTATTGACGAGTTGGCTGCGGTGCGGCCAACTGAATGTGCTGCTTCTCTGCCGCTCACTGCACAGAACAGACGCCGAGAGAGGTGACACTTCTCCGGGAAAGTCAGACCTCGCGTTCACGGGACGGCACTAGCGAAATCTTCCAACTGAACCATAGCTAAGCTTTATCCAAAAAAGTCGCTAGGTTTGTCAGTATGAATATTCTATGGACAAAAGCCGCTAAAAGGGTCTGAAAGTTGCTAAATCTAGTGCTAAAGTCGTGCTCATGTGTGTGTGAGACGCGGGAGCTGAGGGCAGGGGGCGGTGGATATTTGTGGCGGTCAATGTGGATATTGTGGATGAGTTCTTCTCTGTGTCATCACGTTCTATTAGTTCTACAGCTTCAGTTTCAGTTTCAGAACTTTCACACTTAGTAACACATACAGCTATTCCCTCACCACAGTGCAACAGTGAAAAGGGACCCCTTTCAAACAGTGTGGCGTTCCGAACGTTGTTTAAGCGACATACACCAGTATTGCGGTATTTTAAAAATTCATATCATAACAAAAATAAACACCGGTATTCGGTATGAACCGGTATACCGCCCAGCACTAATTCCCAGGTATCATGAGCCCGATTGTCAGTACTTGTGAGAGCTTGAAGAAGTTGTCAATGTTTGTGGCCTTTGGTAAAAATACATAATTGGTGGCAAGCTAATCACAGACACTCAAGAAGTCACGACTCCCTGTGGCTTTAGGGTAAAGACAGTCACGGGCCCAGAGAGACGTATGTGTGGAGGGCATTAGGTTTGTACTAGGGCTGCACGATAAATCGAAATGGAACCTAAATCGCGATTCGACAGAAGCTGCGATTGTCATGCGTATCTTTCAGTGAAGCACGGTTCTGTGATCAGTAGTAAATCTCCATCCAAAGACCAGAGGGTGCTCTCGCGCTGAAACTCCAAATACGCCTCACAGAAGAAACCCAGGAAATGCCTATAGCGGTAGCTGGATAAACAGAAGATTTAACTTCTAAGAGTTATTATTATTATAATTTATTTATATAATATTATATATAAATAAAGTATATTTATAATGCAATGCCTTTATCACTGCTTAGAATACTATGAAATATGTTGCGTGCCTTATTCTGTGTAATTGAAGCCACATCAACACAGAAGGATTTATTTCAAACACTTGACTGACGTTATGAAGTGAGTTTGGAGTAAAAACATGTTATTAAATGTGGTATTTTCACATGCTTTCAGATGGAGCAGCATTTACTACACAGAGCCGTAGTTCACCGAGAAGCTATGCAAACCGCTGTCATTATCGCAAACGATTTCTTTGATTTCATAATCGCGCAATAAAATCGTCTGTGATTTTTTTGCGTAACTTGTCAGTGAACTACGACTCTGTGTAGTAAATGCTGCTCCATCTGAAAGCACGTGATAATGATTTACTGCTGATTACAGAACCGGCTTTACTAACAAAATGTGCATGACAATCGCATTCGATTAATCGTGCAACCCTAGTTTGTACTGTGTTTGTGGCAGACTGACCACACAGCTGTATCTGAGACTGGACGGTGTAAGTGGATTAATTTAGAGAGCAGACTGGCAAGGTGTAAGTGATCTGTCACAACACACAGCTCTTTGGCATCATCCTGAACTAGTCACAGTCTAGAAGATCAAACCATACACACCTGTGACAAACTGAGAAACAGAACGAATCTCACATGGGTGGTTATAATCTTGTAAACTTAAACTTATCTGCTGATAAAAACAGTGGATATTCCAAAAGCACCATGGTCCAATCCACCTGAACGGCCCTCGTCAACACCCACACCGGGTGGTGTAAACAGAATAATGCTCTTAGTAGCACTGAAACTCCTACGATCACTTCACTGTCATGGATACTAATGGTCAACTGATATGGGTTTTTCAATGGCTGATGCTGATATGTAGATAGCAGTGAGGTGCTGACCGCTAAAATACCAACAAAAACTGACCCCCTAAAAAATTTATAATTATTAAAAAATAAAAAAGATTTAAAAAAATTATTAGATTTTATATATTTTAATACTAAAATATTAAACATTAAATCTAAACTATTTCAAATAATTAATTTTATTTAAAAATTTATATTTTAATATAACATTTAATTTCATATCATGTACAAATTAAATGAAATATATTCAAGTGTGTTTTAAAATTTTGGCTGATAATACAAAATATCCCAAATGTTTCAGAATTGAAAAAAAATATTTTAATCATTTTATATTTTTAATTCTAAAATATTTACATCTAAATCTACAATAATATCTTAAAAATTATTTATTTATTGTAAATTTATTTCACCCCCACCCCACAAACACACATTATGTATATATGTATATATATATATACATAATATCTTATTTATTTTAATAAAATATGCAAGTATCCTTTAACACTGGCCAATAATGAAAAATGTCTCAAAATTGTTTTAAAACACCAGTGAATTTATTGTGGAAGTAAATATTTTTGTGATATTAATAGTGTGAAAAAAAAAACATTTATGTGTACATCTCAATTGGTATAATTAATTTTCGTTTATACAGACATATCAGTTTTATATCATTCACCCCACTTTGTAGATATCAGTATGAGCCACTGAAAAAGCACGTGCCGACCACTAGTTCTGTCTCTATTCCTCCACCCCAGATGACCAATTATAAATAGCAAATGGTTTCTAACAGCACATTTAGCTGCACTACTGTGTAATGTTTGTCTTGAGTGAGCACATAAAAGTTATTCTTGAAAACTTTCAGGTGTCCTGCGTCACAGTTCACAAGTCCCATGCATGTGAATGTGCCTTGGGGAGAGAGTGAGTCACCCATCCAGATGCTCCGTCTCTCCTGCACTGACTCAGTAATAACAGTCATCTCTCTCACTGTGTAATGACACACTCCAGAAATACACAGAGTACTACAATACAAAGCCTACCTAGGAATTACACAGTATGCTAGGCCAAATACAACCCCACTATGCATTTCTGAAATACATAGAGCCATGATGCCTGTTGTGGATGTTGTTCAATGACACATTGCCATGGCAACCCTAAAATGACAGTCAGTTTAAACAAATGGTCATACTGGGTCGTATTCAGAGCACCAAGATTATGCTAGCGGTGAATACCACATGAATGGCACAATCATATTGTGAAACATTCAGACGTTGCTCAACATTCCAGCATTGTGTAACAACTCACCGCACACACTCAGGTGTGTTTACTCCAATTTGAAGAGTGTTAAGGGAAGCCAAAAGTAACAGGTGGCTTATTCAAGTCCTTTATCTGTAGGGAACAAGAACTTGAACTGAAAATGATTTTTCTTGGAATCAGGAAGTACTCCAAAAAATCAAACTGATAGTCTTTGATATTTGACATTTTTACTAAGATATTTATTTTAGGCATGGCATGGCATGGCAAGGCAAGGCAAGTTTATTTATATAGCACATTTCATACACAATGGTAATTCAAAGTGCTTTACATAAAAGGAAGTAAAATAATCATTAAAAAATACTCACAACAACAAAACAAGGAATTTAAAAACTTTTAAAATCATTTAAAAATTGAAATTGAGAAAATGATTATACATAACATACAATGCAATCACTGTATCACAATAATGTTTTAGCACATCTGATCTCTTCTGGAAGCTGGTTCCAGCTGCGGGCGGCATAATAGCTAAAAGCGGACTCCCCTTGTTTTGTGTGAACCTTTGGTATTTCTAACTGACTCGATCCTAATGATCTGAGTGGTCTGTTAGATTTATATTCAATGAGCATATCTGCAATGCATTTAGGTCCTAGGCCATTGAGTGATTTATAAACGAGTAAAAGTACTTTAAAATCTATCCTAAATGTAACTGGAAGCCAGTGTAAGGACCTGAGGACTGGTGTGATATGCTCAGATTTTCTGGTTCTTGTCCGAATCCTGACAGCAGCGTTCTGGATGAGCTGCAGCTGTCTAATGGTCTTCTTGGGAAGGCCGGTGAGGAGACCATTACAACAGTCCACCCTGCTGGTGATAAAGGCATGAACAAGTTTCTCCAAGTCTTGACTGAAAACAAAACATCTAATTCTTGCAATGTTTTTGAGATGATAATATGCTGATTTAGTTACTGCTTTTTTTTTTACTTAGTGGGAGCATATACAGGCTAAACAAGAGGGGTGCAAGAATTGAGCCTTGTGGGACTCCGCATGTCATGGACGTCCACTTAGACTTATGCTCTCCTATACTCACATAATAACCTCTCCCTTCTAAGTATGGCCTGAACCATTTGAGTACCATCCCAGAAAGCCCAACCCAGTTTTCCAGTCTCTCTAGAAGTATGTTATGATCGGCAGTGTCAAACGCAGCTCTAAGATTTAGTAGTATCCACACTGATATTTTGCCAGAATCAGAATTAAAGGGGTCATATGATGCTGCTAAAAAGAACATTATTTTGTGTATTTGGTGTAATGAAATGTGTTTATGCGGTTTAAGGTTCAAAAAACACATTATTTTTCACATACTGTACATTATTGTTTCTCCTCTATGCCCCGCCTTTCTGAAACACGCCGATTTTTGCAAAGCTCATCGGTCTGAAAAAGCGAGGTGTGCTGTGATTGGCCGAATACCTTAAGTGTGGGACGGAAATGTTACGCCCACGGCGTTATGCAAATCTTCCCACATAGCGCCGTATGTATGTGGGGGTGTATTAGAACGAGCCGTTTTAGGTAGGTGTGGCTGACTCTTAACTTTTATAAAGAACATCTCTTTGGATTTGAGACTTTAGTCTTTGCAACTTTACAGATTTTCTTTATGCACCAAGAGCTTGTAACACTCCAAAGAGAAAGGAAAAAATTAAATCGCATCATATGACCCCTTTAAAGCGAATATCATTTATTATCTTAATGAGCGCTGTCTCTGTGCTGTGATGCAGTCGGAAACCAGATTGAAAGTTGTCCAGGTATCCATTTGAGTTTAAGTAACCTAGTTGTTCAGCTGATTAAAAACTACCTTTTCAATAATCTTGCCTATCAAAGGAAGATTTGATATTGGTCTATAGTTGCTCAATATGGTGTTATCAAGATTGCTCTTTTTCAGAAGGGGCTTAACAACTGCAGTTTTCAGGGAGTTTGGAAAAGTCCCAGAAAGAAGTGAGGCGTTCACCACTTCTAAGAAATCTGCTTCTAAATAGTTAAGTACACTTTTGAAAAAAGATGTGGGAAGTGTGTCAAGATAGCAGGTTGACGATTTAAGGAGCAGTACTATTTCTTCCAAAATTCTGCTATCAATTGTTTCAAAAACATAGTAACTTCTTTTTGAAATGGCGGTCGAATCTGTCTGACCTCTGCATAACTTGAGGATCCGCTAATCGCCTTTCTGATATTATTGATCTTGTCAGAAAAGAAGGAAGCAAAATCACTGCATTTGCGGTGGGAGAGCATTTCACTGGCAATCTGACTTGGGGGGTTTGTCAGTCTCTTAACAGTACCAAAAAGAGTGCGAGTGTTGTTTAAGTTACTGTTTATAAGGTTTGAGAAGAATTGATATTGGTCTATAGGCTAGTTGCTCAATATGGTGTTATCAAGATTGCTCTTTTTCAGAAGGGGCTTAACAACTGCAGTTTTCAGGGAGTTTGGAAAAGTCCCAGAAAGAAGTGAGGCGTTCACCACTTCTAAGAAATCTGCTTCTAAATAGTTAAGTACACTTTTGAAAAAAGATGTGGGAAGTGTGTCAAGATAGCAGGTTGACGATTTAAGGTGCAGTACTATTTCTTCCAAAATTCTGCTATCAATTGTTTCAAAAACAGACATAGTAACTTCTTTTTGAAATGGCGGTCGAATCTGTCTGACCTCTGCATAACTTGAGGATCCGCTAATCGCCTTTCTGATATTATTGATCTTCTCAGAAAAGAAGGAAGCAAACTCACTGCATTTGCTGTCGGAGAGCATTTCACTGGGAATCTGACTTGGGGGGTTTGTCAGTCTCTTAACAGTACCAAAAAGAGTGCGAGTGTTGTTTAAGTTATAGTTTATAAGGCTGTCTTTATAAATGCTATAGTGAATTTCAAGTTTCGTCTTCCGCCACATCCGCTCAGTTTTTCTGCATTGTCTTTTCATACTCTGTACTGCTGTTGATTTTCTCCAGGGTGATTTTGTGTCTGCCAGCCTTCTTGCTGACTTTTACAGGAGCAATATCATCAATAACATTCTTAACTTTTGAGTTAAAGGAATCAAGAACATCAACAGAGTCTGCAGAAATGCTTGGTGTTATAGCCTTCATAAATAGCACACTAGTGTTCTCGTTAATGCATCTCTTTCTGACAGAGACAGATCTAGATTCAGTGGTAGCAGAGATCAATATATCAAAGAATATACAGAAGTGATCAGATAGTGCTACATCCTTAATAACAATTGATGAAATGTTTAGACCTCTACTGATGAGTAAATCTAGAGTGTCCACGATTGACAAATAATAATTTATATGCACTAATATAACAGTACATAATAAATCTAAATACATACATTACCATTCAAAAGTTTAGGTTCAGTAAGATTTTTTTAATTAATTTTTTTTTATTCAGCAAGCATTAATTAAATAAATCAAAAGTTAAAGTAAAAAAAATTACAATGTTAATTTCAGTAAACTTTCTATACATCAAATAATCCTTTAAAAAATGTATCATGGTTTCCACAAAAATATAAAGCAACACAACTGTTTTCAACATTGATGATGATCATAAGAAATGTTCCTTAAGCAGCAAATAAGCATATTAGAATGATTTCTAAAGGATCATGTAACACTGAAGACTGGAGTAATGACTGCTTTGCCATCACAGGAATAAATTAAATTTTAAAATATATTAAAAAAGAAAATGTTATTTTTGTATAATTATAATGATAAAATATTAAACTATTTCTGATTTCGCTGAAATTTAAAGCAAACAAATGCATCCTTGGTGAGCATAAAAGACTTTATTCAAAAATAGAAAAAATAATAATAATATTCATTTACCAACCCCAAAACTTTGAACGGTGGTGTATTTGCTCAAATATTTAAAAACAAAAGAAAAAAAAGTGTGGAGACTTTCATGAACATTTTGAGCCGTTGAATCCATGAACTGACTCACGGAAATAAACTTTCATATTCAAGAGTCACGAAACAGTGTAGTCTATTACTGTTTTTCCTGAAATTTAAAGCAAACAAATGCATCCTTGGTGAGCATAAAATACTTTATTCAAAAATATAAAAAAAATAATAATTTACCAACCCCAAAAACTTTGAACGGTGGATATTTGCTAAAATGTTTTTTAAAAATGTGAAGATTTCATGAACATTTTAAATCGTTAAATCAGTGAACTGACTCATGGAAAACCTTTATATTCAAGAGCCACGAAAGAAGTTGTGAAAGCCCTACTTATAACATTGTGAACTGGTGATGTTTGCAGTGCAGAATGAAACAATCCAAACTTATGTTCGTCTCTTCTTCACAATGATATCATCATAAACGCCCCCACCATCATCAAGAACGCTGGGAATTAATTTCCCTACTCAAAACAAACTCTTATTGCGGGTGTGGGTAGTCAGCCAATCCACATGCGGGGAGACGAGTCGGGCTAAGGTTGCTGCACAGACGGATGGGTGGGAGGTCTGGACGAGGTAATGAGAAAAAGAAAAGTCAAATGAGGATTTAATGACTAAACCATCCTGAAAAATCTCTCTTGGCTGGAAGATATGCAGTGCTGCGTGGTAACTGCATGACACTGCAAAGTTACATGCACAAGTTATATATCACCTCTCCAGTGAATTATTGTTTCACAAATCAAAGTAATATCTCACTCTGAAAAATAAAGAAATATCTTCTTCAGGTATGTTCAGCAGAGGGTTGACAGCACTTTGTTTCCAAACACATGAGGGTTAATGTGGGTTTGGTTAACTGAAGCGCTAGGCTTTCACAGTGCTGTCATACATAGACATATCTGTCCCCACTGCACAGCTCTGTAGTTTTAGCAGCTTCCTGTTTATCCAAGAGACAGCACTGACACAACTATGCTGTAGTTTCCCGCAGTTACACAGCCAGAGGCCGAGCTCTGGGCTGTCGACTAAAAAAAAGCGCAAACTGGGTTACAGTACCTACAAAAATTCAAAAAGACTACCAAAAACTTTTTTGACGAATCAGTTCTCCAGACTGTGACACTAATCACAAATGTTACAAAAAAGGACTCTATTGAGGACAGTCAGAAAAACGTAAACGGTTTCATGTTTGATACAGTGCCTGACAATATCTGCTAGACGTAACGGCAAACAGTGTGGCCTGTGATGTCCGATTAGCAAGAACATGACTCTTAAGCACTGGTTCTTTGACGAATCAGATGAATCAGTCAAAAAGATTCACAAAAGACTCTTAGACTCACCTGTGAAATAGCAGTTTGAATCAGACTCACTGACTGAATCATTCAGAGCCTTTATTGAGTTCACTACTGACTCTCTCACTGAACCAAGAGCCATTTACAGGTGCATCTCAATAAATTAGAATGTCGTGGAAAAGTTCATTTATTTCAGTAATTCAACTCAAATTGTGAAACTCGTGTATTAAATAAATTCAATGCACACAGACTGAAGTAGTTTAAGTCTTTGGTTCTTTTAATTG
>NW_015505404.1:438006-455138 GCF_001515645.1 Sinocyclocheilus grahami
CACAGTCTGTGATGATTTGGGGTGCAATGTCATCTGCTGGTGTTGGTCCATTGTGTTTTTTGAAAACCAATGTCACTGCACCCGTTTACCAAGAAATTCTGGAGCACTTCATGCTTCCTTCTGCTGGCCAGCTTTTTGAAGATGCTGATTTCATTTTCCAGCAGGATTCGGCACCTGCCTACACTGCCAAAAGCACCAAAAGTTGGTTAAATGACCATGGTGTTGATGTGCTTGACCGGCCAGCAAACTCACCAAACCTGAACCCCATAGAGAATCTATGCAGTAATTAAAGCAAAAGGAGCCCCTACCAAGTATTGAGTACATGTACAGTAAATGAACATACTTTCCAGAAGGCCAACAATTCACTAAAAAAATTTTTTAATTGGTCTTATGAAGTATTCTAATTTGTTGAGATTGTGAATTGGTGGGTTTTTGTTAAATGTGAGCCAAAATCATCACAATTAAAAGAACCAAAGACTTAAACTACTTCAGTCTGTGTGCACTGAAATTATTTAATACACGACTTTCACAATTTGAGTTGAATTACTGAAATAAATGAACTAATTCTAATTTATTGAGATGCATCTGTATATGACAGACTGATATTTACAATATAGGCTTATAGGAAAAACAATGCTCTGCCTACATTTTTGCAACTCCAAAAACGTACCTATACACACAGTTCAGTTTCCAGCAAAAAGGAACGCTAGTGTCAGTAAAACACCAACAATTTAGATTTTTTTTTCCCCCACAAATTATGATTATGGGTCAGATTATTGATTAATAAAGACTTATTTTCGTGTGGTTCCTTGCATAATACTATTATATAATGCATTTTAACATTTACATCAAATACCAGCACCATATATATGGCTTTTCTGACATAGAAAACTTGCTCGGTGCCTCACCTGGTACAGAAATGCACTTGCGATGCAAGTGGTGATAAAAGAGCTGAAAGTCTTGTAAAAGCAAACTAAAATGGAATGGTTTCTTCAGTAAATGTATTTTTGCTGAAGGTTGCTTTTGTTAAGACTACTGGTTTGCTTAAAACGTCATAATCTTTAAAGCACACAGCAGTTGTTAGAAGATAAAGTAAGAAACTATTAACTAAGCATTTCTGAACAACCTTTATTGAGTGATTCTGTAAATTGTCAACTATATTAAAAAAATTATAATTTGGTCCCTAAATGTTGTTTTTTCAACAACATATTTTGTGAAACATCCAGTGGTCCAGGTAGCTGCTCTGAGCAGAGGCGAGTCTGAGAAAAAGTGGAGTTTAAAAATGAACACCACCCATTGTGGAGGCACACACTGCAATCAAACAAATTAACCATCGCTAATAACATGCCACACAAACTACAGTAGGAGGCCCTGTGTGCATGTGATGTGTGTCTAAACAAGGAGAACGTGTGCATTATTACATTGAAAACTAAAATGGTAGTGAAACTATTTTCACTCAGAAACTGCTAGGAAATTTCACAAATAATTACAAAGGGATGCCAAGTAACATATTGAATTAAACATGAATTTTCGAAGTAGAAAGACTGGAACTTTATTTTAAAACATACTCCAAATATTTTGTTTTATTTACAACTTTTCTGAAGTAAAATCTTTTTTACAGTGGAATCTCTGTGAAGGTATAACACAGAATGATACATTTATGTGCTTAAAGTCACAAACTAACCACTGCCAGTGAAGCTGAAACAACGGAAAAAGTTTGTGCTTTGCAAGAGAATCATCCAACCTTCACAATACCGATAAAGAGCACACTTCCAGGTGCAAAAGACTGGAGGAATCATTGGTAACCTCCCACACAGATCCAGACACTCATTTCACGACGTGCTGGCTTCCTCTGAAACTAGTGGTTGTCTGACCGACAGGAAGAAAAATGAATGCACTATCTGCTTTCCCGAAAAGGAAGGGAAAGCATTGTAGAAGATAAAAGGATAAATAGATGCTGGCAGCTAACCTACATCCATTTCTAAGAAACAGAATCCCACAATACAAAATTGGGAATAAATACCCAATTGTGTGCTGCCAAATCGCTAGGCATTCTGCACTCTAAGAGTAAGTCAGGTAACACAGATTTCATTTCAAGCCAAAAGCATGAAAGTTACTGTAGACGTTTTTTTTAGGCCAGTAAACAGTCAGCCCAGTCCTTCCTCAAGGGTAGGCGTGCCTATTTTCAGAATGGTCAGTCAGGACAGACAGTCTTTCCTCTGGGGGGAGGACGTGCATGTCTTTGTGAGGAAACAGAATGAAAAAGAAAATAATCGGGAGAGAGTTTATAGAGAGAAAGTAGAAGGGAAAAACTGCATGTTCATTGCCTTTCTGACTTAGTAAAGAGAGAACTGTTGAATGTAAATATGTTACTTAAACAAGACTAGGAACTACAGTACACATCTGGCACACTGTTTGGATAAGCAAATATGATGTAACTAAAAAAAAGAAGATAATGAAAGCAAAGGGAAAATGCCCCATCTAATCAAATAAAGCCAATTTTAAATAGAAAATATCCACCAAACCTCTCTAGCTTAATGTCACATTCACAACGATTTACAGATTGCAAAAAAACATGAAGTTGTCAACTAAGACAGTATGACCAGCAGCACACACTTTTACTTTATCACTTTCATCGCATTGCTTGATCAAATCATTAGCTAAATTAGGTCCCTTCATGTCGGTCCAGGTCTGCACAAAGGACAGATTGTGTGGCCCGTGGTGCTGCCCACAAGGCTCTGAGTTTTCCAAAAGAAGTGTTCCCACACTCTTCACAGAAAGTACGGCTGCGGGTACAGCAACACAGCCTCATGGTTAGTAGAGTCACAAGATTTGCAGCAAATCTCACGTGCAAGTTCATAAATAGCACAGCACACAAAGAACTGGAAGTCAAGACATAGCCACGTCAAAGGAATGAGGACATTTTGGCTTTCCTGCTTTCTGTGTCATGTGGAGAGGATAGTCGATAAAGTTGTAGGACAGGCAATAGCTCTGTAGAACAGGGTCCATTTAGGGACCTAAACTTTAAAGTGGGCCGCTGATTATGGATTCACAGATTCAGATTTTGCCCAATACCGATACACTGATATTTATTTTCATGCTATCGACTAGGGCTGCACGATAAATCGCATGCGATATTTAACGCGTATCTTGTCAGTAAAGCCGGTTCTTTAATCAGCGGTAAATCTCCATCACCGACAAGCTGCGCAAAACATGCGCAAAATATGATTGTGGTTTTGCGCAGCTTGTCAGTGAACAACGGCTCTGTGTAGTTAATGCTGCTCCATGTGAAAGCCCACACGTGATGGAGATTTACCGCTGATTACAGAATGGCTTTACTGACAAGATGCGCATTAAATATCGCATGCGATTTATCGTGCAGCCCTACTATCGACAATAACTTCTAAATAAAACACTACAATTGATCATTTTTAAAGCTGTCAAATGATTAGTCGCATCCAAAATAAACGTTTTTGCTTACATAATATGTGTGTGTACTGTGTATATTTATTATGTGTATATAAATACACACACATACAGTATATATTTTGAAAATATTTACATGTCAATATTTATATTCATATCATTAATATTATATATAAATTCAACCTAATTAAATTTAATGAAGCATAAGTATGAGAAGGAATACTGTAACCTACATCAACATTTAATTATGTCCATGCACATTAAGCTTGAAGTCTTGAAGACAAAAAGGTACCACTGTTTTCTAAAATGATCCTAGTGGGCTTGTATGTCCTAATCTCATGTGAAGGACTGACAGCATACATCATGGTGCTCCTCTCCCATTCCACAACAAACTACTAAATGTGGCAGTTCGCATAGCCCAAAGTTGTTTACTTGCATCAATCAACCTAGCAATCTAGAAAAAAGAAACATATACTCCAAAGAAACAAAAAATAGGTTATTAGAGCCAGCATTCCCTAGCATGCATGGGGGGGGGGGGATCAGAGGGATTAGGTCGTGCAGGATTAGCTTCATGGGATATTCTCTTCTCTAAAGCAACTGAGAGGCTATGAGCAAGTACGTGTAGAGAGAAAAGAGAGGCTTCGAAGCAATAACACAAAGTTTCCTGACGGTGTCTTTCCGCTATGTAATTCCTGACTATTAATATCCGAGGTTGCATCTTTTACACACACATGCCAAACAAAGCTTTCTTTGTCATCTGAGCTCACTCTCAGTCTCCTCCATGCCATGTTTTGAGAAAGTCTATCACACTGCCTGCACATTCATTTGCAAAATAACTGAAAACTACAAATATTCACAGTTTACAAGGCAAATGCACTCGCTTTTACCAGGTAGCTCAAAATACATTGGCATAGACTGTTTTGTGTTGTCATTATACTTTACCACCTATTGTATATTTCCGTTAGAGATGTTTTAAATGTGACGCTTAAATAAGCACCGAATTTACTCAGTACATACATCACAATAACGTCGTTAAAATAAATTAATGAACACTGAAACTACATACATGTTTGTCAGGGTTGGTATCATCGATGTTTAAATCCAAATCCGAGTCTTTCAATCCGCGCGCTGATACTTTCAACGTAATGGATGGCACGAGTAAGTTTCTCGCGCAAGACATACAAAATATATCCTCGATAAATGCTCATGCACTGAGTATCCTCAATTCACTGCACACACACGGCGAGCCGTGTCACTTTCTCCCTCTGAAGGCAAGGCTGTAGGCTTGGTCCTGTCGTTATCTCGTAAGGGGTGTGGACAAAACACATGCAAATGAAAAGACGTCCATCCCCGGCGTGTCCACTTCACACCCGGCCAGCGTGGAGGGAGTATCGAGGCACCTTATTTCATGAGGGGAATAAGAATGTGATGAAGCAGGGGATATGTGAAATCTCCTTTACAGTCTGGTCAACAGTACACCCGCACTTGTACTTATAAATACACTTCACGCAAGATCCTCGTTCCAAATCGGAGAGAGGGGGAAGGGAGTAGGGGAGGGACAAAGATTTGAGCTTTTCCTGGCCTCTTTCAGTGAAACCCAAAGATGTGAAATTACACCCCTCACCCTCCCAAGAACATCATCACAAGGGTAAAACTGGCATCAGTGTCCTGCTTTCTGTTGTTTCCTCTCAAAACATGCTATATGCTAAAAACACTCATCATGCTTAAGTGTGTTGAACCATATGCCATAAAGGTACATATATTAAAAGTATCTGTTCCAGATAGATAGATATGACTAAAGAGTTATATATAGTATATTTGCATAGATGAAAAGACATTTGGAAAGTCTCTTGTTCAACCACAGTATTGAATGTTTTTATTGAATTTAGCAATAATTGGTATTTTAATTATATGTTGTATAATGCTAAATGATATCCACTATAATATGATTTAAAAGGAACAGAATTTCGTTTTGGTGTCGATTTATTGATGGGATTGTGGGGGTACATAGTCAAGAATCATTGCAATAAAGAGAATTGAAAATTAGTCAATGGAGTAATTTACTATCACCAAATAAAAATAAATGTTATAGCATGTTTATATAAATAGATCGTATAGTGGATAGGTTCCTGATGAGGAATGCAGCTACAGGTTAAATTATAGGCTAGAGTGGCTGCATGGCAATTATAACACCAGACTATATAAAGAAACGTTGTAGAGTATGAGAAACTGAGACGATTCTAGGAAGAAATGCTTAACAAGGACATTTTTCCGAACGTCTTAGGGCAAAGTTTAAACCACTACCATGTTAATATTATGCAAACTTCTTTTACTGTGTCACTAGAATGGTTTACCTCAATAAAACAAGTGCTATTGCTTCTTTGTGCAACAGTCGCTACCCCAATGCTTGGATGGATGATTGTTCTTAGTGGTGTAAGTCAAAAGAGCCTACCTCAATGACTTCAAGATACTTCTGTGCCTTTAAACGCAACAAGCATAAAAGTAACAGTTTAAAATGAAAGATTTGGACTGTCATGAGCATGTGTGACGTGTTGTAGCTAAAAGAGGAGATGCAACTGGTCTCAAAGGCCTTGGTCAGCTGTTGCTGCAGCAACACTGCTGGCGATAAACGAAGGTGATGTCATGTGTTTGAAGAGAGGCTTGACATGGCCACCCGCCAGCAAAAGATAGGCCTGAGACTGAAGAGAGGGATCAATGGTGGCTACCCTTTTACCCCTCCCTGTTTGCCCCCTATTCAAACCCAGCCAGCCATTATCTATCTAAATTCTGAATTCACTTCCCTAAATCACTGTAGCACACCCCCTACTCCAAATCACCCCTCCCCTCTGCGGTTTAGCCTGGACAAGAGCACTGCAAATTATCCACTGCCTAGGGCTAAAGCATGGCACCTAAATTATGCAATTAGGCTGCAGAATGTAGAGCGAAATCCAGGCCATGCAAGACGTGAAGGACCCTCATCAAACAGACTTTAACCCTATAAAGCCTTCTGTATTTGGTGTTAAACTTTCAACATGATCACAGCTTTGCAGAAGCACCTGTACACAATCTCATGTTGTGTAAATGATAGTTTATACTTTTTTAGCAAGTAAACGGTCTTTTAGTATAATCCTTCAGGTTGTAGTACATGTCTTTTTGCCAGGAAATCTTTAATTTTTATAAAGTAAACATATGAATAACTGTTATATGGTTAGTAATATTTCAAGATGAACACTTACTGGACTAAAGCAACTTAGGTTTACTTGATTTTTCATATATCATTTTAGAAAAATCAAGTTAAAATGTGAGTATCAAATGATACATAAGGTTTTTGAGGAACGGTTATTTTATCATCTCTCAATCATCATTGTTCTGCATTGCATTATGTTTTGCCCCACAATAAAACTACAGAGCTTTGATCATAAAATAACATCTTACCAAGACATATTATTGAGAAATATAGAGTGACAACAGATATTCATATGCATCTTACAGTGGGTACGGAAAGTATTCAGACCCCCTTAAATTTTTCTACTTTCCGTACCCACTGTATGTAAGTAGTCTGCTATACTGTTATAAAGATCAGTAAGTTAAATTAAAAGTTATCAGAATTGTATTTTTGGCCATATAAATAACAACTGCACCAAATTGCAAACGAATATGAGCTGCATATTCTCCTATATCATACTAGATGAGCCATAAAAACACATATGCAATCTTTTTTTTCCTTTTATTTCATATGTCAGGCTTTACATGGTTAATGGATGCTGGTATACAGGTCTAAATTAATAAATATCTGATCGTTTTTTTCACCACTTTATGGTTTTACACATTTCCCCCTTTCTACTTGTTTTCTAGGGTCAGAGGAGCTCAGAGTTGCTGCTGTCTGGCTGTCAATCACATGAAGCCCCCTCCTTGTACCATCTCCATGCTCATTGACCCCTGAACCTCAGTGTGTGCAACCTGCCTCTCAGACTCCCTGTGGGAATGTCCACAATTTATGGAGGAGGCAACGTTTGATCACTTCCTATCCTTCGTTCCTCTCTTTTTTTCTTTTATTTTAGCAGCTTGCGAGTTGATTTTTTGGATGTGTCACTACATAAAAAACTCTGACCCTGAATTATAATGCAAAGCATGTCTTTTTTGAAGCAAGGACGTGCCAAAAGTGGGCATGGATGTATTTATAAACTTGTCAAAGTCGCTCTTGTATTCTCATTCTCATGTGTTTCTCGTGTATTTTTGTCTAAGGCTGGCATGTACAACTGGGATGGTATGTTTGTGGGTGTTTTTTGGGGGGAAGGGCTGAAAGCAATGCGCATGGGTTTCATTTTTAAGTGCCACAGTGTCCAAATGCTTCTAAAAAGCCATATAAAGTAAGCAAACACATGACCGACATATGTTTAATGTTTTTAAAAACTAGTATATGGAGTACAGCAAACAGCAAAAAGGCTTTGAAATGTCTGATAAAGTGTTTATTTATCTATTTACTGCTCGGACATTGACGTCACAGCTTTGTAAGCCACTCCTTTCTTTCCAAACCAAGCTCCAGTTCTCTG
Organism: Sinocyclocheilus grahami; assembly: GCF_001515645.1. NCBI lineage: Eukaryota > Metazoa > Chordata > Actinopteri > Cypriniformes > Cyprinidae > Sinocyclocheilus > Sinocyclocheilus grahami. Next base: position 445,986 of record NW_015505404.1, read on the forward strand.
ATGCTTTCTCAGTTCCTCTCTTTCACTGTTCAGAAGTGAAATGCAACTCATTTTTGAAGAGGTTTACGGAGTCAGAGTCTTACGAAGGGCAGAGAACTTTCCATTTAACCGTCTCAGGAAGCCTTTTAGGATTTGTCAGCCACCCTTTATAGAAAGCCCACCCACTCACCCACTATAACATGCTGACCCACACAAAAGAAAGAAAAATGCATACTAACCCACACACATTACATGCCACCTGTTCACTCCATCTGCTACTCTGGCATTTCATAACGTGCACACGCAGTTATATTGCGCATAACAAGCACAGCAACATATTGAGCTTCACGCTAACTCACTAGTCAATAAAATACATATAGGTTTGATTGCTGGAAGAAAACTCAGATGCAAACTTTGTGATAAAGTCATACCTGGATGCATGAGAAGGTCTAATTGGGTCAGGCATCTCCAAAGCCCTCATTTTAGGGCTAGATGAGTCTAAGTGTAAACTCAGTATGCATACATGGACTCATATAAGAAGATTCAACAGCAATGAGATATTGCATCAGTGGAAATTATTACTGAAATGGATATGAAGTAAATGTAAATCTGGCATTACAGTGGCATAATGGGATGGGTGTTTTTGTTACTCTATTCTCTAGGGCCTAACTAGCACTTTGTCTATTGACTTTTGAAGATAGTGGTACTTAAGAATAGGCAAACCATTAAGTTTGCCACTATATAGTGCAGCTAGTCATTAAGACTACACAATTCTTATTAAGAGCACTTCAGACATGAAAAGTGGACGTCATGTACCATATCAGTTTTAAAAACTAAATTAAAAGATATTTATTGAAATAATTTATGAATTTTCCTCTTTATATTATGTTTAATTTACTTCTAAATGGAAATTAAAATATAAACTACCATATAATCCTAAATTCTGACAGGTTTCTCAAAGATTTCTTTTTTAATGTTAAGGCTGCACTTATTTGATACAATTAAAACAGGAATATTGTGAAATATTATTACAATTTAAATAACAGTTTTCTATTTCAATACATTTAAAAAATACATTTATTCCTGTGATGGTGAAGCTGAATTTCAGTAGCCATTACTCCAGTATTTAGTGTCACATGATTCTTCAGATATAATTTAAATTTAAATAAATTAGAGTTCTTTTAAATTGTAATATTTACTGTTTGTACTGTATTTTTAATCAAATAAATGCAGCTTTGTTGAGCATGAGACTTCATTCAAAAACATTAAAAATGTGTAATTATTCCAAACTTTAGAGCAGTAGTGGACTTCATTTCATAAAAATATTTAATGTGACTTCTTTAATAATAATAAAAGTCAATCACTTTACACTGAGCAGTTTATTTCAGGCTGTACTCTATAAAGGTCTCCGAGACCTTCAGGCAGGACACAATACCCAGGGGGTGGATCTTTGACCCTTCAGTCCACAGTTAATCTGTCTTTCCAGCCTAAATTCCTCTTAGATTAAAGCAGGGTGGGACCCTGGCGACCGGGTCATAATAATATGCTGATTGGTCCTTTCCCCTGGGCGCGCTGCTCAGCAGGCGGAGAGGAAGTGTGAGTGATGGCATCTCATGTGACTCTGCCTGTGAGTGAGCGGTGTGCACGTAAACACTTAGAGACTAGAAAGAAGTGTATATCTCGGTAGAGACAGTTAAGTTTGCATTTATGTACCCTTTTAGCCACAGTTTGAGGAACACAGTTGGACACAGATAGTGTCCAGTGGTGGGCGTGTGGATTACAGCCAATGTCCAGATCCAGGCCCGGTAATTAAGCTCCAACAAAAGGTTTCTTACTCAGGCTCATTTTAATGCTCCTATTGATAGCAGTGAAAAACTGCTGAGTAGCTGTTATATACAGAAAAGTGATGGTAAAGAAAAAGAGAGGGAGAGGGGGGAGGATAAGGAGCAGTGAAGGCAGAAGTGAAAGAGAAAGTGACGAATGAAAGCAAAGCCCGCATGCTGGCAGTGAGCTCATGCACATTGTGTCTTTTTGCATGAGTTGACCCACTTGGTTGAGTTTATTCTGAAGAGCAGGAAAGAGATAAAGAGAGATCTTCTTTATATTCCATTTAAAAATTTAAATCCGATGGCTTTAACACTTCCCTGGTGCAAATTAAAGCTGAAGTGTGTAAAATGTTTTGATGTTAAAATACTTTCTGCTATTCCAAATTTAATATGCAAAGACAGCAGTGGGCACAGAAGCTATCTGGACACTTAAGTGACAATTAAAAATGAATGGATATCTTTAAATAATATAACAAATATCAAACTGAGTGGTGAAGTTTGTTCTGAGAGCAGCGCTCTAGAATCATTTGTTTGCAGATTCCACTTTTTTGTTTGATATTTTGCTATTTAAAGTAGTACATTTTAATTCTAAATGGAAATTAAAATAAACATTAAACAAAATTAAAATAATCGTATAAACCTAAATTGTGACCGTCTTGTGCACAAACCTTTTTTTAAATTAAAGGGTGGTTATTTAATATTTATTAATAATATGATATATATTGAAAGAGTTTGAAGGCATTTCCTTTTTTTCAGCTTCTATAAGGATTTAAATAAGGCTTTCAAATAATTTTTAAATGTCACAAAACTTGGAACAACTAACAAATGTGTTTTGCTCTGTTGCATCTTGTATTTTCTAATGCAAGAACATGGTCTGTGTGAAGCTAAAGGAAATTTATTTCATTCCTGCAGCCACCATGTGAAGTGACATTTTCACTTTTTCACCCTTTGCATGTAGAGCAGCTTCTGTCACATGACAAGTGTCCCATCAACCAGGCCCTAAAACAACACCAAATAATGCAGTTCTGCCTAGTCAACAACAGTAAACAAGAAAGGCTACACAAAGAATGCATTTGTATTTATTCCCCTTATTTTAGGACTGTTTCCTAGTGCTGAGGTGTTTCCTATTCACTGTGAACTGTAATGCCCTATAAAGCCTATGTTCGTAATTTCTCTGGCTGCACTCATAGCCATTTATGGAAAGAAGCTGCCAAAACAAATTGCAGCTGTAGCATGCTGCATGTCTCACCTTCGTTGCAGAGTGTACATTTTAACAGCCAGCTTTACTTGGCTTTATATTTTTACTTACATTTTTTAAAAATTAATTAATAAATAGCAAACAAATATGTATGTATTGTTAAATACATTTCATTCATCTTTCATTGATAAACTTCATTGAGTCCTTGGTGATGAAATCAATGTCGTTGTCATCTACATAGAAATTAAACAAAATTTGTGGAAATTCTTCCACCAGTTTTTACTGAACCCTATTTAAATGTGTTCAGAGATTATTTTTTATGTGTTGAATGGATACAAAAATATCATAATATCCTATAATTACTGTATAATATAATATAATACACATTAATAAAATAAATACATTTACATGTCAAGCAAGCAGCAGATCATTTTCTCAGAGAAAGCGAGAACAAGGGACAGTAAAAGAGAGCGAGGTTTCCCTGCAGGCAGCAGGCGATGAGTGTTATCTTTCTCTCTACTGTCATTTCTCTGGCTGCACTGTATGGAAAGAAGCTGCCAAAACAAATTGCAGCTGTAGCATGCTGCATGTCTCACCTTCGTTGCAGAGTGTACATTTTAACAGCCAGCTTTACTTGGCTTTATATCTGTTGAATTGTAAAACTGGTATTTGATCAGACTACGATACAGTACATCATTGGAAACGTATTTTTACTTACATTTTTTTAAAATTAATTAATAAATAGCAAACAAATATGTATGTATTGTTAAATACATTTCATTCATCTTTCATTGATAAACTTCATTGAGTCCTTGGTGATGAAATCAATGTCGTTGTCATCTACATAGAAATTGAACAAAATTTGTGGAAATTCTTCCACCAGTTTTTACTGAACCCTATTTAAATGTGTTTAGGGATTATTTTTTATGTGTTGAATGGATACAAAAATATCATAATATCCTATAATTACTATATAATATAATATAATACACATTAATAAAATAAATACATTTACATGTCAAGCAAGCAGCAGATCATTTTCTCAGAGAAAGCGAGAACAAGGGACAGTAAAAGAGAGCGAGGTTTCCCTGCAGGCAGCAGGCGATGAGTGTTATCTTTCTCTCTACCCACAATAGAATGTCTCACTCCTTTCCACAAAGCCTCCATTGTGTAGGCAGGTGTTGTGTTGTTGTAGTTGTTTTCATTTACTAAAGATGCGTTTTATCCTGATTGTTTCTCTTTCCACATCACACATGTAAACAGCTGAGCTTGCCTAGGACCCCACATGATGTGTAATGTGACATACTAATTGCTTTCATGTGACTCTGACAGAAGTAGGGAGAATTGCATACAGGCCGGATATTATTACTAAATCGGGCTCTCTATGAAAATAAAAGTAAAAACAGGACAGATTGCCCTCCTGTGCAATGAGGTGGACTACATAAATCTGTTAAATGTTTTACTTTGTGTGTGTGTGTGTGTGTGTGTGTGTAGCAGAACAACATAAATGGGGGGAAAAAACAGTGGCATATGACAAATATGATGTTTATGACTCCTCCCTACAATAGCAGTAACCGCATATGAAATAATTCAGAATCATGATCCAACACTGCCCTCCACTGGACAATACATGCAGTATGACAACAGAGAGAGGCTGGTTACAGGAGGCCTCTCACTGGAATGAGAACAAACTTACAAATAGCTAACAAACAGCATACAACAATTCATTATTTTTATTTGTAGCACTAATGCAACACTGAATAAGGCCTTCAAGAAAGTGTTATATAATCAGCAGCATATTGAAATGGAATCAAGCTTCTGCGCTTATTCATTGTCCAACCTGCCCTTTTATCAGGAAGCATCAGGCCAACACAGACATTTAAAAACAGAGCAGGGCAGATGGAAAAATGACCAAACATTTCCTGCCTTTGTACTGCACATATCACTCAGAGCTCTATTCTGTTTCAGATGTCTCCTATCAAAGTCAGACATGCGAGCGCATTAGGGTGTATATGGAACAAAATACCTAGTGTTCAGGGGGTGAAAACCAATGATGGCATGGGATATTTTTATCCCCAAGAAACTGGTCTCTGCTCCCTTAGTGCTAAGGTCATAATGCAGTCCTTCTTGGAAAAAGGCGGAGGGTAAGGTATTAATGACTAGTTTTACAAGAACAAGCAATGGCTAACTAGTCCTCACTCTTCAGTGTGTTTGGACTAGCAAAGTGTGTTTTGAAATTTAGAGTTTGTTCTGAGAAGTATAGAATCTTTTGACCAAAAATTTTCCTGGAATGATGTAGAGGATCATTCCTGCTCGATTTATATGTTAACTGCTAATGTACAGTTAATGACTACTGATACATAAATGAGCAATATTTAAGCATGCAATGAACATGCTGGCAGCTTCTGTGAGTTTATGTGGAAGGAAGAAGTGCATCACAGGCTGGTGTGACCTCACCGCCTCGATCTGTCACCCTGTACATCTGTACCAATAAACGCTTCCTCCTGTAACCACCTGGGACTTTCCTGCAAACTTTCCTTACAATTGATTATGTGTGTAAGAGAATGAATTTTAAATAAGTATTATTGTCTTGTTATTATTTGCTTGTTTGATTGGGAATCAGGAATGCATCACTTCTCTGCTTGCCATTTTTGAATATTATCTATCCATTCTAGAATCAGAGGTGTCAAAACGTGCAAGTGAGAAGCAAAATGTCAATATGATTTTTCACATTCGGATACAATATCTCTTTCTTTGTTTCTTTCTTTTTGAGGAAATTAAGGAGAAGTACCATAAACAAAACTGTTGGTTTTGGACTGTTGAAGTTACACTGGATACAAAAATGATACCATTTCAGCATTTGTTTGTATAAGCCTTGTTGAATGCTTTATAGTACAGAATTGTGTTTGTGTGGTTAAATTAAATAAATGTTTTCCTGTGGGCAAGAACAAAGTGAATCCCTAAATGTAGGGCTCAAGCCATATTAACTATGTGGCTTAGTGTCCATAACGGGGCACTGAAAAGGATGATAAGATTTTGGCTGTGGCCATTGCCCCTGTTGCCTCACCATTAGCTCAGCCAGTGTATGTATTAATTCATCATTGAGACGTTTTTAACTTCAAACCATTGCTTCTGGCTAAAATAAGAGTCCTCTATCCATAATATTGCTCCAGTGAAAAAGTTGTCTAGTCTGAATTAAGAGAGAAATATGCACAGATCAAACATCGTTTACAAGTAAAACATTTTAAAATAGTTCTAAACAAATATGTTGGTGGATTTTGATGTGAGAGGACAAAAGAGCATGGACTTCTTCACTGGAGGAAGTGTTATTATGGAATATGGACTTGTATTTTGGCCAGAACAGAAGCAACGGTTTAAAGTTAAAATGCCTTATGGAGGATTTTATTACAAACACCAGCTTTTTGGTTCACAAGACATTAATTGATGAACTGGAGTCATGTCAATTACTTGTGGATTATTGTGATTTCTTTATCAGCATTTTGAACTCTCATTCACATGGCACCCATTCACTACAGAGGATTCATTGGTGAGCAAGTGATGTAATTTCTCCAAAAGAAACAAACTCATTTTGGATGGCCTGGGTGAATACATTTTCAGAAAATTTTCAGTTTTGGGTGACATATTCCTTTATGTAAGTAGGAGTGTGCACTTTCAGCGTTCCCTTTTACTGCATGATTTATATTGCAATTAAAAAACTACCCTTAATCAGTATTTTATGTCCTAGATAGAAATAGCACTTGTAGGCTAAACGATCATGTTGCTGAAGCATAAAAACTGCACAACTAGCATTATTATCTGTATTTTATATGAGCTTAATGAGTTAAAAAAAACCTGTAATGCAGCATAAGTTTTGTGTGTGCATGTGTATTCTGTTGCGCATCTGTTTGTACAGACTATTTGTGCATTCCTATAATTCCTATTAATTCAATCAACCTTTGGAAATCTGATCAATATTTCAATGTTGTTTAACTGCACATTACTGCTTGCAAATGTGATCAATACTTTAAGATCCATGTGTGTTCTTTAATTTAACCAAACAATCTTTAATGAAGATAAAAAATAATAATGAAGGAACATGAAAAAAGGATGTTTTCTAATTTTCTCAGATTTGTTCCCCATTTTAAGTGTTAAACTGTAAGCTATCTTATTGCTTTAGCAGAAATGAAATATATTGTGACTACTTTGACGGTGCTTTTAAGATGTGTTTTACTGTGTAAAGAGTCTTTTAAAGTTTACAACACAAAATTATATAGTGAGCAAACTATTGCTTTAAAGTGTGAGTCAATGGAATCTGTGGGACTGTAAGAGATAAAAAACAAGCAGAGAGCAGATGTGTGACAGTCAACAGAGACTGAGGAAACTAGAAACCGTGAGAAAAACAAACTGAAAGAAAAAAATCTGTATTTTAGCTTCAGAGAGTAAAACACAGCTCAAGTCATGTGTCTACATGTAATATGTCATGTCCCTGGTTTGTTTGGCTGTTTGTTTTCTGCTGACCACTACAAGACTGAGGTCAAAGAGAAGACCCGTGCGAACACCTGCCAAAAACACTGACACGCAACACTAGCACAGGGCTCTACAGTAAATGAAGGACACACAGTTCCAATGTAGATGTACTGTAAAACAATGTAAACTACTGCAACATTGACAATGTGCTTTCTATAACATCAAGGCACAGAAAATAGCTCTTGTTACTCTGTGTATACAGATATAGTGAGTGTGTATGTGTATAGACATAGAAAGCTATTCCCCAGGGCAAAAGCACTTCCTTGCTTGATCAACAGAGAGAAAAAACTGTTTTCCTCTTGTTTTTCTCATGTTGAGGGAGTCAGCTGTTTTCTCAATTAAACATTAAACCAAATGAATGTATCTGTGGTCATTCATTCTGTTAATACTTTATAACCAGCGATTTCTCGTCATTTTATTTGAAAATTTACATAAAGAAATATTTTGTTTGATTCACTGCGTGTAAATCTACTTGTCTTTTACTATTTCGCATTGTATAAGCCGACTGAGAAAACCCATCAGAGTTAGAGGGGTAGAACTGAAGTTTATGTTGCGTTGTTAATGACTACATTTCAGATTTCAGTAAATAGTTGTTATATTTAATTGTTAAGAATCTGTTCTATAAATGGAGTCAACTAAATACAATTCTCAATCCCTCAAAGAAGTACTGAGCCAAAACAGAACAAAAACGTGAAAGCGGGAGGTGGTGATGACTTGTTCTGGAATGTACATTTCTGTGAAAAATTCTTTCATAAGTGATAAGAGTGTAACATGACACATCAGCTGCAGCTATTTCACTTTCTGTCAAGGTACTAAATGATCATGGAGGCGATGCAATGTGAGAAACATCAGAATCAGAATCAGAATGAGCTTTATTGCCAGGTATGTTTACACATACGAGGAATTTGTTTTCATGACAGAAGCTTCCACAGTGTAACAGAATGACAGTGACAGAACAAAAAACATTAAAAAAATTAATAAAATAAAAAATTGGACAAGTATATAAGGAATAAAAACATGCAAATCGACAATTGTATGTACAGGTATATAACAATAGACAGTTGTATGTACAGGTATATTATGTGCAAATTGAAATGTTGACTGAGTATGTGTGTTAGATAAATAAGTGTATGAGTGAATAAATAGTGTGTGTTCCACAGTTATTGTCAAGTGTTCATGAGATGGATTGCCTGAGGGAAGAAAATGTTCCTGTGTCTGGCCGTTCTGGTGCTCAGTGATCTGTAGCGTCGAACAGATGGCAACAGTTCAAAGAGGGAGTGTGCTGGATGTGAGGGGTCCATAGTGATTTTGCCAGCCCTTTTGCTCACTCTGGCTGAATGCAGTTCTTGGAGAGAAGGGAGGGTTGTACCAATGATTCGCTCAGCAGTCCGGACTACCCTCTGTAGTCTTCTGAGGTCAGATTTGGTAGCTGAGCTGAACCAGACAGTTATTGAAGTGCAGAGGACAGATTCAATAATGGCGGAGTAGAACTGTTTCAGCAGCTCCTGTGACAGGTTGAACTTCCTCAGCTGGCGAAGGAAGTACAACCTCTGCTGGGCCTTTTTCACAATGGAGTCAATGTGAGTGTCCCACTTCAGGTCCTGAGAGATAGTGGTGCCCAGG
>NW_015505404.1:456269-460721 GCF_001515645.1 Sinocyclocheilus grahami
GGGGATGATGGTGGAGCGTTTGAAGCATGAAGGGACTTCGCACAGCTCCAGTGATCTGTTGAAGATCAGTGTGAAGATGGGGGCCAGCTGGTCAGCACAGGATTTCAGACAGACTGGTGTAACACAATCTGGGCCTGGTGCTTTTTTCCTTTTCTGCTTCCGGAAGACCTGGCGCATCTCGTCTTCGCTGATCTGATTTGCAGGTGTGGGGGAGAGGAGGGTTGCTGGAGGTGTGAATGGTTGCATGGAGAGGTGTTCAGGGCGGGTGTGGGGTGTTTTTTCAAACCTGCAGTAGAACTCATTCAGATCGTCTGCCAGTTGTTGATTCTCCACAGTGCTGGGGGATGGTGTCTTGTAGTTGGTGATCTCTTTCAGACTTTCAGAGTCACTGGAAGATAATTGAATCCTTATTTTTTCAGAATAATTCCTCTTTGCCACTCTGATCTCCTTTTCCAGTGTGTATTTAGCCTGTTTATACAAGACATTGTCCCCCTTCCTGTAAGCATCTTCTTTGGCCTGACGGAGCTGTCTGAGTTTTGCAGTGAACCATGGTTTGTCATTGTTGTAAGTTAAGTGAGTCCTGGTAGGAATGCACATGTCTTCACAGAAACTGATATAAGATGTTACAGTCTCTGTGAGCTTGTCCAGATCGGTGGCAGCAGCTTCAAAAACACTCCAATCAGTGAGGTCAAAACAAGCTTGTAAATCCTGCTCTGCTTCATTAGTCTATCTTTTTACAGTCCTTAATACAGGTTTAGCAGATTTCAGTTTCTACCTGTAGGTCGGTATAAGATGAACCAAACAGTGATCAGAGAGTTCTAAAGCAGCCCGTGGAACAGAGTGATATGCATTCTTTATTGTGGTGTAACAGTGATCCAGTATATTACTGTCTCTGGTGGGACATGTGATGTGCTGTCTGTATTTTGGCAGTTCACGGGAGAGACTGGCTTTATTAAAGTCCCCGAGAATGATTAAAACAGAGTCCGGGTGTTGTTGTTCTGTCTCTGTGATCTGATCAGCGAGTTTCTGTAAAGTGGAGCTCACGTGCGCTTGCGGAGGAATGTAAACACTGACGAGAATGAATGAGCAAAACTCCCGCGGCGAGTAGAAAGGCTTACAGTTAATGAAGAGCACTTCTAGTTCTGAACAGCACATCTTCTTTAACACAGTTACATCTGTACACCACCTCTCATTGATGTAAAAGCATGTTCCGCCGCCACGTGATTTCCCCGTTGATTCTGCGTCGCGATCCGCTCTGAACAGCTGAAAGCCTGGGAGACTCAACGCGCTGTCCAGAATGGCGTCTTTCAGCCAGGTTTCCGTGAAACACAGAGCAGCAGAGTTTGAAAAATCCTTATTTGTCCGGGAGAGCAGAAAGAGTTTGTCCATTCTGTTGGGTAGAGAGCAGAGGTTCGCCAGATGGATGCTAGTGTAGCATTTGGACCAATCAGACACACAACTTTTTGTTATATTTAACAAATAATATCTAACTCCCCCTCACTTAACCAAATGGCCAATTATGAGGGTCTATGGACCCTTCCCCCGGAATGATCGGCGCCATCTCACAACATACAAGACAGTTGTGATAGTACAAAACATTTTACTATCTTTGCCTTTTATGTATAGATTTTATTGATTTATCCAATTGTACTAGACCAAGAAATTTTGTGAAATTCATTTAAATATAATAAACATGAATGTAAATGCTAAAATTATATTAATTATTATGTGTTATTATGTTTAAAAATTGTGATCAAAACAAAAACAATTAAATAAACAACAAACATCAACCATTTCGATATTTATTGTGTCCATTTTTTTTAATGATTTGTTTTAAAAATGAATTTTTCAAAAGCACTTGTTCCACCCCATTGTCCCTATTCTTAAGGGCATTGTAGGCCTACTTGTTTACAAATATTTGTATTCCTCATCATTTCCAATCAAGCCCTAATTTTATCAAGTTATGCAAGAAATCAACAGTTAAAACAGTTACAAATATTTGTATTTCAGATACATAAAATGTTGGCCATGAAATTAGCCTTAGCTAAACAAAAGAGTTTGAGACCTTTGATTTCAATTTTATTTGAATTATTTAAAATGCCACGTCCATCATCTTACTTGAGATGTGGTGGAAATGACAATGTGGTTAAAAACTTTCAGACAAAAATTACAGAATTCTCCTGTGATTCATTTATATATTCAATGATGGAAATTGTTCGCAAAAAAATTATAGTGTGAAAAATGTTTTAAGAGCATTCAGAGGGCCAAAGTGCCCATAGTTGAAGAACACCCATTTATAAACCATTCAGGTTGACTTACTGCAATACTACAATATTTAAAAGTGTAAAACACATCAGAGGGCCAGTTTACTGGTGCTTAACCCACAAAAATTCACAAATTATTTGAAGAATTTCATTATTCCACATGAGCAACTTAAAACAATCATTCAGTAGTAGTCCAGAACCCAGTTATGCACTTGCCACTTACCACAAAGTTTCCTTTCCGATTTCTTCTCACAATCAAGCAGTCAGATCCTCCTTACTAGAAGGAAACAAACTCTCGGTTTCCATGACAACCTCTGTTTGAATCAGGGCGTAAAGTGGGAATATCGGGAATATCCCAGACTGGCCCAAAACTCCTGTCCAAGCGACTATTGATTAACGATGAGAAATGAAGTCTCACAGCTGCCTCACGTCAAAACGAGCAGATATTTCCAAAGAAATAATCGAAAATTGAGTAGTTGTTGTTGTTACTCTGACATAGGCTACCCTAAACATGCCATAATTATTAAAATATACTCTCAAATACAATTTATCCACAATGAGGTTCCTACCTGAGGAGTACTGGTATGTCCAAGCGACTAAATCCCGTGTGAAGAACTAAGAATAAAAGTGACGGTAACTAATGTTTAATCTTAACGAGCAGCGTGAAGAGTGCACGCCCGCGGTCCAGAGGCGTCTGCTTATGCCCACCTCTTTTACTTTCAAAGCTGAGACAGAAAAAAACCCTCCTGTCCTTGTTTTCACAGGACTAGAGGAGTATCGCCATGAGACAGCTAATAGTTAATGAAAAATCAACGGTCAGTTCTCTCCTCAACATAACAACACACAGCCAGACCACTGTCAATGAATCACTTCACTCGCTGCCAAGAGAATCGAAATCTGGAACCCCGTAAGATTGATTCTTTTGTCAGACTGATTGATTAGGTCACCTTTAAACAAATGTCTGTTAAACAAACTGTCAGTTATCGTAGTAGTTTAAATATAATATTTATCTTATCATTTATTACTGATTTACCACTTTCGTTTTATTTGAAGAATTACAGTTTTGCAAATATAAAATGTAAAAAAATATATATTATCACGGCATAATATTGTCAAACTAGCCTATGTGATGTTAAGGAGGATCTCTCAAAAATCTCATTTTTTCTCATGACCCGTCCCTCTCACAAAACGAATGGGGTAGGTTGACACTGCCATTAGAGAACCTGTTAGAGGCTTTTTTTTCCCAGAAAAAATGTAATTAAATGAAAAAGTAACATTATTATAACAACAAAAAATTATTTTAAAATATACTTTGAAACCCAGAAAACACACACATTACATAGCCTATCCTGTGACATACTATTTTTTAAATCTACAATTAATTTTTTTAAATTAAATTGATCTATAATTAAATATTCTTTAGATAGACTATCATTTCTTGATTTTAAGGTGAAATGACCAGGACATGTTATCATGAGCTTCATCCTTAAATCAATCTAACAGAACAATTCAATAGGGTTGGCCGCTGCTTCTTCTGGAAGTCTTCTAGCATTTAAATGGCTATAATTGATCTACCTTTGTTTCTCTGGGAGTATATAGCTTTCTTAACAGGGTTAAGAATTAAGTCAAAAGATGAGTAAACACAATAGATCCGTGATGATATGGGTTGGATAAACCTTATCATAACTTTAACTCCTGCAGATACTGTAGTAATGACATATTATGTAGGCTACAAGTTACTCAACCAGTGGTTCTCAACAGGTGGCCAAATAAGTCCACCATGTTTTTAGTTCATTTATTTTTATTACAACAGAAGTTACAGAGGTTCATAACAGTTTAAATCGAAGAGATTTTGAATATTGTCATGGAGAAAGGGTGGCCTCAGAGTCAAACAGGCCGAAAACCACTGTACCAAAATGGGTATATTTATATAACACTAGAGGGCGTACTGTACCCATGTAATTTTGGATGATTGACGATCACGTTATTCACCAAATATTTGATCAGACACCGAGTGGCAGGAAAGCTCTTAAAGCCATTGTTTTTTCTTTGTTATTGAACATAATTTTATTGTCCTTTCTGGAAATCTCAATTGTAGAAGGGCATGTTGTGGTGGGCTTTGTTTCTTTTTTGGCTCTCTCTTTACATGTTCCTCATCTTCCTTTACTTACCCAAAGTTACCCCCCCC
>NW_015505404.1:460832-485297 GCF_001515645.1 Sinocyclocheilus grahami
GTCTCACAGCTAATTCTATTACAATTGCTAATATTTCATTTGGAACGTCTGCAATACAAATATAAATTGGAGAAAACTTCAAGGCATACAAAACCTGTTTTTGTGTTTTTATGAGATCTTCTCCACATGCATTACACCAATATGATGGCACATTTTTCATTGTTGTATTACAAACTTTGTGAACCTGTAAATAAACAACATGTCTTATTCTAGAATAGCTGTTAGAAACATTTTTCTCAGACAAACCGCAGACAAAGAAGTGGAAGTACATGTCAAACGTAAGATGTGTAAACGACACACAAGATGAGTTGCGTAATCACCAGGGGATGTTTTTGCCTTCCCAATCTAAAAGAGTTCCACTGTCTTCCTCGGTGAGGCTTGTGATGACTTTCATCATACCGCTGATGCTCTCAGCTGTCGTCAGGGGAGCCTGAGGGTGCCATGAGAAAAATGACAAATGTGAGGATGCCAAAGAAAGCAAACCACTGACATGAATGTAAAAACACATTTGTAACAAGCGCTTTGTATTACCTTTGGGCCACCCATTTCTGTCTGGACCCATCCTGGATGGAGAGACATAACAAGAATGCTATCCTTTTTTAAATCTTCTGCCAAGCACCGAGTTAACATGTTCAGTGCTGCCTGAAGTAAAGAAACAGTCAAGATGTAATAGTTTTAATAGTAATTTATGAGTCAGATAAAGTCTGTGGTTAATAATACTTGAGGAAATGTTTATGTTTTGTTGTCTGTGGTACAGTAAAAGGGTTTTAGAAGCACTGGTACCTTGCTGACCCGATAGGGGTACATTGGAGACACAGGAAAATTCTCAGGGCATCTGGTGATGGATGACAGCAGTGTAGAGACATTAATGATTGCTGACCTACTGCAAGACATGCTTGTTTGATGAGGAAACTGAGCTGCTGCCTTGCACAGGAGGGGATGGAAATCCTGAAAATGAATTAACGTCATTTACTAGAGGGAAAATGCTACACAATAATGTTAGAAAGTTTTCACAGCAAGAATTTTTTTTTAAAAAGAGTATTTTTTGTATTGTTTTCCAGTACAAATATCGAAACATTGCTAAATCAAGAAGGAGCAAAAATGATTTTAAGTCTTGTTTTCTGAAGAAAATAAAATCTGTTAGTGGGGTTAGAAAAATAACGTATCCTTTCTACCCAACTGAAAGATTTTTTTTTCTTGTTTTATACACTTAATTTTTATTCATTTTTCAAAAGACTTTATGTCTTAAGTCACATTTTTATATATATATATTTGTAATGGAAAACAAGACAAAAATACCAAGTAAGACAATCATTTGTTGCAGTGTTGAAGGTTCAGCCACCTTTGCAATGAGCATGGGTCCTACAACATTGGTTGTGTACACATCCACCATCTCCCGTTTTCCTGTCTCAGCTAGGGATCCTGGGAAGTTCACACCAGCATTGTTGATGATCAAATTCAGACCTTTGCCCTGCAGCTTGGTTTCCACCAGTTTTGAGGCCTCTGCGATACTAGTAGGACTAGTCGTGTCTGTTGAGAAAACCAACATTTCGAAAATTTGAGGAGTTTGAGTGTTAATCAGAACAAATTTGGCATTCATTTAGCATTACATCACTTGCTCACCAATGGATCCTCTGCAGTGAATGGATGCCAAACAACTGATAAATACATCAAATGATGTAATGCTAAATTTCTCCAAATCTGTTCTGATGAAGAAACAAACTTATCTACATCTTCAGCAAGTACATTTTCAGCAAATATAATTTTTTTGGGTGAACTCCTTTAATCCTTTAATTTGAGGAACCGACAGTCCTAATGAACAGAATCATGACTCAACCACAAAATTACAGCGAATATCCTACCAAGTTGGACAACCGTGATCACATCCCGGTGCTTCTGAGCGAGTTCCTGGAGATCCTAGAAGACAAGCAGTTGGAAGTGCTTTCCAGGATGTTCTAGAAATGCACATCCTTATAAAATGACACATCTTAGAGACACGTTACAAGTCACAATTCACCCTATAAATGCAACACAGAAACAGCAGAGTTGCCCAACAAGTTTCACTGCCACAATGACTCATCTATGCTGTCTTTGTAAAACTGGAATAGTACAGACGGTACAAAGTTTTTTTCATACAGCGCATAGTGTATTGGCATTTACTGAATTCAAACAAAAACTTTATGCTAAATGGCATTGACAACAGTGAAAACTTAGTTTTTATGATTTCAGGAACACTTTACAATAACATTTGTTAACTTTTTTTAGATACCATAATGTAACAATGAGCAGTACTTTTACTAATCTAAATGAATCTTTAACATTTTGTAGTTGTATAACAAATTGTATAACAAATTAACTGAATTGTATAATTATGTAAACTAATTATATAATATAATTAAGTATAATAATGAAGTTGTATAAATTCATGTATTATAAAAAAAAAAGAACAAGGAACAATAGTATATTTATAAGATAACTTACCAAATGTACTCATGTAAACAAGTTCAACTTTTCTGTATAGTGTTAGCATGGTTTCTTACCTGTGATCTTGGTCCATTTGGGTCTCTACAACCAGCAAAAATCTGAACTGGATGTGAGGGTGAATCAACCAACTGTCGAACCAACTCAAGTCCAATTCCACGGTTTGATCCAGTCACCAGAACACTGTCACATATTCTAGATGCCATTATCAGTTAGAGGCTCAGTCTACAATGGAAGGCATGTCCATGTTAGTGTGTATGTATTGGATGTGTGGGAGTAATCAGTGTTGTGGAGTAATAAGTCTATTAACGCTTTGAAGGTTTGTGAATGTTTATCGCAACTGCAACTGATCACACTTCTGTTAGTCCCTCCCAGGCTACGAAGCTGCTTTCTTCCCTGACAGAGAGAACATTACATCTACATTACATTTGGATTTACTCATTTAGAAGGTGTTTAAATCCAAATAAGCTTACAAATGAGACATGCCGTATAAAGCTGGGATAAATGAGTAACGATTCAGGTGTCTTCTCAATGTCATTCTAATACCATACATTGATTTATACCAGAAAATGTCTTGACTACCTGATTTTCTCTCATGCTTAAGTTTGACTGTAATTTATGGCCAACAACAAAGTATTTTAACTCAGATACTTACATAGTTTTAGATACTTAAATGTACGGATATTGTTATTATATTATTGTCTGATACGATGCCATAATAACAGCAATGATAGCAGAGCATAACAGTAGTTAAAAAAAAACAACATTGTGACAGATTAAAAATATACACTGATGATTCCACCTTGTGCTGTTTTATTTAGAGCATCAAGCTGTTCTTTGGAATTAAATTATTTAAGCGAATTATTAATGAGGTAAGAAAATTACATAATATTTTATATAATATTTTTATATAATTTATAAAATATCATTAAATTCTTAATGTAAACTATGTTTGAATGTTTAGTCAGTTTGATTTTTAAAAATGTTTCTTGGGCACCAAATCAGCATATTAGAATGACTTTTGAAGGACCATGTGACACTGAACACTGGAGTAATGGCTGCTGAAAATTCGGCTTTGCCATCACAGGAATAAATTACATTTTTAAAAATGTATTTTATTTAAAATATTTGGAGCCTTGGCCCTATAATCATTGCTGTTAAACGTGTACACCATTACTGTTTGAATACAGTAACTAACTACAGGATTTTTGCTATCCTACAGTATATCTTTACAATTCTGCCATATAGACATCACCTTGACATAGTCACCACTGATAAATGACTCCTAATTACAATGTAGAAACTTTCATTTTCAATGAAGTTTCTTTGCAACAATGCGTATTGTGAAATGCGCTATACAAATAAACATGAATTAATTGAATTCATGAATTGATGATCAAATTCAGGGCTTTGCTCTTCAGGTTGATTTCCATCAGCTTTGCAGCCTTTGTGATATAGAGTCAGACAGTGCCTTCTGAGAAATTAGACAGAACTTTGATTTCATGTGATCAGATCAGTAACGACATCAAGAGATAGAATACATAATTAATGTTATAATGCTAATTTAAGGTGGTGCCATTAATTCATTATCGTATTTTTGTAAAACTCTCACCAAGTTGGGAAACTGTTACCATATACTGTTGATCTGTGCTAGCAGCAGAAACACAAACATTTTAGGAGGCTTTATGAATGTCTGCATGAATT
The DNA here is from genome assembly GCF_001515645.1 of Sinocyclocheilus grahami. NCBI lineage: Eukaryota > Metazoa > Chordata > Actinopteri > Cypriniformes > Cyprinidae > Sinocyclocheilus > Sinocyclocheilus grahami. The sequence goes on from NW_015505404.1 coordinate 465,018, forward strand.
TTACATGACTTACATGTGTTTATCTTACAGACATGTAAGAAATGTGTTACAATGCACCTTTTATCTACACCAGAGCTGCAGAAACAGGACTAGTTTCGGTGTCACAATGACTTGTTACAAATGAAACATGATGCAAAGTGCCTGAAATGTAGATAAGATCTTGATATATAGCATAGCATAGGCATGCCACGAATGTACTAAAGTAAACTAGTACAACTAAATCAGAACAAACCTTTATAGTAAAAATAAATCCTTTTTTAATGGATTTCCTATTTGTTTTTTCAGTAAATGTTTAACAAGTGTCGCTGCTTACTGCATCCTTTCCTGAGTTTACAAAGGAACTTTTCTTCTCAGATAGTTGGACTAACAATTAACATATATTTCAAGAACATGCAGGTATCACCAGTGCAATGCCACTGCACTTTTAAAAGTAAAGGCTCCAAGAGGAGATTTTTGTAGCAATGCAATAGAAGCAATGCATTTTTTTTCTTAATGTGAGCAATATTTCAAAAATCTGAAGAACCGTCTCCCACTATAAAGAGCCTTTGTACAATAGAAAAATGTCATGGAAGTTAACAGTTATTCACTGCACCATCTGTGCTAAGAGTGTGTTATGCTGCTATTTTCTTAGTATTGTTATCTTGTTTTACAGTAAAAATATCTAAACATGCCCAAAAGAAGACAAATGTTTTTGTAAGAAAAAAAAGTGTGTAGGATGATACAAAACGTTTTCAGTGAGTTTATCTAATTTAAGTTTTTATTATTGTTAAATTATAAATTTTACAAAAGAAAACAAGGAAAAGCATTGTAATAATGTTTGTAATTTGTGCCATTTGATAAAAAAAAGTTTCAAACTTTTGCAACGTTAAAGCCGAATTAAGGGGCCTATTTATTTATTTATTTATTTATGATTATTATTATTATTATTATCGTTGTTATTACCATTTTGACTGACAGGACATTCAAATCACATGATGCTGGCAAAATCAAGATGTAGACATTATGGCCACTAAGTGGCAGAACTTAATTACTTATGCCTTCAGGGTAAAAAAAAAAAAAGCTCCTGTCTGAATGAACAATTGTCCTTTGAAATAATACACACCTAATAAACATTTTTTAAGCAAAAAAAAGTGTTCATTGAAACAGGAATCAAGTTTTTCCCCCCAAGTTTAATGTCGTCTGTAAAGTTACACATTGATCTTATCACACACAAATGAGACACAAAACGACTATAACTGTTCCAGACTTCCTCTCATACCTGTTCACAAGCTCTCACTCACAGAGAAAAATACAAAACAGCCCGTCCTCTCAAACTAGGACAAAGAGCAGCTGATACAGACATGTAACCATGGTGACCAGGTGACGTCTCACATTCCAGCTTGAGCTCTCAGATTTCAGATGGGAGGCCAGTGGCCAATATTAATGTACCTCCATCATACTGACAAAAACAATGCCAGCCTAGGAAGATGGCAATGGGTTACTGATCAAAAATCCAGGCAGCTAATAAAAAAACAGAGAGGAGAGATATCTAGTCAAAGATGCACAGGTGGGCATCCTTACATTTCCTGTAACAAATCCACAACTTTGCCATGTCATGACCAGTCAGCGATCAGGTGTTTCCCTGTCGCTTAGACTGTTCTTATAAGTTGTGTGACAGCACAGAACGCTTTAGCCTCAAGCTACAGGCCAATCATACCATGCCAGGGATCCTTTTTTTCTTTAAGCTAAAGCCTGTGGAATGCTGGGTAGGCAGATGACGACTGGCGGCTTGGGTCTGGTAACCTGCTGAGGGATGTGGGAGAGCCAGGGGAATGTAGAGCCCTCAAAGCAGAGTGTACCGGCCAGTCTGGCGGCATTCTTTACACATAAATGCGCACACACCTCAGAAACCCACACAAACAGTCCACATCTTTTTCCGCACAACCGGTACGTCCGAGCGTGTCTTTTGGTGCGTGAACAGCGTTAGCAGTACTGAGTGTCCCTGTATTAAAAATATCACCAGCCTCGCTCCTCATCAAACATTAATGAAAGCTGGCCTATACTTACTACATCACTACGAAACATTTTATATCCCCACCATGTTGTATTGGGAATCTAAATTGAGTGAACAACAAAAGATGCTCAAAGGGGACGCTTACATCAAATGTCTACCAATATGTTTTTAAGGCAATTATAGCTTAAAGCTTTATTTATATATATATAATAATAATAATAAAATGAATATATATCTTTAATTACAACTAACAGTTCCCAGTCCACTGGACATAAGTGAAAAATTATTCACCGTTCAGTTGGAGTTGCAATTTTAATAACACCTCTTAACAGTTCACTGAATGACTGAGTTTAATTCAAGTCACTAAATTACATTTGATGAATCTTTTTACTTATTTTTCATAAGAGTCTTTTGTTCACTCTAGACCATCTTACTTTTGACCCTTGCCGCTGTTGTCCAGACTACAGTTATAATTAAAATGCATTTATTTATTTATTTGTTCATTTGTTTGTTGCATTGGCGACTATTTTAGTCACAAACTAGAGCCCTGTTCTGTATTGTTTCATCAGGTGTTAGTTGCTTTTGGTCTGACCAGAAAACTAAACACTTAATCAAAAGTTTGGGTTGGTAAAACTTTTTTACATTTTTGAAAGACGTTTCTTATGATAACCAAAGCTACATTTATTTCATTTAAAAAATACAGTAAAAAGAGTAATATTGTGATTAATAATTTTCTAATTTCATTCCTGTCATGGCAACCTGAATTTTCAGCAGCCATTACTCCAGTCTTCAGTGTCACATGATCCTTCAGAAACCATTCTGATGCTCATTTGGTGCTCAAGAAAGGTTTTTTATTATTATCAATCTTGAAAACAGATGTACATTGCCTCTTTCACTTAAAATAGTACATTAATATGGTTTTAAATGTTTGTATCGCCATTAATGGTGCTTTGTGATTTGAATGATCACTTTGTTTCATAACACTCTGAAGAAGACCTTTAGGGTACAACAGGAATGTAAACACCTGAGATGCACAAGGTCAGAGAACAAAAAAAATAGTTGTGATTCCAGACAGGTACGATCGGCATGCTTGCTCATTCTGCTGACATGACTGAGGTATGAGGGACCTTTTCAATTTAACACGACAGATCTGTCCCGTTAAGAGGCTGTCTTTTCATTTTATCACAAAGTCACTTATCTCTACCGACTGGTTATTTCCGGCTTAAAATGGCTCTAAAGGGCATAAATTGTACAGCAAATGTTCATATTCTTGCAGTGAAATGTGTCCAGAGGGTGTCTGCTTCGCTTGAGGTATGAGTAAGAAAATGAGTAAAACATCTATCACATAATTTCTGTTTCCGAAAGATATGCCCCCTTCCTCAAAAAAATATCAGGTCATGATATTATTATCAATCTTGAAAACAGATGTACATTGCCTCTTTCACTTAAAATAGTACATTAATATGGTTTTAAATGTTTGTATCGCCATTAATGGTGCTTTGTGATTTGAATGATCACTTTGTTTCATAACACTCTGAAGAAGAACTTTAGGGTACAACAGGAATGTAAACACCTGAGATGCACAAGGTCAGAGAACAAAAAAAATAGTTGTGATTCCAGACAGGTACGATCGGCATGCTTGCTCATTCTGCTGACATGACTGAGGTATGAGGGACCTTTTCAATTTAACACGACAGATCTGTCCCGTTAAGAGGCTGTCTTTTCATTTTATCACAAAGTCACTTATCTCTACCGACTGGTTATTTCCGGCTTAAAATGGCTCTAAAGGGCATAAATTGTACAGCAAATGTTCATATTCTTGCAGTGAAATGTGTCCAGAGGGTGTCTGCTTCGCTTGAGGTATGAGTAAGAAAATGAGTAAAACATCTATCACATAATTTCTGTTTCCGAAAGATATGCCCCCTTCCTCAAAAAAATATCAGGTCATGATGACAGCAATTTCTCATAATTCAAGTGAGCTTCACCCCTTTTCCCCCTGAATATACAAGGCCAAATGAAGAGCAGAGGTGGGAGTATTACATATCTTATCAGCTTGTACTAACCAGACCTCTCTTGAATAGCTCACATTCTTAAGCATTCATCACCTAAGCAACAACAAACTTAAATAAACCTGGTTTTGAAAACGAATACTCTGTGGGTGAGTATAAAAGTCCTATTCGCCTGTTTATACTGTAAACACCAGGTTAATAGGAGCAAAAGCTCCCATCCCCTCCACCTCGTTCCTCCTGCGATGTGTCAAACGTGTCTTCCTGTGACGATAGAAGATGTCATTTAAAAAAGGACGACTTGAAACCTTCCAAACTGCTTCTTGAGTTTCTGCTTCTCAGGTAAAAAGTCACTCAACAGACTTTAAGCCTCAGCAGGTACTTACCTAACAAACATCTGGTTTGACAGGTTAAATACTTTGGGTATGAGTGCATGGATGAGCCAGAGGAGAGAACATGCTTAGGTGTCTGACAGACATTTGAAAATTCTCCAGGCATTTCATTTCCCCAATTAAAATCAAATGTAGACGAGTATAAATATGTTATAGGAACCAAACAGGAGAGTCCAAAACACCAACCTTTTCCAAATACCTTATGGGTCAGCTGAGCCACCAATACATATGTGAAAGAGAGACGCATGTATTCATACTTCATTTCTCCGCTGTATTCCAGGAAATTGTTGTGTCTAGACCAAATGCAGAATAGATCAAAGCACTGACCGTTGCGATGAGCAACCAGGATTATCATCACCCTCCACATTCCTGCATTCTTCTGCTTTCCATCATCATCCGAGCTGGACAGAGGCCCGCGGAGAGGGTGTGCGGAGCAGAGACTGGACACACAACAAGGGAAACACTAGAAAGGGAAGCTTTAATTAAGACCAGCGGCTCAAATAGACTAAAAGGAAAAAGATGAAAAAACAAGGGGGGAAATCTAGTGAGTAAATGTCACATTTTTGTACACAGGCAGGCTTGTGTTAAGAGTTTCTCCATTAAAGTTTTAGAACCTGTTAACAGTACACTGAAATGCTAATGCATTTTAAGTCTTCTTGTTTCTAATATTTTCTAAACATTAATGATTGCTCTTCTCAGAATCATATGAGGAAATGTGCTAATTATAGCAGCTCTGGTATTAAATCATTCAGTGAGAGAAAAGGCAGACACTTTAAAGCAGTGGCTCTCAGCCACGAGTCTGGGATCCACTAGGGGGCTCAGCAAACATCCAAGGGGACCACAGGATGACTTAAAGATAAAAAAAAGTGTCATAATTTACTCATCCTCAAGCTGTTCCAAACCTGTGTGAATGTATTTATTCTGCTGAACACAAAATAAGATATTTTGAAGGTTGATGGTCCCCATTGACTCCCATAGTATGGAAAAAAAATACTTTTCATGCAGGTTTGGAAAAACCTGAGTAAATAATAACAGAATCATTTAAAAATGTATTTTAATTAATATGTTATTAACACAAATATTATTATTATAATAAATAAACTACAAGAATTTAACTAATTTAATTAAGGTGCTAGAATACATAAAGAGACAATAAATCATATTTATTTTGCTTTAAAGAAATAGCGATGAGTTATCAGATGTCATTAGCAGTGTTGGGGGTAACGCATTACAAGTAACGCGAGTTACGTAATCAGATTACTTTTTTCAAGTAACTAGTAAAGTAACGCATTACTTTTTTAATTTACAAGAAAATATCTGAGTTACTTTTTCAAAAAAGTAATGCCAGTTCCTTTGTTTTCCCATTTATTGACTGACAAGTCTCCTGTCCCCATATTGGGAGAAGTCGTAAGTGCAGAGGAGTTGTGTGCGATGAGCAAATAAAAATCTCATGATAATTTTGCAGTGAGAGAGACCAGGGCTACTTGTCACAGAAAGATGTTGTCACAAGGTAACACTTTAGATTTTTCTGTTCGTTTGTATTTCTTAGTTATTTTACTAAATGTAAAGTTTATTAAAGGCAGGTTTCATTTTAAAATTGCCCTATATAGTGGGACAACATGCCCCAAAACTGAATGAGGTTTTTGCAAAAGGTCAACATGTGATCAATATTTCTATAGAAATTGCATTTCTAATTAACCTACCTTGAGCAACAGCTATAATATACATATGTATATGTATAAACCTAAAAAGTGCGGCAACTATCCCCATTGTTCCCTAAGATGAAGTTTTCACAGCAGCCCCTGTAGGGATAAAGACATCATGACTTTGGGAAGCAACCACCACATAACAAACCAAAACTGTTTCCTGTGGATCTTTCCGTTGAGTGGAAATTTAGCTAAACTGTCTGTTAATAGTCGTGATGTCATTTCTATATTGTTATTAATATCTTTTAACACAATGAGGTCATTGAGTCATACGGAATTTTTACATCCCACCCTGAGAGGTCAGGCTCACATGTGATACTACGCACGACCACGCCTTCTAGCGGCGTTCCGCCTGACGGCAGTGTTATTGAAAGCCGCCGGCCCCGCCCACCGCCGGGAGAACGGCTCTAAACAAGTCAGTCCGTGCCTGTGAAGCAGTACTGCGGATCACGACTGGCAGCTCACTCATGCTGCGCACACGCTCTCTGGCTGCTGACTCCTGTATCTAGGGGCACTCTCGTGCGATACTGCCCGTGGGAATATACATATACCGCTAACATGTCACGGCATCACAGGACGCCGAGGAAAAACGAGGAGAGCGTAGTGGAGGTGAAGAGCAAAGTAAGTGAATCCCATAAATGTTGCATTAGGCTGCGTTTGACAGCGTGCATATGTAAACACTGCGGTTTACGCAGCTCTCCGCGGGAGCGTGTCCGTAATTGGAGGGGTTTCAATCCGGCGCATCAGTGTTGGGGTTTGTGTACTAATCCATCCATAGAAAGAAACGCTGATGGTGCTGTACGTGTCAGACTACGAGGCGCGAGACGAGCGCGTTTGGCTGGGATCATTATGACAGCAGGTCTCTGTCCGGTCCGTGTGATGTGATACGCGGTGCTGGTGCAGTGTGAAGGATCCGACCGATAGACAGACGTGCGCAATGAGGCGATTGGGCCCTGTTGATCAATTATGCATGTTACATACCAATAAATAACAAAAACCGAATCCCGCAGTCCAGGAAGAATCAGATGCTAATGATGCATCTGAGAGGCATTAATCATATTAGCAGAGCCGTGGACTACATAAACTCGATAAGACGCTGGTTTCTATTCCCAGGCTAAATTCAACTGTTTTCCTTCGATTACAACAAGTAAACAGGTATTCATAAGCAATAACACAAGAAAAAAAAGTGCATTTGTTTGGAATACAGCTGGTACGAGGCCACAGGTAATTATAACCTTGTTGATATTCAGTGCTACAGAAACATTGCCAGTGACGTTGCTCTATAAATATTGAAATATCCTATGCTTCAGACCAATATTGACCAGTTAATTAATGTATTTCTTATCTGCGGGTGAAAATAGTTCCAAAAGAAGCCAAAGCATCATGCTTTGAGTGTCACTATGCAATGCACACTAAAAGCAGGACTGGATCAATAACTGTGAGTGGAGTGTAGCAGCCCCTTTCTGGTATCTAAGCCAGCTCCAATACCACTCCGGATTTTTTATCTCGTGCTACAAGAACACGGAAATGTGCTGTTATACTAAATATCACCAATTTTTTTATAGTGGTTCTCAACCTTTATGACTCTAGGGCCCCCATTGTCTACAACAATATTCAAAGGCCCCATGACTGTTCAAGTTGTCCTTGATTTACTGGATAGGGATTACGTATTTTTTTACAATGTTTTAACTTACAACTTCTACCCAATAAAATATTTTAAACCTTGTATATTTATGGAATCTATCAAATACTGTTATTAATTTACAGTATTTTCCAGGTTTGCTGTGGCCCCCTAGTCAGCTCCTGCCTCCTGGTTGAGAACCACTGTTGTATAATAGTACTCGACAATTGTCTAAATTAAAATGTCATCGTGATAAATTTGAGGCCATAGATGCATAAAAAAGGCCTCATTTATGGGAGGAAACACTCTTTACTACATTACATCTGATGGTGCATGAATGAATATTAACAGACAAACAGCTACAACTACTGATGTAGGTTTAAAATATTTCATATATTTTATGACGTTTCTCATGGCCTCTATAATTACTAAAGACACAGACCACTTATTGTTGGTGTCTGGTGTATTGGAGTTGTTTGTTGTCAATGCGCCCAGTATGCTTATTGGAAAACCTCAACCACAATCTGCCAAACAGAGCAGGATATGTTTTATTATCCCTCCATTCTTGAGAAATGTTGGGTGGGCAGTGCATAGATGTGTGTGAAAGAGGAGAACAGTAAACAAAAGAGAGCTGTTTAGTAAGATTCCATTGAAGTACCAGGCCTGTATGTTATATAGTGTCTTTTTTATTATTATTTATGCGTGAACTGGCTAATTTAATCACCTGAATCCTTCTTCCCGAGGTTTTGGTTTTCATAACAGGCAGTGCAGCGTGTTTGGTGACACTCTTTTCTTCCTGAGAGGAAATTGGAGGGAAATGTTTTCTTTTCTACTTTTCTAGCTCTTGATGGGATCCTGTCTCATATTATCTATCACTTATTCATTGCAATGGCATTTTTAGTGAGCATGTAGTTTAAGGTTTGTGTTTAACAGTTCATAGTAATGTCTTTTCTCCAACAGGCTGTTTTCATTGGTTAAGTATGACAGGTATGGCCTTTTTATCTGTATTGCTATGGTTAGTGTGGTGATCCAAGCCCAACAGCATTTCTTTTTTTTTCCACCAGTTTTTGCTAAATAAGATGGTTATAGAATAAGGTGTTGATTCTTGTTATAAAGGGGGAGGTAATGTAAATGTTTTCAATTGGGATGATAATGTATATATTATGCAATCAATGTGTGTGAAGAAAAGTAAATGTATCAATAAAACTATTTACAATTTTATCTCTAAAATTCCAGTCCTTTTACTGACAGATTTACATTTTACCTCTGTAATGTGACACAGGATATTTAACAAGAAAAAAAAAATGTAAGACCTGATTTATCCTGATTTATTAAAAAGACATGCTTTTTTCTCTTTTGAGTAACTTGTGCAATTAATTGTTCACAATAAGACCAAGGATGCATACTAAGAGAAGACATGTAATCTAACTTCTCTTAATTTCAACAGTATAAAAAAAAGATGAAAGTATTGGAGAGAAACGTACAGGATTAGAGATGACAGAATGGAAACACCTTTTTAATCAAATATGTCGCTGATTATCACATCTAAAGGATTTTTTGCTTTCCTGTAATTTAAGAACCAACATCCTTGATTCTTTTTATCTACCACAGGAAAAATCCTTTGACATTATTTTTGTGAATGGGCACATGGCCCTAAGAAAACGCCGTCTGTGACCTACTGAATGACTCCACATTCAAATGATCTCCAATATGACCTTGTATATTTTTCCACTAATATTCTCCATCTCCATATGTAAGGTATTCTCCGTGGATACAAGAGAAATCATTGGCTCGGATGCAATTCCTCCTCATAATCTGAGCAACCTGACAGATTTTGTCCAATATGTTCAGCTGAGCTCTTGAGATGAATTTCCCATCCGCTCCGAGTGTGTGTGTGTGGTCTGGAGAAGCTCAGCTTTTTAATGCCACTGTTCTCATCTTTCCCTTTATCTGTAGCACTTGATTAGATTGACCCTCCCTTTGTTCTTCACTGCTCTTTTTTTACCTTAATGGCTTTCTCCGAGCTGCAAGTACACATCAAACAGCTCTGCAGCTGCAGGAGCAAGTGAAATTGGTACGAGGAACTGAATGTGTCTGCAGACTCTTCATGCAAAGATGCATCTGTGTGTAAAGTCACTGTCCAAGTTTCAATTGGAAAATCTTGAAAATCACATTCACATATCTTACAGGGTCATAATCTGTTGAAGTCACAATTGATCTACCAAGCTAAGTGCTGGGCATTAAGAGCCTGTTGTGTGTTTATTGACATAGTTTAATATGATTGTGGTTGTCCTGCAGTTTGAGGCGGAGTACCGAAGGTTTGCCCTGAAGAGGAACGGAGCCGGGGGCTTCCAGGAATTCTACCAACTGCTGCAGACCATTCACCGGATCCCCGGAGTGGACGTGTTGCTGGGATATGCCGACATCCATGGAGATCTACTTCCAATCAACAATGATGACAACTTCCACAAAGCACTGTCCTTGTCCAATCCGCTGCTTCGGATTATCATTCAAAGGAGAGGTAAGTTGTTATGCTGCATGTACATCACAAAGGTCAACGTTTGATGTTATTTTAAAGCTTAAAGGTAAAGTGTGTAAATTCTACACTACCAAATGGAATTGAAATCGGGTTTGTGTGGCTGATCTCAACAAGAACCAATCGTTTGAGTTTGGGGAGGGGCTACCTGTTTGTCCGACCAATGAACTTGAACCAATAAACCAGCACGTTGGAGTAAGTAACATTTTAATGTCTCTTATGTGCACCAAAGATGTATTTATTTGATCAAAAATACAGTAAAAACAGTAATTTTGTTAAAGGGGGTCATATGATGTTGCTAAGAAGAACATTATTTTGTGTATTTGGTGTAATGAAATGTGTTTATGCGGTTTAAGGTAAAAAAACCACATTATTTTCCACATACTGTACATAATTGTTTCTCATCTATGCCCCGCCTTTCTGAAACGCATCGATTTTTACAAAGCACATCAATCTGAAAAGCGAGGTGTGCTCTGATTGGCCAGCTATCTAGTGCGTTGTGATTGGCCTAGAGCTGTGAATACCTCAAGCGTGTGACAGAAATGTTACGCCCTTAACATATACTGTGATGCCCTGTCCGGCCGGAGCGATGAGACAAAAACATTAAAACCCATTATAAACGAGGTATTTGTTGCATCCAGTGGGGACATAATTACGGATTATAATGACTTATACTGTCTTTTTACGAGTTGCGTTGCATCGCACCGTGTAAACATAAAACCATGTCTGCATTTGTGATCGGAGAAATGACAAACAACAAGCGCTACTCTGCACTGCTCAAAACTCGCGTTTGAATCATCAGTGGCAAATCCTTAAAATGAAAACGTACTTACAGTCTGTGAGTCAGAACAGCCAGCATTGTAGTCTACTCTACCAGGATCAGGAAACAGTCCTCCATAAAATGTGGTGCACACATCTGAATATTTGGGTTGAACTGTTCTGGAAAAGTGTTGTAAATACAACTTAACCACTGATTTCTAGTCGTGTCCTCTTTTGGAAGGCCAAACAAAGTAGTTTCGCTTTCACAACGAAACACTCAGCGTCACACACGGCGGACTTGAGTGAGCGGAGGTCGGCGGGCTAGAGTGAGGAACGGCCGGTGGGCTGAGTGAGCGGAGGCTGGCGTGCTGAGTGAGCGACGGTCGGTGAGCTTGAGAATGGCGCGACCGGCGGATTCGACGAAGGAGCGGCCAGCGGGCTTGCGGCAATCACATGTGATGACCCCGGGCTGGACTCCGCTTCCGTGAAAGTCGATCCGGTGATCCACACCGCGAAGTTGATGTATTTCCTTAGCGACCAGCACGGATAAGCTCCAGGCATGACGAAGCAGATATCGTCCTCTTACGATTTCACTACGTCAAGTAGTTTCGCTTTCACAACTAAACACATAGCGCCTTCACGACATGGCGGCAGCAACAACAATACTACAGCGAGAATAAAAGTTACGCCTTCTTTCTTTGCGTGAACATTTGGGTGGCGTTATGCAAATCTTCCCACATCGTGACGTAGACATGTGGAGGCGTGTTAGAACGAGCCGTTTTAGGTAGGCGTGGTTGACTCTTAACTTTTATAAAGAATATCTCTTTGGATTTGAGACTTTAATCTTTGCAACTTTACAGATCTTCTTTATGCACCAAGAGCTTGTAACACTCCAAAGAGAAAGGAAAAATTTTAATCGCATCATATGACCTCTTTAAAAAACAAATACAATTTAAAATAACAGTTACAAAATTACAAAATGTAATTTTTACTGTGATGGCAAAGCTGAATTTTGAGCAGGCATTACTCCAGTCTTCAGTGTCACAATCCTTCAGAAATCATTCTAATATGTGGATTTTTTGCTCAAGAAACATTTCTTATTATTATAAATATTGAAAACAGTTGTGCTGCCCAATACATTTTTCTTTAATGATCAGAAAGTTCAACAGAACAACGTTTATTTGAAATGGAATCTTTTAAAACTTTATAAACGTTATCAGTGTTTTAATTCATTTAATGCATCTTTGCTGATGCATCCAAAGGCGTTTGAGTGTTTGAAAATGTTTTGCAATTTGGTTCTCAAGCAAAGCAGAAACCACACACTTCACCTTTAACATTCATTTTAACAACGTCAAACCAGGATATTTTTGATGAATTATATGTAGCATTTTAGAATTGCTAAATCATTTTATGTTAAAATGCATTTTTTTGCGCATGTGGAAAAGGGATATGGATGCAGCATAGCTGATGCATGTAGGTGTTTGTGTGTATGAGAGAGTTAGGCATTAAAATGATGTATCGTCTTTTGCTGTCATATGTCGTTATCCATATTTGACTCCAGAGGGAATAAAAAGTAATTCCAGTGGTGTAATGTTGTGCACAAGGATGAGGGCCATTATGGGCTATGATGGGTGGGCGTCAGCATTAGATGGTGCCAGTCGGGGCCCATCTCTGTTTAATGGCGGTACTGGCACTGCGCCAGCCCTGAGGTGCTGAGTCTGATAGCGGTGAGGAGGAGTGATGAGCCCACACCCTCATCTCTCGCTCTCTCTCCCTCTTTGATGCTTTCTTGACGTCCTTCCTTGTCTGTATTCTCTTTCTGTCATCTTCACAACCCTCTCGCTCTCCCTCCTGTTTCTTCATCACTCTTAATGCCTTGTCACACTCAATGAGTTTTATTAAATCTGAACCACAGCACTGAGGAAATGTTTAACTAATGCTATTAGGAATGCTTTTCTCATTGTCAAATAGTTCTTCCTTTATTTGATTGTTGTTTTTGTTTACGCCACCTGTTCAAATCCACTGTGAAAGGAACTGAGCACCATTTTTCAGCGTTTTAAAAGACTCAAAAAGGGAACTATTTTATTTATTCAAGGGATTAAATCAGATTATTTGCTGGTTAGCAATATGAAAATTATGATTCGAACATCAAGTTTCAACTAGCTTCTACAGTTATTGATGATAGGTAGGCCCAGATGGAATCTTTGCATTTTCTGAACAAGTTTTAAGGAAAATCTATGGAATTATTAGGATGTAAACATAATGTGTTACATGGATCCTAAATACTAGCTAATAGGTTAATAAACACGACAAACACATAACAAAATTACTGAAACTTAAATTAAAATGAAAAGTCAAAATATAAAAATAAAAGCTAATTCAACATTTTAATAATATTAATAAATATTTTAATAGTAAATAATATAACATGGCTCCAGAAATCTGTTAGTTCAGATTCTGTGCGTGCCTAGTGATGGGTTATGTAGTTTTTGTGGAAGTTATGATGGAAATGATCTATAAAGTGCCACTGCTCATTTTGGAGCTGAGAATCTAGAGATTTTTTTGATGGCCTATCATGTGTGAAACTTACACCTGAATGTGAACATATATCCTATAGAGTGTTATATTTATTCATATATACATTTACAGTGTGTGTGTGCACTGGTGTTGGACTGTAATTAACAGGTAAATAGCAACATCAAATGTAGAGACTGTAGTATAAGGGAACTTTGGGAACCAATGTCATAGACATAAACGACACAAAGTGAGTTCTTTTGGGGCAGACTAGTTGTTTCAGATGGGAGAGTGTCATAGTGTGTAGGCCTATGTGTGTGTGTGTGTGTGTGTGAAGGGTTGCCTCTTAAGACATTAAGGAGAGAGAAAATGTGGAAAGAAAGGATAAGATGCTTACATCCTGCAGTGGTTTCTGCCACTTTGGCTTCTGCAACCTCTTATAGATGTGATTTGTGAGGGAAAGAGACAGCAATAATAGTCCTGTATTATGTAATCATAATTTGCATAAAAGATGGACCTCATTATATGTTCATAGTAATTCTGTAATGAGAAACTCGATACTTATGTAGTTTTAAACCGACGTACCTTCATACACACCCTTACATAATAAATCAGAGTCTTAGTTGTTACTATTTATTGTTAATTGTTGATAATTACACTAATGCAGCTTGTTTACTGTATACACGTGTGGGGATGTGTATGCATGATGACATTTCCCTGAGTATGAGAACAAATGACTAAAGGTGACGTAACAGCCAACCAAATATTTGCAGCTTTTCATTGCAAGCACAGGGATTAGGCCTATTGTTTTAACTGATGTGTGAAGCCACATGCATCAACAATGAAAACTGCTACCTGCACCTATTAGTACAATTCAAAATAACTATAATATATGTAAATGTAATTTATTCCTGTGATGGCAAAGCTGAATTTTCAGCAGCCATTAGGCTACTCCAGTCTTCAATGTCACATGATCCTTTAGAAATCACTCTTAATATGCTGATTTGGTGTTCAAGAAACATTTATTATTATTATTATCAATGTTCAAAACTGTTTTGCTGCTTAATATTTTTACTTAATTCCTTGACTGTCACTTGGAATCCGTTTTATACATCCTTGCGAAAGTTAAGGATTTATTTGTTTCAAAAACAAAGTCTTACAGATTGCAAACTTTTGAACGGTTGCATATATAGAAAATAGATACTCAGTGGTGTTACCAATATGGTTGCCGAGTTAAGTGACTAGCCTTAAAGGAACTTTGAACACACTGAAAAACCATGAACACTGGCACTGCCATTGAAGAGTAGATCTATCTGTCTGAGCCAGTCTTCACTTAGAGCCAGAAAGTCCATTATAGTGCTACAAGGCCATGCAACTTTTGACTCCCTTCCCTGGAAACTGCTCAGAAATATCAGTTTGCACCATGTACCAAAGTGACCGACAATTCAGCACTGCATCCTGTGTGACTGAGTACAGGAAAGGCAGTTTGTCCTTGTAACGATGAGTTGAATTCTGATTTTTTTTTAAAGAGTCACTCGTTTGTGAATTAATTAGTCTGTCCAATTTGTGAACTAAATCAATGGGTGAATTAGAACCTTGGAAAGTTGAAAAGAACCAGCACATAAAAATAATGTTTTGTCAAATATGCTTGACCTCGAAATTTTTGAATAAAATATCAAAACTCAATCCGTCTGCCAAATGAAAGATTTCTCTCATTTCAATCATTTCACTCACTAAAACCCACTTTCTTACATTCAACTGCAAGCTCGCATTCAGATCTGCCTCCATCCAATCAACAACCGGTAGATAAAACCAAGTCCCATCCCACATTTCTTTCTTTTTGTATGTCACAATATGAAAGAAAAAGATCTGTCATTATAACATGACTATAAACATTGGAAGGGAACAATATCAGTGCATAACAACTTCATTTAGATTTTTCCCTCACACAAATCCTATCATATGACTTCAGAAAAGTTGCAATATAATGAACAAATCGTGGACTATATTTGTAATGCATTTCTGTGTTTTTTTGTCATGAGCTTGAAGGGGTAGTTCACCAAAAAATTTAAATTCTGTCATTAAGTACTCACCCTCATGTCGTTCCAAACCCGTAAGACTTTCATTCATCTTCTGAACACAAATTAAGATATTTTTGATGAAATCTGAGAGCTCCATAGACAGCAATGCAACTGAAATGTTCCCAGGCCCAGAAACGTATAACGTTGTTAAATAATAGTCCATGTGACATCATCAGTGGTTCAACGTTAATTTTACGAACCTACGAGAATACTTTTTGTGTGCAAAGAAAACAAAAATAACGACTTTATTATACAATTCTTCTCTTCCTTGTCACCATCCTTCACTATTATCGAGAGTATCACGATGGACGCGTGTCACATGGACTATTTTAACGATGTACTACCTTTCTGGGTCTGGGAACATTTCAGCTACATTGCTGTCTATGGAGGGTCAGAAAGCACCCAGATCTTTGTGTTCCGAAGATGAACGAAGGTCTTACGGGTTTGGAACGACATGAGAGAGTAATTAATGACAGAATTTTCATTTTTGGGTGAACTCTCCCTTTAACTGCCATAGTATGAACTCCCATTTTATGAAAAAGAGCTGCGTAAAGATTCTTAAATTCTCACTTTGTGCTCCACAGAGAAAATAACAATATTGAGGACATGAGGGTGAGAAAATAATGACAGAATTTTCACTTTTAGGTTGAAATGATGTTATTTATACAAAAATAGCATGCTTAAGGAAGTACTGGCTCCTGACTCTCAGCTCACATCTTGTTTTTGAAGAGAAGTGTTGTCCTCACAGTCCTTGCGTTTGTAAGTTCGGTGATGAAATTCTCACTGTTTGTGGCTAAGAGTATTAGTAAATGCCTATTTTTCTATTTAAAGAATAAGGCGGCTTTAGATTAGCCCCCCTTGTCCTTGTACCAGCTCTCTTCGCGGTACTCAAGAACCCTGCTGCAGATTTCTGGTAGCCGGTCTTTCAGTTCGGATCTGTTTAATCAAGCCCTGTTTAAAGGGGGAGGAAAGCCACGTTTCCAGAGAGGGCTTATCGCTGTGGCAGCCGGGCAGAGTTTTAGGGGGGCTGTCAGTGGGCGATTACAGCTTCATCTGCTCTGTGGGAGAAATGTCATTTTTCTGCTGTAATAGCTTTTTTTTTTTTTGTTGTTGACTGGTTATTTCAACACCGAGTGGAGGGACTGTGTTAAAAGTCTGGGGTTTGCATCATGTGCTTGCTTCTAGCATTAATGTGGCTTGGACTCTGCTGTTGATTGTTTTGATCTTTTATAAGCTCGTTTTCAATCCTTCACGTACACATTTTCCAGTCTTTAGTAATGTCCTCATCTGTGGCTCTTACCCCTCCTCAGATCATGATAAAAGCATCTGGGTGACAAATGCTTACGTTCTTTCCCTCCAATTAGTGTTGATAGATAACACCAGTTCATTTTACAGCCTGGTGCTTCACATTTACTTCCCCTATAACTGTAACTGTGAGTTTATTCAAGAGACTGTGGGATACTGACATGATTTGATTGTGTTGTTCGTTTATTGAGGTATATTAGCTCTTTATTGTAGGTTAACGTTCATATATGACGTCTGATGGTTGACATGTTTGTGTCACCAAGGGGGGGAAAAAAAAGAACAGGAACGAACAACTGACAGGACACGTTTTAAGGAATGTGGTTTTAAATGCGTCAGTATGATGATGCCTGCGCATTTGAACAGAAAACACTGCCTGTGCTGATGAACATTTAATATTATGGATATCTGCAAATATAAACAGCTGGGTTTATGATTTATATAATAAAGAATAGTTCACCTAAAAATGTAAATTCTCATCATTTGAATGTCATAAACGACAACAAGCAAAATGCAAATAGGTTTGATATAAATGGTTCTTCTGACTAAATTTGAAATAGCTTACATTTTTATTGAGTAATTTTTGAAGCATCAGAAGACACGGAATGCAGTATGTCATATGGACTACTTTTTTTATTTTTTTATTTGTGTGTGTCATTTTGTCCATAAAACATGTCCAGTACTGAAATTCATAGTTTTACTTGCAAAGACCATAAATTTGACAGTATTTTACAGTAAAATGACAATTATTTTATTTATGTAGATATGGAAGATAAATTACAGGTAACCAATTAACAGGTTTTTACATTTAGTCGTTTAGCAGACGCTTTTATCCAAAGCGACTTACAAATGATGACAATAGAAGCAATTAAACCAACAAAAGAGCAATAATACGCAAGTGCTATGCCAAGTCTCAGTTAGCCTAACTAACACAGTACACATAGCAAGGTTATATATATATATATATATATATATATATATATATATATATATATATATATATAAAACAAAGCGAAAACAAGTAGATAGATAGATAGAGGTCAAAAAGTAGTATGTATTTTGAATACATTTAGATATACTCTACCATTCAGAATATATATATATATATATATATATATATATAAAACAAAGCGAAAACAAGTAGATAGAATAGAGAAAGCTATAGTGTTAGAAGCCTTTTTTATTTATTTTATTTATGTTTCACTATAGCATTTTTTCTGTAAAAATTACTGACAATATTTACAGTGTACTGACACTGAATGAAAAGGAAGGCAAGAGAAAGAAAGATATTGTAATTTTTTTTTATTCTTATCACATTGTCTTTGTTTTCTTTTGTAAGGACATTTAAAGGAAGTTCACCTAAATTAAAGTTCTTTCATTATTTTCTTACCCTCATGTTCCAAATGTGTGATTTGTGAGATAAGCTTTGTGAGGCAAAAATGTAAGTTATTCACTGATATGCAGTACTATTCAAAATCTGGGGTCAGTAAATTTTTTTTTTCTTTTATTAAGCAAGGGTGCATTAATTCACAGTGAAGACATTTACATTGTTTAAAACAATATAGACTTACTGTATATAGTCAGAGCACAGGATCATACATAAAAAAAAATAAAACACCATCAGACAGAATATGTGATATGTGACTTAAGGACTTGTAGAAATGGCCTTTTACTGTTTTTCACCTGAAATTAAAAAATTTTCTTTTATTAAGCAAGGGTGCATTAATTCACAGTGAAGACATTTACATTGTTTAAAACAATATAGACTTACTGTATATAGTCAGAGCACAGGATCATACATAAAAAAAAAATAAAACACCATCAGACAGAATATGTGATATGTGACTTAAGGACTTGTAGAAATGGCCTTTTACTGTTTTTCACCTGAAATTGTACTGTAATTCATAGTTTTACTTGTATTTACCTGTATTTTCCAGTAAAATTACAAATACAATTTTTTTTTACATTGTACAGACAAAACAAAAAGTCTTACAGGTTTGGAATAAAAATGATTACAAAATGAAATGATTACAGATAAATGTTTTTCATTTTTGGGTGAACTATCCCATGGTATTCATATCAATAGTCTGACAAATATCTAACATTACTTTATTTGAACTTCAGGCAAATTAACTATGATATGTGAGTTTTAATTGCATTTGGCTTTACATAATTGTCTCGTAAATGTTATAATAATCCCAATAACACAATCATGTATAAACACAGAAACCAAGAAAAAAACACGTTTTTCAGATTTTCTGCTAACCATAAATGTAACTGGCTGTGAATAGACTGATTGACACAAGGATGTGATGTATCCCGTGAGCTGGTGGGATTATCAGAGGTCCCTAATCAGATCTTGACCCCATCCGCATTTCTCTGACTGGGGCTTTTAGACTGAGACAGAGATTGATCTGGCTTTTAGTATGAGCTCATCCCACTGAGTGACCATACACTCATTCATCCCAGCAGATAATGGTGTTCCCTGAGCAGATGGGGTCCAGTCACACACAGCCATGCAACTTTTTGGGGGTGAATAGGGAGAAACATAAAAAAAATTTATTGTCATGATACATGTTTTTTTTCTATTTTGAATTCAGAGTAGGATATATAATCTCACCTGCTATAAATCTGTCATGGTTTAAAATAAGCCGTGCCATCACTCTTGATATAAAATTGTTCTAATACTTTGCAGAGGTTCATTGAGCAGCTTCAAGGAAGTGTTTATCTCAAGCCATGAGCGATGATGCATGTGATTATGGGTAAACGGGTATGATGGGCGAATGAAAGGAACAAAGACAGACACATTCCTCTATTGTTTGCATGGCTTGGATGACGAATACGAAAAAACATATACAAAAATGTTGGACTCAGTGTGCAAGGACCTTAAGGCATGATGCTAGCAACATCACGGTTGAGGTTTCGATTCCCAGGGAACATATAAACTGAAATGTACTTTTTAATCTGTTTTAGACAGTGGTGTAATGTAACGAATTAATAATACTTTGTTACAGTACTTAAGTATATTTTGGGAGTATCTGTACTTTACTTGAGTTTTTATATTTCAGCCAACTATTACTTTTACTCCACTACATTTCCTAATTAAAATGTATACTTTTACTCCGATACATTTCCCCAAAAGCATTTTCGTTACTTACTACAAAATAGTCAGAAGTCAGAAGAACACGGACTGCAGGGAAGCAGGTTTGACGAATCAGTGGTCTGGCGTCTGCAAGTTAGATTCATGCTCATGTGCAAACAAGTGCGGATGATTAATTTTCCACTCAAGTGGAGTCTGGGGTGTGCGATATACAGTATATCTGCGATAATATGGTAAGTGTTGTTGTAATGATGTGCGATCTGACATTAT
>NW_015505404.1:485358-497461 GCF_001515645.1 Sinocyclocheilus grahami
TTACTTTTACTCCACTACATTTCCTAATTAAAATGTATACTTTTACTCCGATA
Source organism: Sinocyclocheilus grahami (assembly GCF_001515645.1). Taxonomy (NCBI): domain Eukaryota; kingdom Metazoa; phylum Chordata; class Actinopteri; order Cypriniformes; family Cyprinidae; genus Sinocyclocheilus; species Sinocyclocheilus grahami. The sequence goes on from NW_015505404.1 coordinate 485,412, forward strand.
CATTTCCCCAAAAGCATTTTCGTTACTTACTACAAAATAGTCAGAAGTCAGAAGAACACGGACTGCAGGGAAGCAGGTTTGACGAATCAGTGGTCTGGCGTCTGCAAGTTAGATTCATGCTCATGTGCAAACAAGTGCGGATGATTAATTTTCCACTCAAGTGGAGTCTGGGGTGTGCGATATACAGTATATCTGCGATAATATGGTAAGTGTTGTTGTAATGATGTGCGATCTGACATTATTAAGTATATCACCAAATCACACACAGAGAGTGCACACACGTGAATTATTAGTCTATTAAAACTCAAAATTCAAGGCATTCTAAATTGTAGACGGCAAAAATACTTCTGTATGTTTTTTATATTTATATAATTTAATATAGTTAACAATCTATATCACACAAAGAGTAACGTTTTTCTGCAGATATCAATATGATAACAAATGTAATAATCATTTTATACAAGCTCAGTAAAGTTAGCAATAAGTGACTTACATTGTAGACATAATATTGCCTGTATTGCCTGTTTTTGCTCAATTTTGCCAATGAAAATAGTTCCAAACAAAGATCAGAGCACTGTTTTGCGTCTCTGAGCAATGGACGGTGTTTATTTATTGAATGAATCAGCTTTTTAAATGAATCGGTTGAATAAATGATTCAGTGATTCACTCATTAACACAGTCAAATACTTTGTTTCTGAATGAATCAGTCGTTTGAATAAATCTGTTGAATCTCAGTGACTCACTCATTAACAGTCACTTGCTGTCACCTACTGGCGGTTTTAATTTCACATTTTGACTATTTTTTTTCATGTTTTAAATCATATCAAATATCAGTATTCAACGTTTTATGTTAAAAACAAAACATTTATCCATCTGTAACTGCAGGTTAAATGCACGTCCCCTCTGAGCTACATTAAACTGTGTAAATACATCTAAATGCTATTTCAGATGCAGATTCCAGAAATGTTTTCTTATGTTGGAATGAAAGACACTAAGTACCGGATGAATTGCTTCTTATTCTTACCCAAAAATACAAAATGGATAAAAAGAGTTAAAACTGAACACAATCTTGCTACTCAAGCTGTGTATGAACATTATTTATATACAGTATATACTCCTTTTCCATTCTGCATTTACTTGTACTTTTACTTTCAATACTTAAGTATGTTTAAGATTTAAAAAATACTTTTTGTACTTAAGTCCAATAAATATCACATAAGTCTTTTACTCAAGTAATATTCTAAACGGTGACTTCAACTTCTACCAAAGTCATTTCCTGGTAAGATATCTGTACTTTTACTTGAGTATGGCTTTCAGGTACTTTATACACCACTGAGTTTAGATAAAAGCGCTTGCCAAAGGTACAGTTTATAGCCATACAGAAATTATTAGTTGGAATGTTTGGAATTTCAAGATGGCTTGTTTTTATATACCATGTTCTCTGGAATATGTCATTTTTTTTAATCAGCTGAAACATGCTGTGATTAATATTATAGTTATTGTTATTTTACTTTTTTGAGTAGTACATCTGGACTCTTTCAGTGTCTGTGAAGATGGCATACAGGCCCCTCAAAGATGTGGTGGACTTCACACAGCAAGAGAAATATCAATGAAAAGAGGAAAAACAGAAGTGTAACAAAGCCCACTGGGCTTTTCAAGGTGTAGCTCTCTAGGTTTTCTCTCCACGCTGAGAACACATGGCTAATAAGAAGACAGGCACTTCAAGAGAGACCCCAGAGCCTAGAGATGTTTTTTATGTGGCTGTCATGCCTCGAGAGTGCACAGAGGACGATGTGTGTTTGTGTGCGCGACTATATTGAATTCAAGAGAAACCCTGTGTCTTATTAATAGTAACTGACACTGTCTAAAGGCAGAAACCCCCTTGAAGCAAAATAACTTTCTCTCTCCCCCTTTTATCAATCATCTTGGTTGAATAAGTCGTGTGTGTGGCATTGTGTCCTCAGCTTATAAGTGAGGAAGATCATATGTGGCAGGCAGGTGTAAATCCCATTGGCTGTATTGCTGGTTTTAGCAGGAAGTGGAAGAATGGGAAGGATATTTCCCCACATGCCCATTCTGTGCACAATGATCTGAGGATTCAGCAGCTGTTCTGCACCCTAGGGCCCCTCTGTATGTGTGTGTGTGTGTGTGTTTTTTCATGCCTGCACTTGTCTATGCTATGCTATGTATAGTACACAGGGTTATCTGGATAGCATGACGATGTAACATGCGCCTCCCATGCTGTTTTTGTTTTGACATCTTGGATGATTTGGAAACATCATCCCAACAGTTACCATCAAAAATGATCCATTTGCACTGTGCTGCTTTAAAATGTGCATGAAGGACAGATGAAAGAAAGAAAAGGAAGGCAAATAAAGATCAAGTGGAAAGAAAGATATTATTATAAAATGTTTTGTATTTTTAACAGTTTCATTCTTATCACATTGTCTTTGTTTCCTGTTGTAAGGACATTTAAAGGAAGTTCACCCAAGTGAAAGTTCTGTCTTTATTTTCTCACCCTCATGTCGTTCCAACCCTGTATGTTGCTATTTTTTTCCATGGAAAAACAAAATGAGAAATTTTGAAGCTCTTTCTGTTCAAGGACCGTTCATAGTGACCACAGTTGTCAAGCTTTAAAAAGGTCAAAATAGCACCATGAAACTAGACCATATGATTTGTGTGCGCTATGTTACAAGTCTTCTGAAGATATAGGATAGCTTTATGTGAAGAAAAAAAAGAGAGAAAATATAATTAATATTGACAGTCTCATTTGTGCATTGCACCATTGATGTCACTGATTTTAAAAAAGCACCATAAAAGTGGTCTGTGCAAATCATTCTCTATATTAAAAGACTTTTGAAGGCATGTGATTTTTTAAAAATACTTTTAATCAACAAGGGTACAATATATTGATAAAAAGCGGTAAAGACTTTTAATATTGTTAAAAAACTATTTTAAATGAATGTTGTTTTTTAAACTTTGATCTATTCATCAAAAAATCCTCAAAGTACATCACGTGCAAATTCCTCTCTGTCATCACAGGACTTTTTTACTGTATTTTTGATCAAATAAATGCAGCCTTTTTGAGCATAAGAGACTTCTTATTTAAAAAAATTTTTTTACGTTGTTGAACTGAATTTGTCTAATTTGTGAAATAATCATTCAGACGGTTTTCATGAAAAATATTTAATTAAAACGAATGTCTGATTTGTTAATGAATCATTGCTTCTTCTCTCATGAACTCTCATAAACACCAAGCAGAACTGATAGATTTTGTGTTTGTATGTGAATAATGACTTAAAGTGGTGGTTCATTGTGATTTCACTTTTTTAACGTTAGTGTGTAATGTTGCTGTTTGAGCATAAAAAATATCTGCGAAGTTACAAAAAAAGGAAATTGGTAAGCGCGTTTCTCAGAGAAGGGACAGTGCGGTGTGGAATAAAGGTAAATTATGTGAAAAATAATGCGTTTTTTTAAAAAAATGAAGCATTAACACGTTAGACTGCACCCCATAAACACAATCAAGCCTAGAAAACAACCACTGAACCACCCCTTTAAATTTTTGTCAGTTTCGCCTACAAAGCTATTGTATAGTCACATTTTTCAGAACCTTTTTTTTTTTTTTTTTTGTCTCTTTTGGAGCTTGACAGTCCCATTCCCCATTCCCTTTCATTATATTGAAAAGTGTGTCCAGGGCATACTTAAAAAATTCCCTGTTGTGTTCCACGGAAGAAAGAAACAATATGAGGAAAAGGAAATAATAGACAGAGCTTTCATTTTGGGTGAACTATAACTTCAAAAACCAAATCTAAATTTAATTTGAAGTTGTTAAATTGCACATAAAGCCATGAGAGATGATTACTCCGATGTTTACATTTGATTTTTCAGTGCACATCTGCTTGACTGTTGACAGTTCGACAGGTCAGTAGCCAGTATATTGCCAAGACAATCAAAGAGCAAATGAAAGAACGAAGGCAGGTCTGAGTTGGACCGACCGGCCAATCACGGCCAATCACCATGACAGCCATACAAATGCAAGGTACTGCGTAGTGAGAGAGAAACACAGGGGAGATTCCGTGACTGAGATGACATTGCTCCCATTTTTAACTGCATACTTGCTAAACTGGTTGTGGCTAATGTTAGACTGGGTTCTGATAGTGGCCTTTATGCACCACTCCCTGGATGACACGTTGTTTTTACATTTATTTATTGGGCCATTTGTGAAACCCGGTGAAAAATTGATGTCAAAAAGGCATTCCGTATTCTCAGAGAAATATGCATTATGATAAAAAGCAAAAACATGCACAGAAATGTGTTAAATATAAGGGTGTGTGCAGTCTTCGACGGTGCAAAGTAAAAAAGAATGCTTGCTCGACCCGCCAGCTGTTGACACGCGGATTATGAAGAGAATGCACGCTGTTCGTATAGTTCCTCTATAGTCAGCGACGGTGCTGGGAATAGTTGTTTATCATTCTTTTCATTCAACACAGCATTTTAGCAGTGCAAGTATCACACTAGAATGCTTACAAGTGAACATATTAGATGAGAAGAGGATTGTTCTATGTCAGTGTGATCTCATAAATAGCAAAGGAACTTGGAAGAAACAGTATTTCCTCATCACCTGAAGGAGGAAGTGCACATAGGAAGAACTCTTTGTTTCATTGGGAGAACTTCATTTGACTGTTTAATTAACTAAGTGGAAGTAGCAACATATAGGCAAGCATTTGAATTCTGATAATTCTGTGTATGTGTAGATCTGTGTAGTCTCATATTTCTGATTATATTGTAAAGAAAGAGTGTCAATTTATGCTTTGTCATCAGGATAAGTTCACCCAAAAAATGAACATTGTCATCATTTATTCGTCCAAACATGTATGACATTCTTTCTTCTATAACTCAAAAGGAGAACATACTGCTGTTTCCTTACAGTGAAAGTCAATGTGAAAAGCTAAAAAAAAATCTTAAAAGTACAAAAGTAGACATCATAAATATATTTGCGGAATATTTAAGTGCATTTTTCATTTATTTTTGAAGGTGTTTTTTCTTTTAACCACATATAATCATGCTGCAAATACTACAACTGAATTAAATGTTTAGTGTGAACACTACATCAAATCAACATCAAATATGAAAGTACAGTAAATATACTCTACCGTTTGGGGTTGGTAAGATTATTGATATTTGGTATGTATGCACTAAATTGTTTAAAAATGACAGTAAAGACCTTTATAATATTAACAACATATTTCTATTACATAAATACTGTTCTTTTAAACATTCTTTTCATCGAAGAATCCTGAAAAAGTTTGCATAAAAATATTAAGCATCATAACCGTTATCAATATTGATAATAATAAGAAATGTTACTTGAGCACCAAATCAGCATATCAGATTTCTAAAGGATCGTGTAACACTTCAGAAAAAATAAAATAAAATAGAATAATATATTTCACAAATTACTGTTTTACTAGTAGTCTTGCTGAGCATAAGCTTTCAAATCAGCATGAGCTGCCTTTTTTGTCAAAAGCTGTTTTATGTTAGCAATAAATTCACTATAGCACTCTCTAAGGTCACTAAAGTATCTGCAGACTGCAGAGGCACTGTTAAACTCATCACTAGAAATAATGTATTGCCTAAAATAGAATGAAATATGTTACATAGATAACAGAAGGAGGAGGAATTCACTACATGGGTATTTTTGTCACTTTCAGTGGCAAAACTTTCGTTACACACCAGCATAACAGAAGGTTTGGAATGTAGCACATGAGTCATACAGTATAGGCTACTTTTGTGTTACTTTATATTCTGCCTAGCATTTCCTTTTCTGTTCCACAGAAGAAGAAAAAAGGTCATATGAGCTTGAAAATACATGAGGGTGAGAAAATGATGACAGAATTGGAGTGAACTATCCGTTTAATACGCTCAGCTCTCAAGATGTATAAACACTTGTCAAATAGATGTGAGCTGTGTTTGTGTGTATAAAAGTGTGTGTGTGTGTGTGTGTAAAAATATTATTCATTTGGGATTAGTAGCCAGCTCTCATCAGCCTATGAAGTAATCCCAAAAGAAAAAAGCATTAGTCCCATAGACATTAGTACACTGCACTCTCGCCATCAAAACTCTTTATTGCAGGATATACACTACCATTCAAAGAGTAAAGATATACATTACCATTGGTCAGAAAGTTCCTCATTCTTTTAGATTATTTTAAAATAAATAAATTTTTTGTTCTTCAACAATAGCTCTTTAAGATGTTCAAAAGTGACAGTAAAGATACAGGTGCATCTCAATAAATTAGAATGTCGTGGAAAAGTTAATTTATTTCAGTAATTCAACTCAAATTGTGAAAGTTGTGTATTAAATAAATTCAATGCACACAGACTGAAGTAGTTTAAGTCTTTGGTTTAGGGATGCACCGATATGAAAATTTTGGCCGATACCGATAACCGATTATTCTTTATTTTTGAAAGCCGATAACCGATATGTTGGCCGATAAATCTATATCCAAATTGTTATATACTTTTTGAGAGCCTGATTACAAAAAAGGTCTCATCATTAAAAGCCACATCCCAAACACTTCAACATAAGCAGCCTAGTTTGAACGGTGTACGTTTTAAAAATATGTTTACTCTCCCATTACCAAATTTAGTCATAAAAAAGTCTTACAAATAAATAAAATTATGCATAAATAATGCAAACAAGTCACTGGACATCATTACACGTGTAAAGAATCAAAATGAATGCGCCATAGATCAATAAAACGGAATAGCCTCTGCACGGACAATAATTAAATGATTTTAATTACTAAACCATATTGTTGATGAAAATAATAAGAGAAAAATACAAGTGGTTGTTGTTATTAATAATATATCAATGATTTTGAAAAAGTAACAAATTAATACCACTGTTTTAAATAGCAGCCATTGAGCTGCAGCTCAAGCTGAAGCTGAAGAGCTGAATGAACACGGTAAACTGAAGCGTCTTGCTGAAATAAATGAACTTTTCCACGAGATTCTAATTTATTGAGATGCACCTGGGGGAAGTCGTGGCCTAATGTCGTGGCCATAGGTTGCGGGTTCGAGTCTCGTGGATTGTAGGTGGGAGGAGTGAATGTACAGCGCTCTTTCCCACCTTCAATACCACGACTGAGGTGCCCTTGAGCAAGGCACTGAACCCCCAACTGCTCCCCGGGCGCCGCAGCATAAATGGCTGCCCACTGCTCCGGGTGTGTGTGCACTTTGGATGGGTTAAATGCAGAGCACAAATTCCAGAGCACAAATTCCAAGTATGGGTCACCATACTTGGCCACATGTCACGTCACACACATGTCACGTCACACACTATAATTTTCCAAAAAGATTTATATTTCAAATAAATGTTCTTTTGAACGTTCTATTCCTCAAAGAATCCTGAAAAAAAGTATTACAGTTTCTAAAAATATATTAATCAGGACAACGGTTTTCAATATTGATAATAATAAGAAATGTGGTAACACTTGATCGATTCCCACTAGTAACTAGTTGCTTATTAGCATGCCTATTATTATCATATTGACTGTTTTTTAGTACTTATAAAGCACAGATTCTGCACAACCATATTCTACATCCCTAATTATAACCAATAACAATATAACTACCCTACTAACTATTAATAATCAGCAAATTAGGAGTTTATTGAGGCGAAATTAGTAAGAATTGGACCTAACAAAATAAAGTATGACCAGAATTGTTTATTCAGCACCAAATTATATTAGAATGATTTCTGAAGGATCATGTAACAATGGACTGGAGTACTGACTGCTGAAAATTCAGCTTTGCCGTCACAGGACTAAATTATATTTGAAAATATATTCAAATAGAAAACAGTTATTATGATTTGTAATAATATTTCACTATACAACAGTTTTTACTACATTTTTATGCAAACGACATCTTTCAAAACATTTTAAAAAATCGTATATCACCCCAAATTTCGAACAGTACTGTATGTGAGCATTAATTTGTCTCATGTACAGTATTTGTGGTGTTATAACTGTTAGTGTACACTCTTAAAAATAAAGGTTCTTTTATGGCATCATGAAGCACCTTTATTTATAAGAGTGTATGTTTCTCAGAGGGTGCAGAAATCAAATCTAACTAGATGGTTTATTATTTGTCTGTTACTTTGTCATTATTTGAGATCAAAAACACGTTATGAATGTGCAAGTCTGTGTCTGTAAGTGGCTCAGTGTTCAGCCCTAAGTTTGAATGGATCTTAAACTCTTGTGCACGTGTGGCAGTGGGGATTGCCGTTGCTGTGGTGACCATATGGCTGAGGCTTTGTCTCCAGATGGTGGTAACGGAGGATGAGGAGCCATGCACACGTACCATTTGTTTGTGTGTGTGTGTGTGTGTGTGTGTGAACTCCAGACAGCCACACCCAAACAAATCCATAAGCGCAACTGTTGAGAGACGAGGTGGAAGTATATACATGGGACAGATGTAGAACTAGACAAACATCCTACATCCGAGATTCGCAGTAGGTTATAACATTAGGTCTTTTTCACACTGGCGAGTGGAGCATATTCATTTTAGTGCCAGTATTAACAGGTCACAGTCCTCACACTGCCCTCATAAACAGAACAATGCAGAACCATCAGTACATGTAGAGGTTTGTGTGTTGAGTTTGACTGTACTTAGCAGAAAAAGGTCTTGAAAATGCACTCTAAGCTTATTTATGAAGCAGCTACTCATCCACTGTACAACAAGCATTTGAAAATATATTTAGAGCAGTAAAAAGGTTAAAAATCAAAATGTAGGTTTTCTTTTTTGCACAAATGGAAAGGGATGCTTCTCGGTTACTAGGCCATGAAGGTAATAAGATCCAGACAGAGATCCACGTGAACACACCTGTGATGTGGCAGTGTCACCTGACTTCCTCTAACAGCATCAGGTGTCTGCTCCTCTCTGCTCTCCTGCTGCCGCCCTGTTTTATTCATCTTGACAAGCTTGTCCACCTGTGCTTTATACCTGCCTGCAGTCTACAGAGAGACTGACAGAGACAACATTGTCCAAAATCCTGGCAGAGTGACAGCACTGAAGACCAGAACACATTTTGAAGAGGTTTGGCAAGGGACTAGGGCTGTCAATTTAATCTTTCTTTCTTTTCTTTCTTTCTTTCTTTCTTTCTCTTTCTTTCTTTCTTTCTGTTTAATAAATACATTATTCATTCTTTCTTTGTTTAATAAATACATTATTCATATGGTAATTAAATAAATATAAACAAATCTATCTATCAGTCTGTCTGTCTATTGAATAATTATAAAATAACATACTACCACTACTAGTAATAATAATGTTAAATATTTTATTTATTTAACTGGCATATACTATATAGGCTACAATAATTTATGTAGTAAATAAAGTGTGTGTGTATCAGGGTTCATTCAGATTTTAAGAGTGAAATTCGAGAATATATGAATCCTAATTAATATATTAATTGAATATATTAATATTAAATCATAGAGATCATTTAATATTAATATATTGTATTAATATATTAATTAGAATTTAATTAATGATTCCATTAATTGATATATCATTACTTTGATTAATAATTGAAACGTCTGACAGCTGTAAATTTGCATAAGGATAAAAATTTGTCTCTATAGGGATAAAACATGTTGTACGAATTACATTACATTTTGCTGATACATGTGACCATTGACCACAAAACCAGTCATAATGGTCAATTTTTTTAAATAAATAAGCTTTCCATTGATGTGTAGTTTGTTTGGATAGGACAATATTTGGCCGAGATACAACTATTTGAATATCTGGAATCTGAGGGCGCAAAAAAATCTAAATATTGAGAAAATCGCCTTTAAAGTTGTCTAAATGAAGTCCTTAGCAATGCATATTACTAATCAAAAATTAATTTTCAATATATTTATAGTAGGAAATTTACAAAATATCTTCATGGAACATGATCTTTACTTAATATCCTAATGATTTTTGGCATAAAAGAAAAATCGATACTTTTGACCCATACAATCTATTTTTGGCTATTGCTACAAATATACCCGTGCTACTTATGACTGGTTTTGTGGTCTAGGGTCACTTATTAGTTAAGTCACCTTTATTTATATAGTGCTTTATACAATACAGATTGTGTCAAAGCATCTTTACAATATTAAACAGGAAAGTAGTGTGTCGATAATACAAGAGGACAATAGTAAACACTCAATTTTCCAGTTTAGCATTGATTCAGTGATGTCATTGTCCAGCTCAGTTCAGTTCAAATAGCATCTGTGCCATCAAGTTGACAATATTGGCAGAAATTAAAGCCTGTGTTATACTTTCCGCGTCCGCGAGTCCGCTAGGGTCCGCTATGGTATGCATGACGTAAAAATCGTCATTGGAGAGTGTGCGCGGAGGCTCCGCACGGACATCCGTGTGCGCCTCCCATTTTTTGTGACAGTAGGCTACTGCGCATGCGCAGGCTGTGTGAAGAAGCCCGTTGCTACTCGAACCTGTACAATCTGTCGATAAAACAATATAAAGACAGCCAGATGTGCAATAACTCTGTGCAATTCTTTGTTCACATGTTAGTTTATTGTTCAAGCTGATCTACTACGCATGTATGGAACACGTCCGCAGAGCGGACCATCAACGTATGCTTTCGGAGGTATAAATACAAGTAGACCGCGCTGTCCGTGTACGCTTCCGGATTGGTCATGCAGAAAGTTTAACACAGGCTTAAGTGTCCCCAACTAAGCAAGCCAAAGGCAACAGTGGCAAGGAACCAAAACTCCATCGGTGACATATTAGATACATTGTCTCTCAATGCAGGGCCAGCATCATGTCAGCACCTCGTCAGACACACAGCAGCCATTCTCTGCTGGTGAGAGACACTGGCTCCACAGTCAGCATGATATGTATATATGACTCCGCTAATAACCTACCGATGTGCTGTGTAGGGTGGCAGTCAATAAGCTGTCCAGGCTTGCCATAACACTACATTATTAGGTGTTAACGCTGGGTAAATAAGCTCTCCTATACTAGCATAGCACACTGCCCGGAGGTAGTATCAGTAAGTCAATAAGCTATCCTGTTCCACAATAATATACTTCACCAAGGAACTGAAGAGGAAATAATGATTCTGATAGTGGTTTGAGAAGAATTGAGGTTTTGTTGAACAGTTCTTGTACCTCAGTGTTGTTTTCTGTACAATACATGAATGTATATTGACACCATACAGAAGGCTTGTACAGATAGACAAAATCGTGTATTGATGATAGTCAGAGATATCGCCTGTGGATATCTGTGCAAGACGATTATTATTGTTATTAGGCTAGTAATACTATCTAATTGATATTGGGGCTTATTTCTTGTTCCATATTTCTTTTTCCGCGTTTTTACAGTGTTGTGCGTTATAACCAGTCACACACGATTCCGTTGAGTTTATGAATGCAATGGCCAATCAGAGGCGTTCAGAGGATTCATCGCTGAAACACCGGAGTTCCCTATCGAGCATTCACTCTACATTGTGAAGATCGCGATGAGCAGGGGAGGAGTTCCCACCGCGATCTTCGCAATGTCTCGTTCCCACTCTCAGGGAACTGAGGTTGCGACAGTAACCGGAGACGTTTTGTTGTTCAATGCGCACGCTTGCTGACCGAATTTTGCTCTCTCGTGAATTCTCTCATCATAAACAACAAAGTGCAGATGTACATGCAATGTAAGTATAAGAGATGTATTCATCATACAGAGTAGATAGCTTCACTGATTATAACAGGAGTGTTTTTTTAAAGTGCATAAACTCGTGCTAGACTGTCAGTAATGATGTTCTTTGATAATGTAAAAAAACCACATTATTTTCCACATACTGTACATTATTGTTTCTTCTCTATGCCCCGCCTTTCTGAAACGCGTCGATTTTTACAAAGCTCATCGGTCTGAAAAAGCGAGGTGTGCTCTGATTGGCCAGCTATCCAGTGCGTTGTGATTGGCCGAATTCCTCAAGCGTGTGACGGAAATGTTACGTCCCTTACCATATTGTGATGCCTGCGG
>NW_015505404.1:497530-530774 GCF_001515645.1 Sinocyclocheilus grahami
AGATCTTCTTTATGCACCAAGAGCTTGTAACACTCCAAAGAGAAAGGAAAACTTGAAATTGCATCATATGACCCCTTTAAATAAAAATTCAGTCATATTAAAATATGCTTCTAGCCTTACCCTGGAGTTGGTTCACTCTCTGGCTATAAAACCAAGTAAGTAAATAATTAAATAAATTAGCATGATAATATTGTGTATCGGCGATCTCACAGACTGACGATAATGACACTACCATACAGTACTTTATCATGAACTCTGAGTCTCTGAGTCTGTTTATTGTAAATGGACTCAATATAGTGAATATAGACACAAAACACAAATATACTTTAACATGTCCATATTTAAAATGATTAACCTATGATATGTTACTTTACTAGGACACCTGTTTGAACTTCAGGCATAAAGTGTGTCTAGATACTAAGCATCTCGTTGGCAGACACAGATGTTTCTGTGTGCGCTGTGCCTGAGGAAGTCTCTAAAGTCTCTCTGTAGCTTTGTAATCCAGAGAGCAGTGTTCACAAAGCTCTGCTCAGTCTGTGCCTGCAGGCCTCAGACACCTGGTGAGAGTTTTGATGTTTTTATTGTATTTTTCAGGTGAGTCAGAGCTTGTGAAAAACTTTAGCTGCAGTCTGGTGTTTGGGTTCTGGTTTATTGCTGCACCTTTCTATCCACTATGGTTTAGACGTGAGGTTTATTCTAAATAAGACAAATACTCTTTTTCTGGTATTGTGTGAGAGAAAAGCTGAGGGAGATGTCTTTGTCTCCTAAACTGTCTAAACTGCACGTGGTTATTGGTAATACTAGCTGCTTTCTCACTCAGACTAGTATAATGTGATAAATGGTTCAGTAATGCTGTTATACTCGTCCCACTCGGAGTTAAAATGCATCACAATCTGAACCCAACTAAAACTATACATACAGTGTCGCAGTAATGCGAGGTTGCTGTGGAAACAGGTTGGTGATAAGTGGGGTCATTTGATTACTCGTATTGTGGTTATATTACTTTCAGGTTCTAAGGTTGTTTGAGAGGGTTACTGAGGGGAGGATGTGGGTTTTCAGTCTCAATATACAGACGTCAAAAGCTGCAGACTAAAAAAATGACCAAAAATTAAACATTTAAGTTGAATTAAAAGATTTTAGTTGACTAAATAATAGTTAAAGATGATTGTTCAGAAGTGGTTTAATTCCCATTTGTTTTTTTGGTATAAATGCCACATTACATTTGGACTAAACATAAATATATGGACTGAATATATTACACTTGACTAAACAATGAACAATTATATATTTCAGTTATAGTTAATCTTTTATATCATACTGTATATTTTTTATTTCTAAATATATTTATTTGATATATAATGATGTTATTATGTTATTAAATTATTATTTTACTGTATTATATTTTAGCAGTGGTGTATAAAGTACCAGAAAGCCATACTCAAGTAAAAGTACAGATATCCTACCAGAAAATTACTTAAGTAGAAGTTGAAGTCACCGTTTAGAATATTACTTGAGTAAAAGTCTTATGTGATATTTATTGGACTTAAGTTCGAAAAGTATTTTTTAAATCTTAAACGTACTTAAATATTGAAAGTAAAAGTACAAGTAAATGCAAAATGGAAAAGAAGCAAATAAATAATCTAATCATAAAGACTCTGCCATGCCCCCCTAAAACGGCTCGTTCTAACATGCCCCCACATATCTACCTCACAATGTGGAAATATTAGCATAATGCCGCCCAAATGTTCACGCAAAGAAAGAAGGCATGGTTTCAGTAACCGCAGTTAGTGTTGAAGCAGCATGTCAGGGAGACGCTGTGTGTTTCTAGGTACTTAAATATTGAAAGTAAAAGTACAAGTAAATGCAAAATGGAAAAGAAGCAAAAGAAGCTCGTTCTAACATGCCCCCACATATCTACCTCACAATGTGGAAATATTAGCATAATGCCGCCCAAATGTTCACGCAAAGAAAGAAGGCATGGTTTCAGTAACCGCAGTTAGTGTTGAAGCAGCATGTCAGGGAGACGCTGTGTGTTTCTAGGCGAAAGCAAAAGCACTTTATTTGGCCTTCCGAAAGTAGATGCATTTAGGAATCTTTAAGATCACTTACAACAGAACAGCAATGCATTTTATGGACGACCGTTCCGTGACCCTAGGAGAGGAGGTAATTCTGACTTTGCTATGACAATCTAGCTCTTCTAAATCAATTACTTTTTTGTTATTAGTTTAAGTATTTGCTATTGACTGTTCAAATGCGGAGTTTTGCGCATCGTGTGTGTGTGTGTGCGCAAGCGAGCGAGAGAGTGCGCGCGCGAGAGAGAGAGAGTGAGAGAGCGAGACACATCACAGTGGAGTCGGCTGTGTTAACCGTGGCTTGTGTACTGCAAACACATACCAGCTTCATCACTGTGTCTGTCACCAGATTATGTTCCCCTTTCGGGCTCTGTCTTTACATTTATTTTGAAATATGAAGCTCGTGATTATGGTAAGGGGCGTTACATTTCCGACGAGTGCTTGCGGTGTTCGGGCCAATCACAATGCACTGGGTCAGCTGGCCAATCAGAGCAGACTGCGCTTGTCGGAAGGAGGGACTTTGTATAAAACGAAGCGTTTGAGAGAGGCGGGGCATAGAGGACTTACAATAATGTACAGTATTTTAAAAATAATGTGTTTTTTGAACATTAAAGCATGTCAACATATTCTGTTACACCAAATACACAAAATAATGATTTTTAAAAAAGCATCATATGACCCCTTTAAAACAAGAAATAGTCTAAATGTGAAATTAAAACCGCCAGTAGGTGACAGCAAGTGACTGTTAATGAGTGAGTCATTGAATCATTTATTCAACCGATTCGTTCAAAAAGCTGATTCATTCAATAAGTAAACACCGTCCTTTGCTCAGAGATGCAAAACAGTGCTGTGATCTTTGTTTGGAGCTATATTCGTTAGCAAAATTGAGCAAAAACAAGCAATATTATGTCTAAAATGTAAGCCACTTATTGCTTTACTGTACTTGTATAAAATGATTATTAAATATGTTCATGCTGATATCTGCAGAAAAACGTTACTCTTTGTGTGATATAGATTAAGTTAACTATATTAAATTATATAAATATAAAAAGCATACGGAAGCATTTTTGCCATCTACAATTAATAATACTTCGTTACATTACACCACTGCATTTTAGTGAAATATTTGAATGTTTTTAAAAATGCATTTATTACAGTGCAAATTCAATGCAAACAAGCATGCATTTCTAATTATAACCAGTTGCTCTTGGTTAATTCTGAATTAAACAAAAATGAGTTGTGATTTAGTGATGGATGAAACGGTTTTGAATTATATTTACTCAGTCAGCGAGTCTGATTCAAACTGCTGTATAATCTTTTTGATTGACTCCTTGAAAAGAACTGGTTCATAAGAGTCATTTGTTAGTGAATCGGACATCACAGCTCTCAATGTGTTCATAACTAATAGCGGCACACAAACTGCATATGAACACACAAGCTTGTACCGACTGCCTAGAATATAAATGGTCATAGATTCTTTTTTATTTATTTATTTTTTGTGTTTATGAACATTTTAGTCACAGTCAAAAGCCTTGGACATTTTGTCTGTGTGAATATGTGTGTGGGAGAGAGATTGCTAAGGGAATGGTGTCTTTTAATCATCCTTGAGAGCTCAATGCATTAGCTTCTGATCTCTAAGCAATACATCACGTCATTTCACTAATAAGTAATGTTTATGAGATATACAGTTCCCGGACCTCATGTACACGCACCACCCACAGAAATTAGTACGTGTTAACACAGAATGATCATTTCGGGGGCAGGGTTTGGAGTTAGTATTAACCGGGAGGGTTGTTGGGCCTGCTTTAAAGCCTAAGGCCAGTCCGTTATGCCCATCTCTGACCCGCCTGTCTGCCAGGATCCCGCTCTGCCTCCCACTCACCCTCCCTGGGCACCCCGTCTCGCTCTCCAGCCCGTGAGCAGGTTTAATAACAGAGGCTGTCCTGATCTCTGTAGGGGTCCAGACACCAGACTAATGTAGTGAGACAGGGAGAGGGGTGCTGTGTGTTGCATACTATATAAGCTACGTTTAGTCTTTATATGCACACCCACACATAGATGGTCACGTGCAATGGATGATACCGTCTGCACTCTGGATAAATATTTACACATTTATGCAGATTAAATATGAGGTCACACATGCACAGACAATGGTTTGTGCATCTCTATTGTTTTGCCTTCTACTGCTCAACATATCCCTCCATATGAGCACAGGGGTCAGAGTTCACCGCCCATCACCCCGTCCACATGCAGGCCCCTGGGGCCTGATGGTAATTAATTAGATGTGAGCATGTCAACATATTCTGTTACACCAAATACACAAAATAATGATTTTTAAAAAAGCATCATATGACCCCTTTAAAACAAGAAATAGTCTAAATGTGAAATTAAAACCGCCAGTAGGTGACAGCAAGTGACTGTTAATGAGTGAGTCATTGAATCATTTATTCAACCGATTCGTTCAAAAAGCTGATTCATTCAATAAGTAAACACCGTCCTTTGCTCAGAGATGCAAAACAGTGCTGTGATCTTTGTTTGGAGCTATATTCGTTAGCAAAATTGAGCAAAAACAAGCAATATTATGTCTAAAATGTAAGCCACTTATTGCTTTACTGTACTTGTATAAAATGATTATTAAATATGTTCATGCTGATATCTGCAGAAAAACGTTACTCTTTGTGTGATATAGATTAAGTTAACTATATTAAATTATATAAATATAAAAAGCATACGGAAGCATTTTTGCCATCTACAATTAATAATACTTCGTTACATTACACCACTGCATTTTAGTGAAATATTTGAATGTTTTTAAAAATGCATTTATTACAGTGCAAATTCAATGCAAACAAGCATGCATTTCTAATTATAACCA
This sequence comes from Sinocyclocheilus grahami, assembly GCF_001515645.1. Classification (NCBI taxonomy): domain Eukaryota; kingdom Metazoa; phylum Chordata; class Actinopteri; order Cypriniformes; family Cyprinidae; genus Sinocyclocheilus; species Sinocyclocheilus grahami. The sequence continues at coordinate 502,478 of NW_015505404.1, forward strand.
GTTGCTCTTGGTTAATTCTGAATTAAACAAAAATGAGTTGTGATTTAGTGATGGATGAAACGGTTTTGAATTATATTTACTCAGTCAGCGAGTCTGATTCAAACTGCTGTATAATCTTTTTGATTGACTCCTTGAAAAGAACTGGTTCATAAGAGTCATTTGTTAGTGAATCGGACATCACAGCTCTCAATGTGTTCATAACTAATAGCGGCACACAAACTGCATATGAACACACAAGCTTGTACCGACTGCCTAGAATATAAATGGTCATAGATTCTTTTTTATTTATTTATTTTTTGTGTTTATGAACATTTTAGTCACAGTCAAAAGCCTTGGACATTTTGTCTGTGTGAATATGTGTGTGGGAGAGAGATTGCTAAGGGAATGGTGTCTTTTAATCATCCTTGAGAGCTCAATGCATTAGCTTCTGATCTCTAAGCAATACATCACGTCATTTCACTAATAAGTAATGTTTATGAGATATACAGTTCCCGGACCTCATGTACACGCACCACCCACAGAAATTAGTACGTGTTAACACAGAATGATCATTTCGGGGGCAGGGTTTGGAGTTAGTATTAACCGGGAGGGTTGTTGGGCCTGCTTTAAAGCCTAAGGCCAGTCCGTTATGCCCATCTCTGACCCGCCTGTCTGCCAGGATCCCGCTCTGCCTCCCACTCACCCTCCCTGGGCACCCCGTCTCGCTCTCCAGCCCGTGAGCAGGTTTAATAACAGAGGCTGTCCTGATCTCTGTAGGGGTCCAGACACCAGACTAATGTAGTGAGACAGGGAGAGGGGTGCTGTGTGTTGCATACTATATAAGCTACGTTTAGTCTTTATATGCACACCCACACATAGATGGTCACGTGCAATGGATGATACCGTCTGCACTCTGGATAAATATTTACACATTTATGCAGATTAAATATGAGGTCACACATGCACAGACAATGGTTTGTGCATCTCTATTGTTTTGCCTTCTACTGCTCAACATATCCCTCCATATGAGCACAGGGGTCAGAGTTCACCGCCCATCACCCCGTCCACATGCAGGCCCCTGGGGCCTGATGGTAATTAATTAGATGTGAGTTGCTAATCTACTGTTTGTGGATCTTAAGACAAACCTGGCCCTGTAGTCAAACTACTAATTAATATAATCCCCATCATGTGATCTCCTCTTGAGGTGCATGCTGGGCCTTTTCTTTCAGATAGCACAGATGGTTTGAAATTCTATTGAACCAAGAAACGCATTTTCAGATGTTGGAGATTTGTGAGATAAGCATGATGCTCTACCAAGATTTGCATTGCTATTAAGATAAAGTTTGTACACAGTTCGTGCTATGGATTATGTGGCTTGTTGAGGAGAGGTTTGCTATTACTTTTCTAAGTGATCAGATTTAGGATTTATGCCTGGCAGATGAAAAAAGGAACTGGAAGGAACTTACGCCATAGTGTGGGACACGAATATCGTTAGCCAGGTTTCCATTCACCAGTGCTGTTATTCTTAACTGAAACTAAAACAAAAGCTACTGAAAATCAATTTTGTTTGCTGAAATAAAATATAAATATAATATGAAAAACCTAAAAAAAAAAAAAAAGTAAACAATTAGCAAACTAAATAAAATGTTATGGTTGAAGTACTACAATTACTAAAACTTAGATCAAATAAATAAAAGATAGATAAAAGATCAAATAAGCTAAATAGAAATGTAAAAAAATTTAAAACTAATAAAAAGACAAAATTTAAATTAAAACCAAAAATATGTATATCTGACTAAAAATAAATACTATAGGTAACACTTTATTTTAGGGTCTCTTAACTAGTTGCTTATTAGCATGCATATTACTAGAATATGAGCCATTTATTAGTACAAATTAAGCACATATTAATGCCTGATTCTACATGACCTTATTCTACATCCCTAATCCTACCCAATATCTAAACTTAACAACTACTTACTAACTATTAATAAGCAGCAAATTAAGAATTGATTGAGGGAAAAGTCGTAGTTAATAGCGAAAAAGTGTTCCCTATTCTAAAGTGTTACCATACTATAATAGTATATAAATAAAATAACACCGCCGTCCCTACCGTTCTATGCATATTTTAGGATGTTACATAAAAAAGCTGGATGGAAACACCAACATACAAATACATTTGCAAATAATACATAAGGTGTACGCTCGCTCACTTAAGGTGGATACATTAAAAAAGACTTTAATGTATGCATTTGTCTGTAAGCGAGAAACCTCACATAATTGTTTTATGTATTTTATTTTTATTTATTTATTGTTCTTTTACAAAAAGCTAGTTTCATTTCTATTTTGCAGCAGTTTTCCAAGAAAGTGATGATTTGCTTCTCTTGAAAACATGGGATCTAACCACTGCCTTATTCACAAATGTTTTTTTTGCGATATTTTTTTTTCACATAAATTGAATTTGCAACTTGGATAAACATATACAGACTTGCCGGTGAGCACTTTTGACTTGAACCAGTAAATAACCACCTAGCAACTGTGTAGCAACCTTAGTATAACCGTAGAACAATGCCCTGGCAACCACTCAGAACAGCCCGAAATCTTCTGAACATGTAAACATCAAGAATGTTTATTATTAAACTATAGAATTAGATGTGCGCACTGCAGAACGCGCTCACAGTTTAATGTTAGTCAGCAGAATGAAGGGAAGGTGTTGATGACTTCCTGCTATTTCCACTCCCAGAAGGCTGTGCTCTCATAATCACAAAAAGACCTCTACGCAAAGACCCACGCACAAAACCCTTGCCGCCTTTTAAAAATAACCAAAAACATTCTCCCTGCTGACGCATGTTACCTCCCACCAGATTCCTGTCAGGAGGGCTCTGTTCTCCGTTACCTGCTCATTGGCTAAAGCAAGTCTTGTTTTTTCCTTTTTCTAGTCAGACATATCAGCTGTGATTGTTTGGATCTTCTGAACAGTGAATATGTGCTGTGAGAGAGGCTTTGATTAATCTGCCTTTTAATCTGATTCCGTCTCGTAACCTTTGACCTATTGCAAGTGCCTTGGACAGATTTATTACAATCCTTGTTTGTTTATCCATCCATTCCTGCCTCTTGGTTTTATTATGATCGGGTCTCTTGTTTTTTTCCAACCTTATTGCTCGATATAAACATTCAGCAATCAATGTCATATTGAATTCTTTCAAAGAACATTGAAAATAATAAATCTAAATTTGATTTACGGGGATCAATTTTCTAAATGAGGTCATGGTGATGTGATACTGAGGACAGATGGTGAATCACAGCGAGGCGCTTTGTATCTCCTTGAATTCATTTTTAGTAACAGGGAACAGTATTTTATGCCAGTGTGGTGTATACAGTAGATCATTCTAAATTTAGTGGACTAATTTTGGAGTTGTGAGGTGGAGAGTCTTTCTTTTATGAGGCCAGTCGACAGGAGGAATTGGATGGAAGGAGATGAAAGAAGCACGTCTCAGTTTTGTTCAGCTGAATCTTAAGGACACCTTAAATGTTGTCTGGGAAGCAAAATGAGGTTCCCTGTCTATATTCAATTGCAGTTTTTTTGCACCATTTTTTTTTAATTCCCAGGACTGCAGTGTAATATATGTATTGGTGGGTCTGTACACTTTTATATTTTATTTGAAAGGTTTTTTTGTTTTGTTTTATTTTCAGCAAGAATGCATTCATTTAACCAAAAGTGACAGTAGAGGCTAAGATTAATGTTACAAAAGATTTCCATTTCAATTAAATGCTGAAACTTTCTTTTCATCAAAGAATCCTGAAAAAAAAAATAGCATGGTTTTGGCGAAAATATTAAGTGGCTCAAATGTTTTTGATATTCGTAAGAAATGTTTCTTGAGCATCAAATCAGCAAATTAGAATGATTTCTGAAGGATCATGAGACATTCAGCTTTGCCATTACAGAAATAAATTACATCTTAAAATATATTCAAATAAAACAGTTCTTTTAAATTGTAATAATATTTGTGAGCATAAGAGACTTTCAAAAATGTTTTATAAACTTAATTTATTCCTTACTGTCGACTGCTGGTGCACACATATTTGTAATATCAATGGTTTAATATTGTTGTAGTCTTTTTCTTAGCAAATATTCATATATATGACTAATTTCAGTGTAATTATTCAACATGTACACACAACAGGTTTTTTTCCACTCTCTCTCTATATAAATATAAATAACAAATTTCTCTCTCTCCACAGATGTAGATGTCTCCGTGCCCTTCCCAACAGGCTCTCTTCAGAGAAGAAAAAAGGGCCTAGCTGGTCTGCATCAACCAAAGCAGAAGTCCAAACCAGCGCTGCTCATCGGCCTTCCGCAGGATTTCCGGCAGATCTCTTCTATCATAGATGTGGACATCTTACCCGAGACGCATCTCCGTGTCCGTCTGCACAAGCACGGCACCAACAAACCCCTCGGCTTTTACATCAGAGACGGCGTCAGCGTCCGCATCACTCCCCAAGGGGTAGAGAAAGTTCCCGGCGTCTTCATCTCCCGCCTGGTAAAAGGCGGTTTAGCAGAGAGCACAGGATTGCTGGGAGTCAACGACGAGATTCTTGAGGTGAACGGTATCGATGTGGCAGGTAAATCACTGGACCAGGTCACCGACATGATGGTGGCTAACAGCCACAACCTCATCGTGACAGTGAAACCTGCAAATCAGCGGGTGCACAACACGATGCACCGTGCGAGTAAAACATCTGCTGGCAACAGTTCCGCTGGCTCGGGAGGCTCCGCCCTCTCACATGACTCCGCCCCCAGCCCCGCCTCACAGAATGCCAGCCAATACAGCAACAGCAACAGTGTGGCTGAGGGTGACAGTGACGATGATACTGACCTCATCCTCGAGAACGACAACCTGTCGACGTACATGCCACACCGTATGACTAATGGCAATGGCAGCCATGCTAACACCCTGTCGTCGGGTGCATTTGCGCACAGGCCCCTCCCACAAAGTGTTTCCTTGCCCAGTAGCAGCTCTTTAAGCTCCCTGACTACACCTACACACAACAGCAGCCCCACCAAGACGAGCAGTAGCCAAGAAAGTATGAGAGAGGATGGCAACTTCATTACGTTGTGAGCTACAGCAAGTTTTGAAGCCTTTATGCACATTTATAAGAAAATGAAGGAATGAAGGAACTATCGACTATTATTTCTCAGCCATTACTATCACAAACAACAACTTATTCACATTCTTCCCCAATGAATGAGTGAATGAGGACGCATGGGTTGCACAATCTAGCCCGTGTGTGAGGGCATGTGGCTGTCACTGTATGGAAGTGCCTTATGGCCCCCTAGTTATTATTTCTTCTTTTGGGACAAATCAACCATATTCATCTCTGTCGACTCAGAAGTGTGCTAGCTACTACTGGGGCTCCTGATGTTAACACTTGCACCTCAGAGGCCGTCAGAGACAAACAAATTGCCTCTGTGGAAATGATGCGTGTCTTGTTTTGGATTCATTCTCACTTATGATCTCTTATGATGCCTCTTGCATTGATAATGATGGTAATGTTGATGGAAGATGATGATGAGGAGGTGGAGGAAAATATAAGAGTGTTAAACCGGATCTGATCAGTGTTGATTATGCTTGTTTGCTCATCTCATCTCATTCTGATGCTGATCGTGCTTTCTCAAACTCAAAATGTCTACCAAATGTGCTCTACATGATGATTTTAAAGTGTTTTTTCTAGTCAAGTCATCAGTTCAAAGCATTTATTAATCACATTTTTAATGTCTCGAGATAGGAAGTGTAGATCATTCCAAATATGAAAACATTTAAAGATATTTTTACTCTGTTCTGTCACTCTATTGTTTGTATAAAAGCCATTTTAACTCCCAAGTTGGCTTAGTTTTCACATTCATCATCTCTGGTGTCAAAAAAGCAAGGAAATGGAAACCTCTTTTTGGGTTCCTTTTCTGTCTAATGTTGCATTAAAAGTTTATTCACCCAAAAATAAAACTTCTTGGAAATGTACTCACCCTCATGTTATTCCAAACCTGTTTGACTTTCCATCTTCTGTGGAACACAAAAGAAGATATTTTGAAGATTTTTGGTTACCCAATAGTTTGGATACCATTGACTTACAAAAAACTCAGAATGTCATCTTTTATGTTCTACAGAGGAAAAAAGTTAAACGGGTTTGGAACAACATGAGGGGAGATGATAAAATGTTTAAAAAACATTCTGACACAGGTTCTTTCTTGTTGAAGGATGCCAACCCGTTTTCCCCTCTTTGTTTTTAGTTTTTCTCCCCCTCCGGAAAAATAGGAATCTATATACATAACTGGCACCAGTGCGGTGTAACTTCAGAAAGACTTGACCTCTCATTGACTCAGTCTGTCCATTCTCCTGTGTGCTCAGTTTTTCTGTAGAGAGCAAAAAAGGAAATTCCTTTCATGTTTGGAAAGGCCAGAATTCTGCACATTGGGACCTTTTTCACACAGTACACTCCTGATGGCCAAAGCTGTGAGGCTTTCTTAGCCATGGTGAGTGTGTGCTGCATGTGTGTGTTCGCTCTTATTTTTAAAGTATAATCTTACAGAAACGGCACTGAGGTGGATGGACACTTGTCAGTCCTGGAGCCAAATATTGGTTTCTCTAATGTCCAACAGACCCGAGCGCTGTTTTCAGGCAACGAGCTCCCAGGTGAACGCTTGTTTAGACTGTGGAGATACCGGCCTCGGGACGTCCTGCGCTTCAAAGGCTGTCTATCAAACCATTATGGAGAAAGAATGGTGAAATGCATAAAAAAATCTCAGCGCTTTTTCCAGCTGTACTGATGAGCTAATTCTCCTTCATCATGATAGTTTTAGGAATAAATGAAGGTGTTACTAATATATGTGACCCTGGACCACAAAACCAGTCATAATTAGCACGGGTATATTTGTAGCAATAGCCAAAAATATGCTCCCCCCCCTCCCTTGCCCCCGCCCCCAGCCCCGCCTCACAGAATGCCAGCCAATACAGCAACAGCAACAGTGTGGCTGAGGGTGACAGTGACGATGATACTGACCTCATCCTCGAGAACGACAACCTGTCGACGTACATGCCACACCGTATGACTAATGGCAATGGCAGCCATGCTAACACCCTGTCGTCGGGTGCATTTGCGCACAGGCCCCTCCCACAAAGTGTTTCCTTGCCCAGTAGCAGCTCTTTAAGCTCCCTGACCACACCCACACACAACGGCAGCCCCACCAAGACGAGCAGTAGCCAAGAAAGTATGAGAGAGGATGGCAACTTCATTACGTTGTGAGCTACAGCAAGTTTTGAAGCCTTTATGCACATTTATAAGAAAATGAAGGAACTATTATATCATCGACTATTATTTCTCAGCCATTACTATCACAAACAACAACTTATTCACATTCTTCCCCAATGAATGAGGACCCTTGGCCGCATGGGTTGCACAATCTAGCCCGTGTGTGAGGGCATGTGGCTGTCACTGTATGGAAGTGCCTTATGGCCCCCTAGTTATTATTTCTTCTTTTGGGACAAATCAACCATATTCATCTCTGTCGACTCAGAAGTGTGCTAGCTACTACTGGGGCTCCTGATGTTAACACTTGCACCTCAGAGGCCGTCAGAGACAAACAAATTGCCTCTGTGGAAATGATGCGTGTCTTGTTTTGGATTCATTCTCACTTATGATCTCTTATGATGCCTCTTGCATTGATAATGATGGTAATGTTGATGGAAGATGATGATGAGGAGGTGGAGGAAAATATAAGAGTGTTAAACCGGATCTGATCAGTGTTGATTATGCTTGTTTGCTCATCTCATCTCATTCTGATGCTGATCGTGCTTTCTCAAACTCAAAATGTCTACCAAATGTGCTCTACATGATGATTTTAAAGTGTTTTTTCTAGTCAAGTCATCAGTTCAAAGCATTTATTAATCACATTTTTAATGTCTCGAGATAGGAAGTGTAGATCATTCCAAATATGAAAACATTTAAAGATATTTTTACTCTGTTCTGTCACTCTATTGTTTGTATAAAAGCCATTTTAACTCCCAAGTTGGCTTAGTTTTCACATTCATCATCTCTGGTGTCAAAAAAGCAAGGAAATGGAAACCTCTTTTTGGGTTCCTTTTCTGTCTAATGTTGCATTAAAAGTTTATTCACCCAAAAATAAAACTTCTTGGAAATGTACTCACCCTCATGTTATTCCAAACCTGTTTGACTTTCCATCTTCTGTGGAACACAAAAGAAGATATTTTGAAGATTTTTGGTTACCCAATAGTTTGGATACCATTGACTTACAAAAAACTCAGAATGTCATCTTTTATGTTCTACAGAGGAAAAAAGTTAAACGGGTTTGGAACAACATGAGGGGAGATGATAAAATGTTTAAAAAACATTCTGACACAGGTTCTTTCTTGTTGAAGGATGCCAACCCGTTTTCCCCTCTTTGTTTTTAGTTTTTCTCCCCCTCCGGAAAAATAGGAATCTATATACATAACTGGCACCAGTGCGGTGTAACTTCAGAAAGACTTGACCTCTCATTGACTCAGTCTGTCCATTCTCCTGTGTGCTCAGTTTTTCTGTAGAGAGCAAAAAAGGAAATTCCTTTCATGTTTGGAAAGGCCAGAATTCTGCACATTGGGACCTTTTTCACACAGTACACTCCTGATGGCCAAAGCTGTGAGGCTTTCTTAGCCATGGTGAGTGTGTGCTGCATGTGTGTGTTCGCTCTTATTTTTAAAGTATAATCTTACAGAAACGGCACTGAGGTGGATGGACACTTGTCAGTCCTGGAGCCAAATATTGGTTTCTCTAATGTCCAACAGACCCGAGCGCTGTTTTCAGGCAACGAGCTCCCAGGTGAACGCTTGTTTAGACTGTGGAGATACCGGCCTCGGGACGTCCTGCGCTTCAAAGGCTGTCTATCAAACCATTATGGAGAAAGAATGGTGAAATGCATAAAAAAATCTCAGCGCTTTTTCCAGCTGTACTGATGAGCTAATTCTCCTTCATCATGATAGTTTTAGGAATAAATGAAGGTGTTACTAATATATGTGACCCTGGACCACAAAACCAGTCATAATTAGCACGGGTATATTTGTAGCAATAGCCAAAAATATACAAATACAAAGATTGTATGGGTCAAAATTATCGAAATAAAATCATTAGGATATTAAATAAAGTTCCATGAAGATATTTTGTAAATTTCCTACCGTAAATATATTAAAACTTAATTTTTGATTAGTAATATGCATTGCTAAGAACTTCATTTCGACAACTTTAAAGGCGATTTTCTCAATATTTACAGTTTTTTGCACCCTCAGATTCCAGAGTTTCAAATATTGTCCTATCATAACAAACCATACATCAATGGAAAGCGTATTTATTCAGCTTTCAGCTGATGTTTAAATCTCAATTTAAAAAAATGGACCCTTATGACCGGTTTTGTGGTCCACGGTCACATATTTATTTATTTTTTAATTATTCCAAATGTTTTGAAGGACATCTTGAGTTTTACATTTTCAGGTAGAAGCAGGTACCAGTAAAATGAGTCAGGAAGCCAGTCTTTCCGTGTCATAAATGATGGGCGTGATTCATGAAGGTGTAGCCTCATCTGCTCAGCATTATCTGGTTTAACTTGATCAGCAAAACAAATGAGGTGTTACTTCGCCACAGAACTGACATTTATCAAGGTAGCCTTGACTCTGAAAGAGAATGTAGTTTATTTGTACAATCTAGACGTAACATCTGCATAACTGACACTCAGTGACTCATTGCCTCGGGTTTTCACAGCAGACAGTGAGGACAAATGAAACCAGAGGGTGATTTGAAATGTATAGCTACAGACATCTGGTGAAGCGTGTAGTGTCACTTTGTTTTGTTTTCTATATTCAATTGAATAGGTTTTATTGGCATACTCTAGATCAGGGGTGCCCAAACTCGGTCCTGGAGGGCCGGTGCCCTGTAGAGTTTAGCTCCAACTTGCCTCAACACACCTGCCTTTAAGTTTCTAGTATGCCTAGTGAGAGCTTGATTAGCTGGTTCAGGTGTGTTTAATTGGGGTTGGAGCTAAACTCTTCTGGACACCGGCCCTCCAGGACCGAGTTTGGACACCCCTGCTCTAGATGAAGAGAGAGCTGGATTTTAAAGAGAAAGTGATGGCATGTAAACTACATAGAACAGCACACAACCGGAGCACCGATAATACCACATGAGCATTATTTTTTGTGTGTATGTCAATGTATATGTATAAATAGTCATATGAAATGACGGACACTTTTGTACACTAGGAGCCCTTTTTTATAAAAAAAGAGCATTTTATATATGTGTGTAAAATATGGAAAGTATTTTTCTTATTCTTGTACTTTTGTATGTATATTAGAATTCTGGACTCGGGACGTCCTGCGCTTCAAAGGCTGTCTATCAAACCATTATGGAGAAAGAATGGTGAAATGCATAAAAAAATCTCAGCGCTTTTTCCAGCTGTACTGATGAGCTAATTCTCCTTCATCATGATAGTTTTAGGAATAAATGAAGGTGTTACTAATATATGTGACCCTGGACCACAAAACCAGTCATAATTAGCACGGGTATATTTGTAGCAATAGCCAAAAATATACAAATACAAAGATTGTATGGGTCAAAATTATCGAAATAAAATCATTAGGATATTAAATAAAGTTCCATGAAGATATTTTGTAAATTTCCTACCGTAAATATATTAAAACTTAATTTTTGATTAGTAATATGCATTGCTAAGAACTTCATTTCGACAACTTTAAAGGCGATTTTCTCAATATTTACAGTTTTTTGCACCCTCAGATTCCAGAGTTTCAAATATTGTCCTATCATAACAAACCATACATCAATGGAAAGCGTATTTATTCAGCTTTCAGCTGATGTTTAAATCTCAATTTAAAAAAATGGACCCTTATGACCGGTTTTGTGGTCCACGGTCACATATTTATTTATTTTTTAATTATTCCAAATGTTTTGAAGGACATCTTGAGTTTTACATTTTCAGGTAGAAGCAGGTACCAGTAAAATGAGTCAGGAAGCCAGTCTTTCCGTGTCATAAATGATGGGCGTGATTCATGAAGGTGTAGCCTCATCTGCTCAGCATTATCTGGTTTAACTTGATCAGCAAAACAAATGAGGTGTTACTTCGCCACAGAACTGACATTTATCAAGGTAGCCTTGACTCTGAAAGAGAATGTAGTTTATTTGTACAATCTAGACGTAACATCTGCATAACTGACACTCAGTGACTCATTGCCTCGGGTTTTCACAGCAGACAGTGAGGACAAATGAAACCAGAGGGTGATTTGAAATGTATAGCTACAGACATCTGGTGAAGCGTGTAGTGTCACTTTGTTTTGTTTTCTATATTCAATTGAATAGGTTTTATTGGCATACTCTAGATCAGGGGTGCCCAAACTCGGTCCTGGAGGGCCGGTGCCCTGTAGAGTTTAGCTCCAACTTGCCTCAACACACCTGCCTTTAAGTTTCTAGTATGCCTAGTGAGAGCTTGATTAGCTGGTTCAGGTGTGTTTAATTGGGGTTGGAGCTAAACTCTTCTGGACACCGGCCCTCCAGGACCGAGTTTGGACACCCCTGCTCTAGATGAAGAGAGAGCTGGATTTTAAAGAGAAAGTGATGGCATGTAAACTACATAGAACAGCACACAACCGGAGCACCGATAATACCACATGAGCATTATTTTTTGTGTGTATGTCAATGTATATGTATAAATAGTCATATGAAATGACGGACACTTTTGTACACTAGGAGCCCTTTTTTATAAAAAAAGAGCATTTTATATATGTGTGTAAAATATGGAAAGTATTTTTCTTATTCTTGTACTTTTGTATGTATATTAGAATTCTGGAAAGGAGGTTTCTATTTCTTTTGAGTTTCACAAACAAAACTAAAATCTTTTAGATTGTGTTTTTATTATAATCAGATGGGTCAAGGTGTACAATACTGTGAATGTTATAAGCTGATTATAAAATGTTCTATCAAGATAATAAAAGTATTTAAAACTTATTTAGTTTATGTATTTTCTTTTTACAAAATTAAAATTTTTACTTGAAATTTTGCAACGATTAGTATGATCAAATCAATCTATATTTTGTCGCTATAGTCTTTTAGTATTTGTGTATTTTGAATGTTTGTAGTTCATATATTTAACCAAAATGATAGATGCATAGAATTTTTGGGACCTGTGGTTTATGTTCTTTATATATTATTTTTTATATAATTTTATAATATAAAATATATAATTTCAGAAAAAATATGGGAAAACCTGATTATTTCTTTTTTAGCAAGATGTAGAAGCTGGATGCACTTCACCCACAGTACAAAGAAATTGAGCATTATTGCATTACATATAAAGGACACATTAGATTTGTGATACCTTCTCTTAGATTCCAGGAAATCAATAATCACTCTGACTACTGATTTTCCCCCTCTTGAATGTCTATTAAAATCATAACAAAGTTGCTTTTTCTAAAACAGAAAATTAGGACTGTTAGTACATTAAAATAATCATAATTGCACAATTCAGCATGCTAAATTTGCTCCTTTTTAAAGGAAATTAAAGCTGTTTTTGTGATTCCACAGATGGTCTAAACATGCACAACTGGACATTGCTGACATTTCTTCAGAACTTAATTTTGTCCCTCATCTAGCCTATAACTTTATAATAAACACATCAGCAAAAATCCATAATTAACCAATACAAATGTTCAAAGCCACTGACATCTGTTGATGGGACGATTAATTGTCAGTTTTATTTGTCAAAGTTGTAAATTGCTTGTAGAGTTTCTGATAAGTACAAAATAATATGCAAATGTATAGCATACTATCTAAATATAGTATGCAAATATATCTGGCATGTTAACTATATATTCAAAGTAATTTAAAGAATACATATAAGAAGACATATTGGCATTCGAGGTTTACTGAGGCCCTCTAGTGGACCCCGGTCATCGGTTGAGGTGTGAAATGGCGATACAGCATAATGAACATGCACAGAAACACAAAGAAAGTCCATCAGTCTAAGCAAAATGCTCAACGGCGGGTTTTGTTTTGAAAGACTGGTTATACTGGTTATCACTGATGATCTGGGTAACCGATTAACCGACCCTTTCAGGTGTGAAAGCATCAATGCTCTCAGTTGTACATTAATTTCAGTTATGTCCTTAAGGCCATGTTTTTGTAATTTATATGACCTAGATCTAGAGATGTTAATGTAATCCAATATTAGCCTACCTGTGAAGGGGAAAGTCAGCATACAACTTCCCGCTGACATGCTCATTTGTAAAAGGACGGCAAGGCTTCAAGTAATAATAAAAATAGCTAATTACATTTTCTTTCAAATTAAGTGTTTCTCTTCTACTTTACCTGATTTACTATCACTTGACCCGTGTTTCAGTGGGTGATGGCGGATCTGTGGTGGTCAACCGTGAGCTTTATGAATTTCCCACATTAAATATTTACTGCTCTCCATGCTTTAAAGCTTAGTTATGAGTTTAAGAAGATGGCAAGCTATGGTCTTATACTTATTCATAAACACCAACACACATAATGTGATTTTTTTCCACAGAAGGGCCAGAGGTGATGTCCATGTATTTCAACATCCAAACATCTCAAGAAAAGCAGCCCATCTTCAAGAAGGGGTCAAGAGAAAGTCTGAAGGTGCAGGATCATCCAGGTACAGCTTCTTAGAAAGACTAATGACCTGCTGCATGTGACGGGACCATTAACCTTTCACTCCCTCATCAAACCACCTATGTGCATTCATTCTCTAATTTTCCCTATATACAATATACAGTACGTAGAATACATATTTCTGTTAGATTCAAATGCATTTATAAAATACGACTGTCAAGTCTCTCTAATCAGTTGCGTCTTTCCCCCACAAACATTTTTAGTGCATCCAATCTGCAAAATGAATGAATGCAAATGTAGGTGTAATAAGGCACATATCTCAATGGAGTTGACAGGAATAAACATATCCAATGCATGAAAGCATTTTACAATAGATCCTGAACAGTTTTTACACATCTGATCCTGAGCCACACACATTTTATGGACTCGGTATAAAAAGTGTATTTTGTAGGAATAGATTATCTATGCAAGAACATTATATGTATATATATGCCAAAAATGCAGTTACCACAAAGATGCAGGAACAATATATTAATTTCCATATGAAGAAACAAGAACAACAAAATAATACAAAACGGACACAATTTGCTCATGGATGTGTATTTTAATAAAAATAATTCTGTCAAAATTAAATGAGTACAATATTTCTTTATCATGTTTCCAGTACATAGGTATGTCTCTTTTTTTTTCTTTTTTAAGTCGTTTTTCTTTTTTATGTTGTTTTAAAGGTTTTTAAAGGTTCATGCTAAGTAGAGGGTAACCCATTTCACAATTGCTAAAAGAAAACTCAAATAAAATTAAAATCATAATAGAAGTAAATTGTGCACAGCTTGCTGTACTCCATTCCATTCATCCTGCTCCATTGTCTTTTGAGGCAGGAACATCATCACATGACTAAGATGATCTCGACAAAGATTTTGGCTACTTTCTTCCCTTCCATATACAGTATGTACGTAGGTCCCTATTTAAAGCCAATAAGAAGTTCTATGATGGATTATTTTAAAACGACAATACTCATTATAGGTGGTTAGATTATGATGAGTTCTAAAACATATTTGGCATTAAAAAGCCACCCCATGACAAAAGTTCAACAACGTACAGGTCAGTAGAAGTACGACCGCTTCTATATAAACTGCCATTTTGTAACTCGATCATAAGTAAAAAGTTACACAAGATGTCCCCATGCAACAATATACCACCATTTAACAACCAAATTGACCCATTTAGCGGCGTAAAACAGTAAAAAAAGATTGTTTGGGATCAGGATGTGTAAAATTCCCGCCCCACACAATCAGACCGACACATAAACACTGCTAAAAACAAATGGTGGGGCTCCAAACAGTGTAATCTGTGATTTTACTCTGCGTTAGCGTCTATATCCATTATGTAACTCCAGAGTTGGGAAGGCCAAGTTTATTTTAGATATTGAGGAGCAAATGCAACCTTCCAGCGACCCCGTGACCTCCTGACTTCTGCCAGGTCAACCTGCACTACACATACCTTGTGTATGACACAACAAGCTAGACAGCACTGTCCTAAGAGTAAATGAGGTATAAATGAACAAAAGCAGGTGTAGATACAGGAATGTAACAATCTCATGATGGCCAGCAGCAAAAAATGTGGGAAATAAAATCGGCTAAGCTACATTCAACACCACGTGCTGGCAAGTAAAATGCTGGGTTGACATGGGATCGATTTATAGTTCTTCCTTCATGGATGACCAGATTAAAAGAAAGAACAAAGAAAGCTGCTAATGGGAAATAAAAATGTTAAGCTCCTGAGCCAGATAACATCACATTTACAAAGGCCAAGAAAAAGATTGCTAAAGGAGGGGAAAACCAAAACAACTGCACTGATATGAGGTTTAGGTGAAGTTCAGGAGCAACAAAGATGATTGCAATTTAAGGAGATGTTCTAGGTGCTAAATAAATACTTCTTTTTTTGTTTGTTTCTGTTCATTTGCAGGAACGCTGGGTCAGTCAATTGTCTTGCATGCTGCAAGTTCATACTCTGTCCCTCCATTACTGAACAGGAGAGGTAGACAGATACAGTAATGCATCATGTGCATTAATTGAAGTACAGTGCATCCAATGGTAAGAAACTTGAACAACAGTACTTAACAGCTAATGAAACAACCAACAACAGAAGTCGAAACGGTGTCAGTTTGTAGTTGTTAATCTAACAGGAGAACTATCAACACGGTGACACTATTCACATGGGTATAAAACGTACAGACTTCGTATACGAAGTTAGTCTGCAAGCTTCAGTGGAGCTTCTCAGTAATCAAACTACTGACCTTAATTTTCTTTTGTCAAAAGCGTTGCGTTTTTATTTGGTACAGCCACAAAAAAAATCAGAAAACCACTTGTTAACTTCAATATACCTAACTTAAAACTTAAAAAAAGTGAGGGTTGACATTTGCACGATACCCACTGCTATAAAGATGGTAAAATATTGGTAAAATAGATTTATTTTTGGGCAAAGGTCTATGGTTGAAAATATAAGTCATCTACATTGGACCCAAAGGCAAGTCTGCGTCGTCACTGTGTGATTGTGTCTAATGAAACTCGTGCTGGTGCCTGAGATACTAAAGTAGCTTAAAAGACGCTAGGAGCCATGCATTATCTCACCCTCTCGCACAAAAACATTGTGAAGTCACGCCTAATTCACATATGCGCAACACCAACGTCCATTTAATTGCTAAAGGGGCTGTTAAGTTTGACCAAATTAAAAACAAAAAAAACAATAGAATTGGCTTGTACATAGAAAAGGACCTGCTTAAAAACCCACAGTATGATCTGGTGAAGCGACACCTGTGTCCGCAAACATCCCGCTCTGACGACGTCTAAATACCTGAGCTCTGACTGAGAAAAACCAGAGTGCGTAGCTCAAATTTTCAGTAGGAACTTACCATTATGTATATTGTTGATATGGTACGCTTGAAATACTATGCACTGAATTCACCCATGAAAAAAAAATAGTTTGGGAAGTTGATTTGTTTCAAGATGAGCACAACAAACGGACAAAATATAAACTAAAATAAAAATGACTAGATAAACAGAATAATTAATTATCTTTAAATAGTGTCACACAATTTGTATTTGATAATACTAAATTAAAAAGAAGCCTCTCTTCTCATGTTTCTATTCATTCTGCTCGGCTGCTTCTGGCAAACGGCAAGCGACACACCAATTCAAACGCGCGTGTTCTCCTCATGGCAACCAACTGGAAAGACCTCCGCTTAGCTGTCCCCAACACTGCCTGAGGGAAATACAAATGTTACGTTTTTAACATGGACAACAGAAATACTGGAATATTTAATAAATAAAAAAATTAAAAAACAGCAGCGGAAAAAGAGGCCAAGTAAAACAAAAGTGATTTTGCAAAAGAATGAACACTTAACAAGACCTATAAATGTTTATTCAAACATGAACAAAAGTTGAATACAATTACGAAAAAATGTACTTTAGTTGTCATATTATATCATTCACCTTGAACGTGCCAGACATTTGATTCATTAGTAGGCAAATAACTAGCAGAATAACAACGTGTAGTAACCTGTAAAACTGATTGTGCTACAAACCAGTTTGTTTTTGATTATAATAATGTTAAAATAATATGACACCTGCTCCATACACCTGCTCTTATGGCTCCACCATAATCCATACACCTGCTCTTATGTTAAAAATAAAGTTGATAAGGAATGAAAAACTGAAATTATACTGAATTAAAATAAAACTGAAAAAAAAGTGGAAAAAATCTAAATAAAGTAAAAAAATAAATGGTAAATTAACAAACACTAGAAGAACAAACACTAAATCGGACTTATAAAAGTGCACTAAAAAATAAACAAAAATTCAATAAAATTACGGAGAAATTAACTTTATTTTTATATTAATTATTTATGCAGCACTGTCTGATTTACTTAATCTTGCTAAACATTAGAAAACCAACCACCCACTAATTACATTTCACATTTTCTAATAAAGTGTGTTTGTTATGTACAGAATGATTTATGTTCCCATGTTAAAATGGATGAAAACTGAAAAATTACACTGAATTAAAATTAAAATGCAAATAAAATTAATTAAAAAAATATAATAATAACAATAATAATTTTGCCTTGAATTAAAACAAACTAAACTAATAAACTATACTGAATTTTACAATCAAATTCCTGTATAAAAAAATAAAAATATAGTATTTTTTAAAACTATAATTACCTTGGTGCTCTTGTTTGGACTGGTGCTAGTGCAAAAAGTTGTCGACTCTGGCGAAGGAGCAGGAACCAGAGCGAACCTTGGCCATCAGCTGCACGCACTCGGTGGCCTGACCCAAAGCCAGCATGAGTGGAGGCTGTTTGGGCAGATTCTGAGACTCTGAATGAAGGACAAGATCACAGATATGAGGCCATTAAAACCATTAAATATTTAGGAATGATAATAACAACTCATGGCCATGTTACCAGACCATTACAAGCTCTTTTATCGGTCTCATGTTACTGCAGCCACATGTAAATTAAAAGGCCTACATAAGCGATCATGTTCACAGAACTTAGTAGTGTGTGATCTCAGCCAGCCAAGCAGCCTTACCCAGAATAGCACTGTTGAGAGCAGAGCAGATCGCCTCTCTTTGCATGGGGTCCAACTGCTGGCCCACGGGGCAGTTCCAGGGGTCTGAGTACGCCAGCAGACTGAATGCATCCTGAACACACACACACACATACAAACAAACAAACAAACGCATTGGCGAGTGGGCACAAAGGATGCAAGTGTACTCCTACCCACAGGGCTAATCAAGTTTCCACTTCAACTGTGTATTTGCATCAGCAACAAACAAGAGGCAGAGGAGTTGAACAGATTACTTTATATGCTCAGAATATTATTGCATGTCTAAATAGACCACTTCACCAATATTTAATATAAAACACAACAATCAAACTGATGTGTTATGATTGCACAATATCACCATAACACCCTACCCTCCTCTTTCCCTCCATCACTCCTACCTGCAGCATCTTTTTGTGAGTGGCGTTTTTGCCGTATTGGCGACAAAGCTGCTCGCTGAGGGCCTGAAGCTCTCTGCCGAACTGGATCATTCTCTCCGTGGCCGCCTGGTTTCCTCCACACAGTTGTCTTGAGCTGCAGCTGTCATCTAGAGGAGCAGATACATTGCAATGAAACCACAAAAGCAGACATGTTTGCAACTCTAATTGCATGGTACACATAGCTATTGTGGTTAAATTGCTTCAATATAGTACTGCTGGGATATCTCACCTAAATTATTTTATTATTCTGAGGTTATGTTTAATAAGTGAGTGGAACTATTGGAAATGCAAATATTGTAATATAATATAATACAAACGTTTAAGATGTTTTAGAAATAAGTCTCTTAAAGGGGTCGTATGATTTAAATTTTTCCTTTCTCTTTGGAGTGTTACAAGCTCTTGGTGCATAAAGAAGATCTGTAAAGTTGCAAAGACTAAAGTCTCAAATCCAAAGAGATATTCTTTATAAAAGTTAAGAGTCAACCACGCCTACCTAAAACGTCTCGCTCTAACAGGTCCCCACATGTCTACATCACGATGTGGGAAGATTTGCATAACGCCGCCCAA
This sequence comes from Sinocyclocheilus grahami, assembly GCF_001515645.1. Taxonomy (NCBI): domain Eukaryota; kingdom Metazoa; phylum Chordata; class Actinopteri; order Cypriniformes; family Cyprinidae; genus Sinocyclocheilus; species Sinocyclocheilus grahami. The sequence continues at coordinate 521,751 of NW_015505404.1, forward strand.
ATGTTCACGCAAAGAAAGAAGGCGTAACTTTTATTCTCGCTGTAGTATTGTTGCCACCGCTGCCATGTCGTGAAGACGCTGTGTGTTTTGTTTTGAAAGTGAAACTACTTTGTTTGGCCTTCCAAAAGAGGATGATATCTGCTTCGTCATGCCTGGAGCTGATCCGTGCTGGTCGCTGAGGAAATACATCAACTTCGCGCTGTGGATCGCCGGATCGGTTTTCACCGTGGACGAAGCGGAGTCCAGCCCGGGGTCGTCACATGTGGTTGCCGCAAGCCCGCCCGCCTCCGCTCACTCAAGCCGGCCTCCGCTCACTCTAACCTGCCGGCCGTTCCTCACTCTAGGCCTCCGGCTGCCGCTCACTCTAGCCCACCGTGTGTGATGCTGTGTTTCGTTGTGAAAGCGAAACTACTTTGTATGGTCTTCCAAAAGAGGACACGACTAGAAATCAGTGGTTAAGTTGTATTTACAACACTGTTCCAGAACAGTTAAAACCAAATATTCAGATGGGTTTCCTGATCCTGGGAGAGTAGACTACAATGCCGGCTGTTCTGACTCACAGACTGTAAGTACGTTTTTTTATATTTAAAGAATTTGCCACTGATGATTCAAACGCGAGTTTTGAGCAGTGTAGAGTAGTGCTTGTTGTTTGTCATTTCTCCGATCACAAATGCAGACATGGTTTTATGTTTACACAGTACGATGCAACGCGTAAAAATACTTTATAATCCGTCCCCACTGGATGCAACAAATGCCTCATTTAAAATGGGTTTTAATGTTTTTGTCTCATCGCTCCGGCCGGGACACGGCATCACAGTATGGTAAGGGGCGTAACATTTCCGTCACACGCTTGAGGAATTCAGCCAATCACAACGCACTGGATAGCTGGCCAATCAGAGCACACCTCGCTTTTCAGACCGATGAGCTTTGTAAAAATCGACGCGTTTCAGAAAGGTGGGGGGCATAGAGGAGAAACAATAATGTACAGTATGTGGAAAATAATGTGTTTTTTAACCTTAAACCGCATTAACATTTCATTACACCAAATACACCAAATAATGTTATTTTTAGCAACAACATATGACCCCTTTAAACTCACTAAGCTCAACATTTTTTGATCAGAAATACAGTAAAAACAGCAATATTGTGCAATATTATTACAATTGAATAATATAATTGTTTTCTATTTGAAAATGTAGTTTAATCATGCATTACTTCAGTCTTCAGTGTCACATGATCCTTCAGAAATCATTCTATGCTGATTTGGTGTTCAATAAACATGTCTTATTATTATCTATGTTGAAAATTTTCATATTTTTGTGTAAATTGTGATACCTTTTTGTAACAGAAATAGTTTGTAACATTATAAATGTCCATTTAATGCATCCTTGCAGAATTAATATATTAATTTATTTTAAAAAGTTACTGACTCCATAACGTTCAACAACAAAATAATATAAAATAATAATATAATAATAATGTATATAATATAATAATAAAAAGTCCTCCCTTTAATAGTCTGAATACAATTCTTAAATCCTTTTGAGCCATTTTCTCAAATCTAAGCAAAAAATAATAATAAAATAAAAATAATAAAAACATGCCTGAAAGTATTACAAGGAATGTAAAGAAACAAAACAAAACACTGAGCACTGGGTGCTATAAAAAAAAAAAACTACACACTCTACAAAAACTTTGCAACTACAAAAGATCACTCTCTCTCTTTGTAACCTTGGAGAAAAACATTTAATGGGCTGAATTATAGAGAAGCTCAATTTAGCAGCTCTCAGGGGAGAGAAGGACAGAGAAAGCAGAGAAAGAACTAGTCACTTCAGAGTGAAGAATGAATGAGAAACGAGGAGACAAATTTTAAAAAGGCATTCTCACAGCCTGTTGTGTACGATGTTGAAAGTCCTGCATATGTGGTGTGCAAGCATGTCCTGTACCTGCTACTCCATTGCCAACACTGTTGTCATCCGCCTGCAGGATTTCCTGGTGTTTGTATGTGCCATTCATAATGCGGGTTGAGCTTTCTGTCACGCCGTTGCTGTAATGTTCTGCCTCGATTTCCATCTCACTATCACTGTCAACACACAAAAATACACAGTCAACAGCAGAGCTGGGCTCTCGAGAATGTAAGCACACAACATTTGGGAGCAAGATCAATTTTATATGCTTGGCCTTGCTTGCATAGGACCACATATTCTGTTTTTCTGTCTGGTTCAAAGACGAAAAGCCAATTACTAACCCAAACAACAACACAGACCTAGTCTCCTGGTTGCTGGTGGCACTGTGGGGCTGGGACTTGGTGGAGTCGGTAGAGTTGGACTCGGAGTAATTGACGGAGGAAGGAGAGGAGGATGGAGAGGAGGAGGCGGAGGCGGAGCTTACACCTGTGTATTTGTTGTGGCTCTTATTTTTGTTAGTAGGGGTGACCCCGTTACTGCATGTGGGACTGTCTGCTCCTGAGTCATGAGGAGAGAAAGAAATAATGAGAACTATCTTGAGAAACAATATGAATGAAAGGGCATAATTTCAATAGTAAGTTACATAATCCAGCCAACTGCAGTACAGGTGAAACGAGTGATTCAAGAAACCATCTGCTCCACATCTTTTATGAAGCATGTTACTCATGATCAGACCCACACAGAATCTAAGCCCACGGAATTCTGAATTTGAGCATCTGTTCTTCACAAAGGTCTATGCAGCCTTCAACCCTTGCATCTTGGTTTAATAAATATTTGGGCTAATTTGATTAATGCTTTCAGCTACCTATTAGATTAGTTAGCTCAGCTAAGAAATAAATGAATAAATATGAATTCAATTAGATTTGTAATTAAAAAGATGTATAGAGTGCAAGTGTAAATACACATCATGGTGTTATTTGATTAAATAAATTTAATAAATTGATTGTAATAATGCTAACAAAAAGGAATGAATCAATTATTGACTGCTTCTAATTGCATAGATTTCTACCCTACACTTTTTGGAGAGAAAAAAAAGGTATACAAATTCTGTGTAAGCCTGTTCAAGACAATTTAACAGAAACACTGTAGACATTAATAAATATCAAGATCATATGTGACCTCAAATTAAATAAAAACTACTACTACTACTACTACTAATAATAATAATATGCAAACACTTTAGATTAGGGAACACATTCGCTATTAACTAAGTGTTTTCCCTCAATAAATTCCTAATTTGCTGCTTATTAATAGTTAATAAGGCAGTTGTTAAGTTTAGGTAGGGGATCTAGAACATGGTCATGCAGACTAAGGCATTAATATGTGCCTAATAAGTACTAATAAACAGCTAATATGCTAGTAATATGCGTATTAATAAGCAACTAGTTAATAGTGAGAATTGAATCTTAAAATAAAGTGTTACCAAAAACATTTCACAAAAAAATGAAGCCCAAGTTAGAAGCATTACAAATGTTTGCACTGTAACATTATTTTCATATAAATATAATGCAAAAAAGTCCGTCTCATTATTGTAATGTGAAAAAACTTAATAAATCTCAATAAGCATGAATTAATTTAGATCAATAATTAAGAAAATGTATAACGTGCAATTGGAAATACACAACATGGTATTTGTTGGACTGAATTGCTGTATTGATGTAATAGATGTTTTTATTAATGATCATTTATTCATGACTTTTTTTTTTAGAATTATATTAATAAGCATTTAGGAGAGAAAATTGGTTTAAATATCATGCAAATAATGTCACAATTACAATTTGTTTCCCTTATGCAAAATACTTTGATGAAACTAGGGATTTTTATGATTCAACCAAATACATTAAATCACAAAGTGCTTAACTTTTAAGTAACACTGAAGATGTTAGTGTGGCGTGTGTCTGTCACCTGTGTTGTGCAAGTGAGCGTTGGTGGCGCCGTGCCGCGGGCTCAGGTTGGGGGAGCCAGGATAGCTGTCCTGTGATTTAGGAGAGCGGGCACTAAAGCACCGTACCTCACTATCTGTTCCATTCACCATCTCCACAAACTGCCGACACCTAAGGGAGAGCAGCAAAAAATCACTTTTATACCAGTGAGATCTCACACACAAATACACACTCACTTCAGACCTGCCAATCAATTCAAATGTCTGTCAACCAGGTTTCTGTTATCCATTATGCCTACTGACTGACACTGTCGGCTCAGCAATCCATTAAACTGTCTGCTTGTCATTCAACTGTTATCCATCACAGAGAGTGAGAGGAGTCAGCTCTCACTGCTTCCTTCCCACACATCCTGGCACTATTCCCACAGCAGTATCTGACATCTGATGGCATCCAACAGTGCAATTAAATAATAGCATGCATGCACCTCCATGTAAGGCTTTATATAAAAAAAAAATCAGTTTTATCTTTGTCAAAACGAAATTCCAGCCAAGCAAACATAATAGCAATTGTTCCCAAAGAGAAGTTCAACATTACACAGAGGCAGCAAATGCCCCATAAATGCCAGTAACATGTTGAGAACAGGGTTTATTGCTCTGTAGTGCTTACACTGATTGTCTGAACGCAGTTTGCTTGAGGACCAAAGATCAGGGATATCATGCTTTCAATGCATGACAAAGAATTATTAAAGGGATAGTTCACACAAAAATGAAAATTCTGAGGGTGTTTACTCGCATAAAAGAAGATATTTAGAGGAATACGGGTAACCAAACAGCTGATAAGCCATAGTATGGAAAAAATACTATGGGAGACAATGAGGACCATCAACTGTTTGGTTACACACATTTTTCTAAATATCTTTTGTGTTCAGCGGAAGAAACAAACTCATACAGGTTTGTTTCTTGAGGATGAGTAAATGATGACAGCATTTTCATTTTTGGGTGAACTATCCCTTTAGGCCTAAGACCAGAAGACTAACAAAGAACATAGCTGCCGGAAATCACTCAACACAAGGAATAATTCATAATGCTTTACTGGTTTGTCCAATAACAGAGATTTTTTTTACATATATTGCTGTTCAGAAATTGGGGGTTGGTAAGATAAAAAAAGTTTTTTTAAAGAAGTCTCTTATGATCACCAAGGCTTAATTTATTTCATATAAATACAGTATAAACAAGTGATATTGTAAAATATTTTTACAAATGAAAATGTTTTAACTTTTATATTTTAAAATTTAATTTATTCCTGTGATGGCAAAGCTGAATTTTCAGCAGCCATTACTACAGTCTTCAGTGTCACATGATCCATCAGAAATAATTTTGAATCATTTTATTCTGCTGTAAAATAAACATTTCCTATTATTATCAATGTTGAAAACAGCTGCTGCTTCATATTTTTGTAGAAACTGTGATACATTGCTTTTTTGAATACATTGAATTTTTTTTGAATGTTAGAATGCCAGCCAAAACTTACCATTCCCCGTTAACTCTCAATAACTTTTATTTTTTTAAGTGAAAGCAACTATGCAAACCTTTCCATTTTGTTAACTTCCGTTATTATTAACATCCACTTATTTTAGTAGGTGGATCTTCTAATTGCATGCAATTTAAAAGTTCTCACAAAAACCTCTCAGCAAGATAAATATTTGGAAGCATGGCCTGAATATTATAAAAAACATCCACAATTCAATTGCTGTTGCTGATGTATGACTTGTAAGCGTTTCTAAAAAGTTAGTTCAAAGGCAGTTCATATTCAACCTTATGCAATAGTATGACTAATCATATCAGAAGCAGCTCAGTCCAAAGCAACCATGACCCTCTTTTCACCCTGTGTGTTTTTTTCTATAAAGACAAGTAACAAAAACAGAGCCCTATTCGTCAGAATTACCATAGGGCACTTTAGAAACGTTCATTATGTACAACACAGAGTTAAAGACTGCCCTAATCTCAGGCTACATGTTTTCAGAGTACGTTTGCACTATGCAACTCCAAAAAGCTTTGGAAGTTAAAATACAACTGAGCTCTACTGATCCCCAGGAAAGAGAACACATTTTCCACCTTGTTTCAGGATTTAAGCAATTCCTCTTGATCCATTCCAAACAAAAAGACACACACATGGTTCTCAGAGGCTGGTAGACATACAGTACTCACTTCAACATGAAGAGTAAATTGGGGTCATGTTCTAGGAGTCCGGGGTACAACTGCTGTGTTGCATCAATGGCTTCTCCAACACGTCCTGCCAATACCAGCTTCTGTATTCCTGAAAGCACAAAGAAGAAACCACTAGTGTGTTTTGCTCTTGTTTTGTTAAAGTGGTCATATCATACATTTTTTTTCACTCAATAGTTCTCCCTAAGGTCCACTTACAATGTTAGTAAAGTGTTTTGAGCATTCATAATTTAGTTTTATGATAATTTTCCTTGTCTCTGACCCTTTTAAACAGGTGTTTTATTACTCTTATGCTCTTGAAACTTCTATGTAAATGCCCTCTTCACAGGTGAAATGATAAATGACGCTTAAATGCAAGGGTTTGTTGCCAATATAGTTTTTAAACGCTCCATTTATCTTTAACAGCCTCTTTGCAAAGCTTGAATCACATTGTGACAGGTTGGCATAATAATAACAACGTATAGTGAAATATGCAGCTCTTGACAGTTAAGAACAGGGTCCTTTAAAATAGGGTGACCCTAACATCCTTTCTTTGTGTTACTTTTGTTTGGATATCTGCTGAAAATAATAACTGTTTGGCCTATAGCGTGCAGGCATGTGTACATATTCAACCAATCGTGGCTGCACGAAAGGGGGATATACACTGTAAAAAATCAAAAGTTGAGAAAACTTCAAAGTTTAAGACAACCAGCTTCAGGAGATTTTAGATTTTTCTCAATTCCTGAAGCTGGTTGCCTTAAACTTTAAAGTTTTCTCAACTTTTGATTTTTTACAGTGTACAGAGAACGGTTAAAACAATGCAACGTTATATGCACAACTTTGAATGCGCTGCTATTTCACCGTCTGGCACATGCATGAGCACCATGTTTTTTTTGAGGACCATAGAGAGCACGCCAATAGGAAAACAAAGCCAAATCCTGGACATTTTAGCCAATTTTAAATTCCTGAACACGTCAGGGAAAAGGAGGACGCATGGTCACCCTATTATAATAAATAAATAAATAAAGCATTTCATTTCTATTATTGGGATCATTCAGGTAAGATATGCAGAGCTGTAGGTGCTACACACACCAGAAAAAGCACAAGGTTAGTTAAACAGTTTACACTTTTTTTTGTTCTACTTATTTTGTTTAGGAATTAGGCCTATCAATACTTTCTACTTATTACCTGAAAGGATTAGGATTGAAATCCGAGGGAGTCATTTTTGAAGCTTAGTTTCAGTACATATTCTTTTTGTAAATGAGACGTTTTAAGTGTTCAAAGCTACAGCATACTTTTATTGTACATTGAGCTCTTTTATCTGAGAAGATCACAGAAAATTTGATTACTCATGATAATACCAACTTTCAGCATTAAAGTATACTCCTATAGACTCTGCCTTTCTTTGTGAGCAAAATCACACATAACATTTAATTCATCTCATCATCTCATGAAAAGCTGCTTTCAACAAGATTTATTAAATTCAAATTGTGGCCAGTGCCAGATAACTAATTATGGTAACATTAAATATGCAGTGTGTTCATTACATCTTAAAACAAAGATGCTTTACTATAACTCTAACTGAGAAATTGATAAAATATTCATAACCAATCATCCAAAAAAAAGCAATGGTTTTGCTTATTCCATAAACTGTTAAGTTCCTCATAATGATTATATTTTCCTATTCCCAAACCACAAACGACATGAGAAGATCTGAACTTATTAATTCTGCTACATATTCAAATCACACATAATTATCCATTTACTCATTTCCATTTATTTGTAGCTAAACTAGTTGACTTTGTACTCACTCTGTCTGTTTTTTATTGAGGTTTGGTCCTCTTGGATCATGGTCTCTGTGGCTCTGGCAAAGGTCATTGCTGTGGCACAATACCCATGATGCACTAAGTAGCTGGACACCATACTGCAGATATAAACATAAAAAGGTTAATATGAGGTGAAAAAACATTATGAATCACAAATTAGCCACAGAACAAGGTTGATTAGCAATGTAACATGAAGTAGATGTTTCTATAAATTTTGCAACTGCTGAATTTATTATAAGGTGACTTGATGCTCACTTCTGCAGAACCGCCTGCCAGTCTCCCAGTCTTTCGCCGATGGGGAAGCGGGCGATCATGCTGTGGATCTTGGCCCTCCATTCGCTCATGTAGTCCTCAATGTCAAACACAAAAGGCTGTTGGCCAAAATTAGCATCTACTATCTCCCCTGGAGTCTGTAGCCCTACTGTGGGGTACAGGTTAGGCTGAAATGAGAGACAGGGACAAAAAGAGAGAGCTGAGAGTCTGTTCAGAAGGTCTACACATGCTCCCTCAGTAATTCACAGAACAGGGAATCCTTCAGTCACACCTTAATTGGCAAGGCCTTAACTGAAGCTCCACACAGAAGCAGAAATCCTCATTTGAGCTCATGACTAGCCTACAACACGTTATCGATCCACCATTAAAGGTGTTCATTTAGCAGACGCAAAGTGACTTACAAATGAGGAATGCTACAATACAAGCAATTCATCCTAGGGGGAGCGTAACATGAGAACTGCTGCAATACAAAGATTCAAAGTTGGGCAGAAAAGTACAAGCTAGCACAGAGATACAGGTCTGATGGAGGCCTTGACGTGAAAAAAGTAACATGAGAGACAATATAAGCATAAAGTTACATCCAAAAGCCTGAGACTATTTTTAATACAAACATTTTCAAATAAAATGGTCCCAGTCTTCTTTATTCATTTTAGTATTATCTATATACTAGTATATATTATGTCAAGTTAATTTTAGTCTATTTAATTTTGTTGTGCACTTTTGTCATTAGTTTTTTTATATTTTCATTCAGCTTTATTTTTATTTGTTTTAGTTTTAGTTTTAGTAAATTTAATACTTCCAACATAAACTTATTCAAATTGCTAAGTTAACCAATTTTCGTTTAGGTTTTCTTAAGCTGTATATATATATA
>NW_015505404.1:530793-532663 GCF_001515645.1 Sinocyclocheilus grahami
TGTGTTTTTTATATATATATATATATATATATATATATATATATATATATATATATATATATATATATATATACACACATACACTTTTTTTTTCTTTTTTTTATTAAATTAAAAATCTATTTTTAATAATTTGAGTTTTAGATTACACTGTTTGAGGTCTGTGTGCTTTACTTACTGGGAGATCTGTGAAAGCCACACCTGGAGGAAAAAAATAAATAAAAAATCAGAACTGCTTAGTATTGTGTATTTTAAAATTACATATGAAAAATACCAAAAACTTTAACTTGAGCCCCAAAACTGATTTCTAATGATTTAAGCATTAATAAAATTTATGCTTAAATAATATTTCATTAACTTATTACCTAAACTGTGCCCATTCTTGGTGTAAAAGCATGTGTTATTGATGAGGTTCACGCAGCAGCCAATGACGTCGCCCGTTGTGAAGGTTGGGCCATATGGTTGGCCAGTCCCTGAGGAGCAAAAGGAGTGTCCGTCGTCACCATGGTAACCATAGGAGTGCTTGTCCCAACCTGAGAGAGAGGTGAGAGAGAGAAATACATATAATAATTAAAATGGGAATCACCTGGATTCAAAAGCTACATTTCTTGCAGTGATGTTAGAGGGAAATCTGTGGAATTCGGTATTGACAACCTAAATTATTTTAGACAGCAATGACACTACTACACTCTTATTGGAAGCTGAGAGCATAAGCAAATTAGCCAAAGTATGTAATAATCAAATATGCATGGGATGTCAACAAATGGTGTTTCACTTATGTAGAGATCTAGGACAGCACAGATTTCGCCTGCTAATAAGGAATCTTGTTTCTGCCGCTGTACTGATAGTCACAGGATGAGTCGAAGCCGATCCTAAGCCTGCAGCGTTTGATATGCCATCTGGTCTACAGCAACATAAAATACTGCTTCTTACATAAATTATGAGCACCATTCCCATAATTGTGCAGAAAAGAATAAGTGGTGGACCCTTGCAGGATAGGCAGCAGGACTTTGGGAAATTATAAGGGTGGACCACAGCAAAAACACATTTAGGTCCTGACTGTAATGCCTGATGATGGTCCTGGTGAGCAGAAGTTGGCTTTTTGGCTGTTCTGAAACAAGCACTGCATCGGGCCGATCTGACTCAAAACTTGAATGCTGGCAGGCAATCATGATTAGTACATGATAAAAATGGTATTGCGTAAGCAATTATATTTATAGTCACTACGTGAAACGGAGTAAACAAGTGCATTCTGTGAATGACAGACTGAACAGATGCAAAACGAATGAAAAAATGAGTGTGGTATTAGATTAATCTGCAGAGCAGTGTGGGCAGGGATATTCCTCCTAAAGCAGAGCTCAGTGTTCCCTTCATGCTAATGAAATGGGCAGCACTCCCGTATGGGTTCAGAGACACGGAGGTCAGCGGTGCGCGTAAAACCATTACACTCAAATTGCACACATACCACACATGCAAATATACAATGTGCCAATGCACCATACACTCTCATAAGAAACTACAGTAACTTCTACTGATATAAGTGTTTTGTTTTGGAATTATGGGATAGTTCATTGCAAAAAGCAAGTGAACTAAAGAGGAAAAAACTGATTAAAGACATTAGAAACTAACGTAATGATATTTAGATATATATATGTGTGTGTGTGCGTATATACACATGAATAAAACATACATAAAATGTGATAAAATGTTCAATTAATATAGTTTACTTTTTTTTTTAACAATATTATTATATTTATTTGTATTATTTATACTTATTACATTATTTATATTATATGAATATATTATATTACTTATTATTTACTATATTAGATTACTTTGGGGGGGGGGGGGGGGGGGGCTTTTTAACCTTTAA
>NW_015505404.1:532889-565456 GCF_001515645.1 Sinocyclocheilus grahami
GGGGTCATCTTTAACATCTAATTCTTTCCAATAAACCAGCTTTGTTCTATAACACACAATTTCAAAATACCAAAAATGTAACATCAGACCTAAACGAAACATGAATTTGCCAGCATAAACTGTAGCACTAATCCAGCAACCTGAACTTAACATATATTACAGCATCCCAGCTCTAGTCAAGGAAGCACCTACAACCAGAGAAAACCTATCATGCTGTTGGCTGTAGGCACTAAACACACCAGAAAATACATTGGCCACTCTACATGCGTTTATCTACATTCCACTATATTCCAAAGCACTCTGAGACAAAGAGTGGTTCATGAAGAGAGCACAGGGGTCAATAAACACATAAGTTGTCAGCACGCACATGCCAAATTGGCTAGATTGCTCCGAAGCGTTTCAAAGGCCTCAGGCACAGTATAGAAGCTAACAAGTGATCAACAAAGTCACTAGATTGGTCAGAGAGGTCACTGGGGAGTGACATGAACCCAACTGTGCCCAAAACTGCTCTCTCTATTTCTGCATACAGGGCTTTCTATTATGCTCTTATCTAATAAACGTTAAGTCTGGGGTCAATTTCTATTTCAAATAAATTGCTGTTCTTTATAAAAGAATCTTGAAAAAAATGCACGACGGTTCCACAAAAAATATTAATCAGCACAACTGTTTTCAACATTGATAATACAAAATCTGCAAATTTGAATGATTTCTGAGGGATCATGTTACACTGAAGTCTGCTGAAAATACTTGACTTTTTACAGATAAAAGTGAGAGCTAATACAAAATGTTATGTTTCTTCAGTAAGATGTCATTCACACTCTGAATCTATTTGAATTTCATTCAAAACAGGTTACTAAATTCATTATTGTCTATTTACATATTAAATCTTAAAGCATAACATCTAAATTAGTGTCAACTTGTGTTCACACCACCTGTTCAATTCAGTGTTTAATTTAGCAACACATTATGATTTAAATTGAATATGTCTTACTATTAAATCACTTTTAAATGTAATCAGATTAACTTTGCATTATCAAATCATACGCGAGTAAACTGATAGGATAAAGCAGCAAACATTTTGCAAATTCCAAATATTGTGTATAGGAGTGTGCTCCACATACTATAGTCAAAATAGTCAGTCACATTTTCTATTTAACATCCTTCATTATGATAATGCAAGCACATTTCATTTGGTTTTTGCAATCAAACTGGATTATGTTTGGTTATTTTGTATTTTTCATTGCAGTTAGTCATTTAAATGAACTGGTCCAGTAGCAGCTTGACGTCCTCTAGTGTGTGAATGGATTCTCTTCGAGAATGAAAAGATTTTCTCTGATTAATTTTAGCTATGAATAATTATGACAAGGCTTTGTGATTTCAGAACATTCTGGATGCCAGGTAAAATCCATTGAGGAAAACCAATAATTAGATCTAGGTCTCCTTTCCTTTGAGGACTCATGAGAATAAAAAAACACATCACAAAGTTATTTCCTGAGAATGAGGTGCACAGAAAGAAAAACCCTGAGATGTCTGTGCATTTGCAAGGTCATTCCCACAGCTAGTGTTTTTCAGGACATGTTGAGGCCTGTTCCCGGCCTGAATTACAGTCTTAATGTGATAGAAAGCTATTAAAAAGTGTAAGACGGAAAAAAGCAGAAGACAAATGGTCTTAGCCTACAAGACTATAACCAAAAGTGAATCGTAAAGTCAGCGTTGGCCTTTTCATGAATGGCCATAATCTTCATAATCTTTAATCAAAATGTAATAACTTCTCTTTTAATCTTCAAAGCTCTTCTTCCTAAACAACTTTCCTTTTTGGCTCTCTCCAATCGCCTGGCTCCATTCTGGCATGTAACGCCCACTTTTCACAATCCAATCATTCCCAATGGATGAAATCAAGTGCCTCCCTACTTTTTTTTTCCTCCAATGTTCTGCCAGAATTAAAATGGGTTATAAACACCATTTATTTTTTAATTAAACACACTTAAGTAACCAAATAAAGCTACTTTTTAAATTGCCTTTTTGTGGGCTACAGAACCTCACCCTCTCTTAAGTCACCCACAGACCCATGGTGAACAGCTCATCCCTTTAGTGTAAATACAAGCACAAACACACACACACACACACACACACACACACACACACACACTCCCACTCACCAGGCAGTCTGTTCATGTTATCCCCCTGGGCAGACAGTCCAATTCCCATGTACCTGCAAACACCAATGAGAGAGCACAAATGTTAGCTTTACTAAAAATAAGGCCTCTGATAAACAATGAAACTGCATTTAAACCATACATTATGCTTTTGATTTCTGCAAAGTTTTGTAGGCAAAAACAGGGTCCAGGGTCTATCGTCAATAGTGTAGCGATGTATAAAGCACAGTTCACACAGAAGTCACTTTTAAAGGGGTCATATGATGCGATTTCAAGTTTTCCTTTCTCTTTGGAGTGTTACAAGCTGATTGTGCATAGATAAGATCACTGAAGTTGCAAAGACTAAAGTCTCAAAACCAAAGAGATATTCTTGATCAAAGTTAAGACTCTGCCACGCCCCCCTAAAACGGCTCGTTCTAAAACGCCCCCACATGTCTACCTCACTATGTGGAAATATTAGCATAATGCCGCCCAAATGTTCACGCAAAGAAAGAAGGCTTGGTTTCAGTAACCGCAGTTATTGTTGAAGCAGCCATGTCAGGGAGACGCTGTGTGTTTCTAGGCAAAAGCTCTTTATTTGGCCTTCCGGAAGTAGATGCATTTAGGAATCTTTAAGATTACTTACAACAGAACAGCAATGCATTTTATGGACGACCATTTCGTGAACCTAGGATAGGAGGTAATTCTGACTTTGCTATGACAATAGGGCCTTTCGCACCGCGGGAACCTTTTCATAGTACCACAACTAATTGTGGAACTACCCACTTTTTGCCATTTTCGCACCGCCGGAACTGGGTGTTTTTTTTAGTACCGGACTGCTTTTTTCGAGAACCAAATAAGCTCCGGAGCAGGGTCTAACCAGCACAACTGGTACTACCCGTGACGTAAGTCAATGAGAACTGACTTTTGTGTGAGCTGTGCTTTACACTATTGACAATAGCCCTCAAAAGTTTGCAGAAATGTAATTATTTTGGTCAATATGCAGTAAATATGTGACCAACTTGAACCTGTTGTGAAATCTGTGTGGGGAAATCTTTCACCATCACAAAATTTTGCCCATGAGAATTCACCAAATAATAAGTAAATGTGACTGCACCCTAACAAAATTCAAATTAATTGAACTGAAATAATTAAATTGGTGACTAAACTGAGTATAAGGTATTTTGGGATACTTTTTATAAGTGCTACTGAGAGAGAGTTTCACAGGCTGAGACCAGTGACTAAAGGATGACTCTGCACTTTTCAACAGTGGCACGACCTGTAAGTTGCAGTTAGATGGCCTAGTGGAACATGAGTGATACAGCATGAATATATTTAGTAATCATATTGCAAAGTGGTGACAGGAAAGGGTGGAACAATTTTCCATTTATTTTTGGACAATGACGTGTTCAAACTGAAGGCATGACAAATACTTACCAACTAGTGACTCAAACATTATGCAAGGTCAGTGTTTCACAGCAATTACCATTCTGACACTGTGATAGAATGCTTTACATTCATTTCAGTTTGTCATTTTGCTTTATTGATAGCTGCACTCAAGCTACATGAACTCCACAAGTTTGTGTAAAACTTTCATGATCATTTTTTCCAGCATGATTTGATTTTTACTTCAGTGAAATCAAGAACACCTAAACATCTGTACAGGGAGTCACACGACCAATGTCACAAATTTACTAGGTGATCTAGAATATGAAATATCACTCATTCATTTTATCATTTTTTTTTCAAAGTCCTATGATTTTCAATGTGCTCTCAGGATTTTGAGCCCCACTATATGTATAACAGATTAATAAAACAGACACCTCTTGTCTTCCAATTTTACCAGTGACGCATGCAACTTTCCAAATGATTCACATATCTCAGTAAAACACTGTGCAGAAATGCCACCAACCAGAAGCTGTTTGCACTTACCCATCCCTTCCTTTGCTTACGATCTTCACCTCAAAGTAGTAGATGCCACAAGCGGCAGGGATAGGATGGGTGGCCCGTACAGACGCTGCATCCTTGTGGTTTTTTCCGTGGCCTAAAGCAAGACGGAAACATTGAGGGAAATGAGTCACTGACAAAACACACCCTCTGGTATAGATGACTGTCCACCTAAATAACAACAAGGTTCAGAGAAGTTTTTGAGGGCACATACACAGCTAAGGATAGGTCATGAAGGTTGACGACAACAGGCTCCATCTAACTGTTTTTAAATGCTTAAGTAAACAACCTACAAGAAAAATGTCCAATAGGGGTCAGGTGAACCCAAAACCAAGAGACATCTCTGCTCTCTTTATTTGAGTGGTCCGACATGTCAACTTTCGACTCAACCAATGGCACGGGTTTGTGGTGGGACTACCTGTTTGTGAGCATACTGCCTGTCTACAGTGTGTTTGTAGATGAGGAGTGTTTGGGAAACCAGTTTGGAAGGAATAATTTTTGCATTTCCATTTAGTGCGGTTAGAGGGCAGAAATTATATACCACACCTTTAAAAATTACCAACATGAAAACAATATAACTGTTTACTTTTTAAGATACTTTTGTAGTCTTAATGTAAATGATTAATCAGTGCTTACTTCAGAGTAAAAAAACAACAAAAACGTTTTAACATTAGGGTTGGGTACCGAAACCCAGTACCAATATGGCACCAGTACCTATGTAACCGGTATGTACTAGAACCGAATCAGAACATAGATTTCGGTGCCTCATTTCAGTGCTATGCCTGAGCGATCGATTGAAATATTTGTCCTCTGATTCTCCGAAATGGACGTAAGAAGTAGAGCCCGACCGATATGGGTTTTTTGGGGCCGATACCGATATTAGGGAGTAAAAAAAAAAGGCCGATATTCTTTGTGTATTATAGCACAGTACCAGTCAAAAGTTTGGACACTTTCCCATTCGTGTGTCCACACATTTGACTGGTACTATATATAGAATACAGTATATACATAAACAGAATATATATACATAAATACATTGCAATGATCACTCAAATGTGGTGATCAAACACTTATAATGACGTGACAGAGATACATAATGGAGGCAGGGCATTTATTAACAATTTAACAATAAACTTTATTATCCAAAATGAGTCTGACATCAGTGCACTGAACAGTAAAGTTGAAGTTTATTCAACTTTAATTCAATTCAATTCCATTCAACTTTATTCTGTTAAAGTTTATTTCACTTCGGAACATTCATTTACGGATTTGCGCTACTGTCTTCACACACAGACGAAACTTACTTGAGAAGTGTGAAGTGTGACATAATACACCTCTGTAAATAAATATAAATTCACATCTTGCGCACTTTAATGCCCTTTGAATGTAACGTGTACGTTCCCTTGGAACTGGAATCATGGCGGAATTTCATGTGAAGTCCACTTCGCAGGGCACTTACGGTCAAATAAGACAACGCTTGAATGCTGCTGCCTGAACAAGACCTTACTGAAGTGAAAGTGTTGACTGGTGTCACTATTTTGCGAACGCGCCGGCGGATCTCCACCAAATTCGGGGGATCCCTTCAGCTCGAGGAGCCCCCTCGAACGCCAACCTCCATGCGTCGGTAGCCCCCCGGGATCGCTTGATCGGTCTGCGCCGGACCGCAAATTTAACCACCTGTAACTCCCGAACCCCGGGGGCTATCGACGCGGGGGTGGTCTCATTCGAAAGCGGGCCTCTAGACATACACTCGATTCTCGTTCGAGAAGGTTCCTCGAGCTGAAGGGATCCCCCGAATTTGGTGCGGATTCGCCATGCCGTTACGGAGATATGGCCGTTCAAAGTTTCAGTGGTTTTCCATTGACTTAAGCTTCAAAAGCGTTTCATCCAGGTCGCCAGAAGCAAACAACAGAGCGCGCTCTGCTGGACAAACTAAGTAATTACACCATTTCAAGCATTTTATCTGCGTTATATGTTCTGTAAAAATTATTTTCATATCGGCGGCATATTCGCCGATACCGATATATCGGCAACAGGCTCATATCGGCCGATAATATCGGCAAAATTATATATCGGTCAGGCTCTAGTAAGAAGCATCATCACCGCATGTGAAAAATAATTTCCTGACTGAGAAAATGCACGTGAACGCCAGTTGGAAAGATCTAATAATACAAATCCAACAAATCTTTGTAGTAACGAGAGTGTCCATGTTGTTTTCACATTCCGACTTAAAAGCACAACTCGGGAAATGAGAGCATCCGAGGAGCGCGTGAATGCAGTAATTACACTTGCTCTGATGGCAGTAGGTAGCCTTCCGTTAACTAAGCTAAACATGCTTAAATTAAAATGCCTAAAGCTAAACTTCCCTTGTATTCACATTTCTAAACCTGTTGTCCAACAACAGAGAACATTATAACCTTTTTACTCCACAACACCAGTCAAATGCTTCCTTTTGTGATCTGATGTGGCTTCTTGTCATAGAATGAGGAAGAAAATATGTTCCATAGGCTACTTTAAAAAGAATACATCGATTAGCAATGGATTATAAATATACTTAATTATTATGAAAATACCAGAGATGGCTTGAATAACATAGATAAACCATGAGTGTTTATTGTCTTTGTTTTATCATTCAAAAACGTTTATATGTTCGGTTTACTCAGTTAAAGCTATAATAGCGATGCCTTTGTCCATATTAGGGATTTCCTGGAGGGTCATGAGTTCCGCTACTACTATGACTGGATATGTCGATTTATGTGCGAGGGCGCCCTCTGGCATCCAGTATGAATGAAACAAAAATCATGTGTTCCCTTTGTTTAGCTCCGCCCCTTCAAATGCAAAGGTCTATCTGGCAAACCCACTTTCATGATTATAGCCTACCTTATGGTTGAATAAATTCTCATACCGCTTCACTCAACAAGTCAAACTGAAATTGAACTCCATTTAATGTTGTCTTTAAGGTTAACCTCTAATACATGCTATAGCTTCAATTCTTCTCAATACAAGTGTGAGAAAGGAAGTTGGTGAGTGTCATTGTCATCTAAGCCTCCATGTACCATAGCAATGTGCTCCAATCTCCTAATCCAGTTTCCTGCAGGTTGTAACACCTGGCAGCATAAATGGACACACAGTATTAGATTCTGCGAGGCCAGGCCTTTCTCCTGAGCCAATCATTCATTCAACTTCACTGCACTTCCCGAGTCTCATGTTTAACTCATCCGTGTGCACGTATATGGACATTTCGGTGTATCTTTGTGTTTGTGTGCCCCAGAACTGTAACATAACCCTCACCTGAAGTTTAACTGCAGGACCTGGTCACAGTGTATGTGTTTTAAAAAAAAAAAAAGGTGTACCAAGCATATGTATTCTTCATTATCATCATCTCTGATTACTGTAATAATAATAATCACTTATTTTTAGCTTTCCAAATTCTGCTAGGAAGTCACAATAGGTTTGTCTGCCAAACCCAGACAAGCATTCATAATCAAGAACACACACAAAATATATTTATATCCACGGCTCATATACAACCAGAGTAAAGACAAACGACCCTGTATGTGCAAATCCCCAACTCTCTGACACACACACACACACACTATAAACGCACATACGTGTGCACGCTCCTCTCCGCCCCTTGCTCACACACTCAATCTATTTATACATCATGCCATGACCACACCATTCTAGGAGCACAGAACAGCAAGAGGACCCTGGGTGATTCTCTCCTTCTTTAGTTGCTTGTCTGTCTGTCCCTCCCTCTATTTCTCTGCCAAACATGTTTAAACACAAATGGCTTTCATACAAAGTCCTCCTCTGCCGTGCATAATCATAGGTCTGCTGCATCTTACAGCACTGCTCTAATCCAGTGTAGGACATTTTATTATATTTTATTTACATGCCTCATTTTTCTCATTTTGTAAAGGGAGAGCCAATAATCCCTTTAGGACACATAACCAACTATATAATTTTCAGTCTTGACAAGAATGAATCTCATAAAAATCTGTGAGTGTTTACATGCACAATCTTACACTCATTATACTTAATAACCCAACGACATGTGAGGTCACACAAGTGCTTTAAACAGTGTTCTTTTTTCAGGTAAATGTTTTTAAATTGGTTAAAAAAAATCACATATGCTTATTTAAATTTTGAATTCAAAACAAGAAACAAACATAATATAGAATGATTCTGATAGTTGTCAGTGAATGACTGTCAAAAAATATCTAGGTCATGTTTCACGCCCCTCCAGCAACCTATATACATTCAATGTATTCACAATGTATAAACTGTGATTTTAACTAGATTTACTATAATTTCAAACTTTAAAAGGGCATTAAAATGGAAACAATACAGCCCTTATCCCTCTACATGGAAAGCAATAGAAAATGTAGTATCTAAGTTAAGTTTAATTGTGTTTCCCCAAAACGATATGTTTGATTTAACCTGCAGTCTATTAACCTTCTGTGCTTTTTTTAGCCAGTGTACAAGGTTCTGTTTCTGTAGACTGAATTTTAGGTAACATCATATATCCTGCTCTGCGCTTTGAGAGGGTTGTGTGAATAGGACAGAGCCCACCTCTTGTCTGAGATCTTCATGTTTTCTAACAATATTCCAAAGCAATGGACACTTTTTACATGGGAACACATTTTTTATTTGTGGCCACAATATCCTTCATTTTCCCCCCACATGTCATGTCCAGGGCTCCGTACATATTAACTTGAAATTACCTTGTCTAACAAGCACAAACTGTGACAATCTTGTATATGCCGAGCGTAGGGGTCGACCGATTATCGGCACCGATATTAAGCATTTTTATGGTTATCGGTATCGCTCATTTTCAATTTAAAAGCATTTAAAGAAAGTTTTTGTCATGGCCCTTGTTATTTTTAATTTTGAAATTAATTTTCTTTTTTACACCAGACATATATTGGTTTAAAATATTGGTTATCGGTCTACTTAATCTGTATCGGCCCTGAAAAATACATATTGGTCGACTACTAGTCGAGAGATATCAGGACAAATTAGGGCAAATTAGAGCGCAATTCCATTAAGAGCCAATAGGAGGGGAAAATTTTGCAGGTGATTTACTGACAAGCTGCACATTAAAGAACACAGACGCAACATCTCATTTCCATAATGACCAGTGCAATCCACCATGAGCAGCACAAATTAGCACATGCTTTAAGACATGCTTTTTTTGGGGCGTAAAATAATGGCACACATACCAGTAATTTGACGAGCGCAAGCGTTAGTAAATTGCATTGCATGATTCATTTATATTCTCTCCTCCCATAAATTTACCGATCGAAAGGGAAACTCCTACAAATGCATATTCAATAAGTTGAGTCACAAAAGTAACTGTGTCCATGCCTTTTCGTGGCTAATTCTTCACTGCGTGTCTTTAGTTAATCCTGACAGTACTATTTGAAAAGACAGTTTTGCGCTGTTAGTAAATCTAGCCCAAAGACTGAAACCCATAAGATAAAATATTTTGTTTAAAATAGGGCTGACACGATAAACCGATTCGTGGATCGATTCTGTGATCTTCCGAAAACATCGCGATTCTCTCTTGAATCCATTCTGATTCTTAGTTTTTAACAGCTAATGGCACTGTGTGCTTTACAAACAGCCATACTCTGCTTGCGTCCAGTTCCTTACGCACACACCATTTGAACTTCAAAAAATCCTTCATAAAGTCGAAAAGGTTGAAGCGAATTACAAGAATGTTTACAGTGGCCTTTGTTTACATGAATCTCGCGTCATAAAAGCATAAAAGCCGAGGTGCAAGTACATTTAATTACTCAGTTGAACGCACAAGCGCTGTTCTTTGTGAACATTTGAATGTTAAAAACTAGCCTAGAGTGCCATCTGCTGTTAAAAACTAAGCTCAGAATCGATTCCAGAGATCGATTTATCGTGACACCCTTAATGTGACCAGCAGTGTTGGGGAAAGTTACTTTTAAAAGTAATGCATTACAATATTGCGTTACTCCATGTAATGTCTAATTTGTATATTGCTTTCTGTAACAATCTGAGTGACCAGCCAGCAAAACCGAGCAGAATTTTTTCCCCCGTGGTCATGAGGTAAAATTTGGCAGCAGATTATTTATTTTGTAAACAAAGTTTTGTACTTCCTATTTACTTACACATTAATATGTGCAAAAAAAACGTTTTGCCGGCCCACTGTGGAGGTGCTCTAAAACCCCTGCGGAGCAATTGTTACACTAACCTGCACAACCCTAATTACAACTCAACCTTCCAGTGAAAGCAACAGACTTCCGCTTAATCCCCGCCTCTTTCTTACAATCGACTACACGCTCATTAAACTGATCTGGCTCCACAACAACCAATGGATACAACCAAGTCCCAACAATACATTTCTTCTTTTTCGCTTTCGAAAATCCATTTCACTCTGATGTACTTTAAAATATGGAAAAAGATCTATTGCTACATCCTTTTTATCGCGACTTTAATTGTCATGAAAATAATGTCAAAATACGTCAAGCTGATTCTAATTTCCTTTACTTACAATTGTTAAATATCATCGTGATGAGATGAAATTGTTTTTATTTTTATTATTATTATTATTATAATATCACAATGCAAACAAACTATCTTTATTTTATTTATACTAAATACTGTTTTTTTCATTTTCTTTTTGATCTGGGGTGAAATATGACTGAAACTGTTATTAATTTCTATTATATTAATTTCTAATGAATATAAAAAGAAAAAGAAAGAAAAAATTAATGTTGTAATCATACACTCTTATATAAACAAGCAAAATCAATCAGCACCACAAAATTGCACTGATATCTGGTAAAACTCCTTTTCATAGTTAAGGGTTCCTCTGTCAAAACATCTAAGCGAAACGGTGAGAGCTGTACAAGGCTACAGCTGGCACCCATAATAACATCAGCTAAGCAGACAAAAAAAAACAATCTACAATATGAGAACAAAGACACAGGGAGAGAAGATTGGGAGTGTTGTGCTAGTGTTAGCAAACAGGGTTTCACAGCTTCACAGAGACACTACGGGGAAACGAACACAATCTGGTGATGTCACCGCACCGACTGAACATGCAGCACTAGCTCCTCAGACAGGCAAAAGCCCTCTATAGGCAAACATTACAAAGAGCTTAAAGGAAACACCGTCCAACAGCCTACAAAGAAAATGGACAGCAGCCCACCAAACCACAAAGAAACAATCCATGCTATGCTAATCTGTATCTATTTATCTTTATCATTAATCTTCTCACAGGAGGTGGTGTAGAAACAATATATGCATGGGTGTAGTGCTGCGAAAGTCACATTTCCACTCTCCATTAACGGGCTCACGTCCTTGTCAGTGTGACGATAAGTAAAATGAGGTCCACAACAAAGCTAGAAAATGAGCCTCTGGTGTCTTTTCCCCTTGTTTCATCATGCAAAGGCTTGACTATTTTTTACATGCTTCCTAAATCAAGATGGAGAGCCATGTGGGTTAATACAATATAACATGGCATAAACATTGCACATATTTTCATCACACTATTTGACAGCATATATCTAGTGTCTTTACTTGACAGAAACATGGTGTTACCTAAAATTCAGTCCACAGAAACAGAATCTGGTACACTGGCCAAAATAGCACTGAAGGTTAATAGACTGCAGGTTAAATCATTTATTAACTGGAGCTGCTTTAAATATACTACTACAAGATGTATATAATGACTCTAGATTATAGTAACAAGCCTTTGTTTGATCCTAATCTAATCACTGCAATCCTGCGTTGAGGATAAACTGACCAAAACAGTCAGGCTGACAGAACAAAAAGAAACAAAGATCCTTAACAACAAGAAAAGAAATCAATATGAGTATATCAATATCATCTGACTCTTAAAAATCAAATTCTTGGCTAACATCCGCCACCATATGAAGTGGTAAACAAACCCATAGCCTGAAAGGAGATAGTTGCCATTGAGGTACAATTTTCCATAGACACAAAGCAGTGTACATTACCAAAATAATGCAGCGTTGTTCATTGATGTGTCAAAGGGGATGAACTAAACTATAAGGATAACCTTCCCACTGGGCCTGAGCATTGACACAAACAGCTGTCAAACAGAACACACAACATGTAAGAAGATGAATGGCTATAGTCTACACACCAGTGACCCTCAATAGGTAACAATCCTAAAGTATTGCACAACAGGCCTACAGACACACATCATCAAATTAGAATTAGGCTCCTTATAACAGCATTTGTGCCTAAACTAAAAATAACCAGGGTACATGTCAGTAACATTGCAGACATCACAATAAAGCCTTTTTACAAGCCCAATCATTCACGTAGATGCTACAACAAAAGAGCTCTTTGTTACATTTATGACATGGAATATCACTAATTTAGTTTTAATGGCTAGTCAAGAAAGCTACTTCAATTAAATATCATACAAGTAGGCTTAATTGTACAGTTGCTGTGTTTAGTAAATGCAAATTAACATCTAATCAGTTCGCACTCAGAAAACTAGAATGTATACTAGCAACTATATCGTTCAAACTAACTAAAGAGTAAGTAATAGCACTTAATGAATTATTACTGGTAAACTGGAATAGACACCAGCAACAATTACAATACATATTAGTACGAATGAATAGTTGATATGTGAACCTCAGATTTCCATAGAATTCAATGGCAGAAATGTGTAACTTGTTACCAGGAACGATATAGGCCTAAGTTATTTGGCACTACTGGGACAGAAGTGACTAGTGGCAATAAGTTATTGTAAATACTATACAAGTACTAGACTAATTAAACAGATACAGGTCAATACTGGAATGATGACTAGTCTAATGTACGTCCAGTGAAATAATTAGTCCGTTGTAATGAAAAAATAAGTACTAATAAAATGAAAAACAGACAGCCTACTAGTTCGCCTGAAAGAATAGTTTTTAAAACATAGGCACTAAAAGCTTATAAATTGTGCATAGTCATAGTTCTTTAAAAAAAACTGCTTTATTATGTATTCTGTAGAAGCATGTAAATAGTTGTTAAACAAAAAAAGTACATCTGCAATGGGTAAATTCACAGACCCCCACCTGAGGCGACTGGGTCATTCGAACGCCACAACTGTTTAAACAGCTAGTGTTGGGGAATTCGAATTCATTATTATGGCGAATTCGGCGATTCGCTCAGATTCGAATCATTCGATATCGTTCGTCAACTCAAACACGCACCAAAAACATTTCCAGCGATTTGTTTCGTTGTGATGCGGCGCGCGTCCTTACATAAATCACCCGATAGCGGATAACAAAACACACTTATGCAATGCGGAGTAAATTAACAAGCATTTGCAATGGTGTAGCTGCTTAGCTGCCCTTATTGCCCTGCCGTGGCTAGCTAGCACCAGCCTCGACTAATTCACCGAAAGGGAGTTCAAACCATAAGCTTGGCAAATCAATAACACTTGATGTTCTTGCCATGGCGATAGGGAAAAGCTAGGTGTCCGAAAGCTAGATTCCCCAGCCGTGCTTATGCCCCAAGCTACTCTCGCTAACCGAATTCTGACATGATGTTTTGCTAAATGTCAACCCATTTGGACATTCCTCTTTCCTTCCATGCAACAAAGCAAAAGGGACGGGAAAAAAGCAGCTCAAACTAGATCGGGGAGATTGCACATATTCGAGCGCAGCGAACCAGCCGGGATTGTCAAGGCCTATTTGGGCTGACAGTTCAGCGTGTGTCACATCTGTATACCTTTGTAATGCACCCGCAGATTATTCTGTGAGAGTCCGATGTAGCTGTACTTATCCTTGGGGCTCCAAGATCGGGGTAAGGGGGTCTCTTCCTCATTCACGGCCGGGTACAGCCGCTTCAAACGCTCGTTTAGCTCATGCTCTTGATAATTAAAAGCAGGATCTCCTGTTAGCAGGCTCCCCGCTCCAAGCTCTGCCATTTTTGCTTATGTGTTCGTATTCCTTCTAGTAATCCTACCCTGTTGTACCAGTCCGCTGAAAAGGAGAGAGCGCTAGACTAAGGAGAGAAACAGCAGCGGAGAGATATCCCGGATAACAGCGGCTCTACAGTGGCGTGTGGGTACTGTAGTTGAACACTGCTGACATGAGGGAAGCGCCACCAACTACCTTTAGAACGTTAGTATACACAGCACACTACATATATTACACTGCATCTTACTCTCTTACTTTCAAGTAAAGGGATGTAGTTTGACTCTGTCCAAACAATCCACAAAAACAAAATAAAAATGTGTATATATTATGATATATAAGTGTTTTTCAATACTAGTATTTAAGAAACTGTTTTCTTGCTTTTTCCCTGCCTTATAAAGGTTTTCCAGGAGGTGTTTGGATATTTAATTGAAGAATTTAAAACCTATAAGCCTATTTTCTCTGCCATCAAAAATGAGTATGACGTCACATTAGGTATGTGCAATCTTTTTAGTTATTTTTTGGGGGGTAAAATCTTTGTGCTAGCAGGCTACCACCATTTCTAGTTTTATGTTACTAATTATATCAGTATTGTATTAAACAAAAATGTGTAGTAATGCAAAGCACTTAAAATTAACTGTAGCTAACTAAGTTGTTTAATATCATGTCAAATAAAATGCTAATGGGACTCAATTGGTCAATAGTAAGTCATGAGGAAAATAATAGATGAGATGTCACTAATCAAAGTGTTAATGTCTCTCCCAGCACATCTTCGTGAACAGATCAGGAATCTGCTACCGCTGCGGGCAAAGCTGGTGCTTGTGTCGGAACAGTGTGAGAAGAGGATTCTGGATCAGAGAGTACAGGAAAGAGATGAGCTCCGAGCTCTGAAGCGAGAGTGTCAGCGTCTGCAGCGTGTCATCGAGAGTATGAGAGGACAGCAGACTGCTCTGCAGATTCAGGTGCAGTTCATTTATTATGCCTGTCCTTTTGTAGAGATCTGGCTACCTTGGATTATTCACTATTCTAAGTGGTTAAAGGATGTTTTGTCAGTATTTGAATGAAATGTACAGTATATCGGTTAATGACAAGCATGACCTCTCAATAGGCTACAATATGGGAAAGCTTTTCAAATGAAATCATATGATCCCATTCTCTATGAGAAATGAATCATATTATGTTGTGGTTTCTCTCAGCATATTATGTGGCTATCTTATTAACATTTGAACGCAGTTTGAATTTGAAATTAATTGAAATGTTTATGGCAGATGCTTGTCAGGGCCAAACGATGGGTCATTGATTTACATCTCAAGTGGTGCAGGTCATTCACATACAAATTTAATAGAGGAGGAGAGTGAAACTAGAAATATTCCTAGTGTTGTTGAATTAGATTTTATTGTTATACTTTAATTTTGTTTCTTATTTTTAGTTAGGATCATTTTTAGTAATTGTTGTTATGTGCTATTGTAATTTAAATTAGTTTTATATAGTTTGTGTTTTTTATTTGTCTTTATTTGTATTTAAGTTTTAGTAATTTTAGTACTTAAACTTAAACTTTAGTTAATTTATGTTTTTTAATCTAATAATTAAAAAAAATGTTTTATATAAGATTTTTTAAACTTTATTTAAAGGGATAGTTCACCCAAAAATGAAAATTCTGTCATTAATTACTCACCCTCATGTTGTTCCAAACCCGTAAGACCTCCGTTCATCTTTGGAACACAAGTTAAGATATTTTTGAAGGAATCTGAGAGCTCTCTGACCCTCCCATAGACAGCAAGGATCCTTACACGATCAAGGTCCAGAAACATAGCTAGGACATTGGTAAAATAATCCATGTGACATCAGGGATTCAACCGTAATTTTACGACGCTATGAGAATACTTTTTGAGCACAAAAGGAAAAAAAAAACGACTTTATTCAACAATTCGTCTCCTCTGCATTACCCTAGCGCCATTTTGGAGAGTATGCTGTTTTGTGTCAGCTGTGCCACGAGGATACGCTGTTTACGTTGTTTACACTTTGATTTGAACGAAAACAACGTATCCGCGTGGCACAGCTGACACAAAACAGCATAAGCAATTTACGTTCAGGATACTCTCCAAACAGGCGCTAGGGTGACGCGGAGGAGACGAATTGTTGAATAAAGTCTTTTTTTTTTCGCACAAACAATTTTCTCGTAGCTTTGTAAAATTACGGTTGAATCCCTGATGTCACATGGATTATTTTACCAATGTCCTAGCTATGTTTCTGGGCCTTGATCGTGTAAGGATCCTTGCTGTCTATGGGAGGGTCAGAGAGCCGTCAGATTCCATCAAAAATATCTTCATTTGTGTTCCGAAGATGAACAGAGGTCTTACGGGTTTGGAACAACATGAGGGTGACTAATTAATGACAGAATTTTCATTTTGGGGTGATCTATCCCTTTAAGCTTTATTTCAGTTGCTGAAAACAGTTGTTAATATTTTAATTTTAGTTGCCATTAACAATCACAACACTGCTGCTTCCATAAAGCATATATGACAATAGTAAATATATAATGAAACACAAACTCATGTGTATCTCTCCCACAGGTTGATCACCTAAAGGAGGATCTGGCCACCCAATATCAGCTATACAGGGATGAACGTGATGCACGAAAACTGCTCATCACCAGAATCAGCACAATGACTTCTACTCAAGACACTGAACATGATGATAATAATGAAGGTTATAATGAAGGTTACACGAATGACGATTAGTAGTTGAGTCTGAAAAAAATAAACAAACATGGAAACAAACATTTTTACTGCTGGAATTTAGTGTATGAGAAGAAGGAACCAGTGGTAGGATGACCACCTGTCTTAAAATTTGAGCGCTTTGTCACTCTTCCTGCAAAACGTAAGCAGTGTCCCGCATTTCAATTTTGTGTGTATTATTATTTTTTTTTTACCTGAAATTACAATACCACAATAAGAAAGATAATTTAAAAAAATTTAATTTTAGTGCATTAGTGCAGCAGTCATGTTATAGCTAAGTGTGGGGAAAATAACAACCAAAGCATTCATAGAGAGGGTTTTTTCTGCTGATGATGACTGGACGGAGCAAAGGAATCAGTGTGGACCTCATCAAAAGTCGTTAAATACAGCCGGGCAGGATTTTTTTTTTTTTTTTTTGAAGATGATGAATATTAGCCAGGCTGGAGCTTTTTTTACAGAGGTTTGATTGCCAGGAGTGAGTTGCAGTAGTCAGGAGGTTGAGTAGTGAGGAGGTGATTTGACAGAAACTTTGCTTGTTCCTCTCAGAGGATGAATCTGAGGATCCTGTGGTGGTGAAAATGGCTTTGCAGGTGTGTAGAGAGGACCTTACCAAAGTCCAAGTTGAGCTTAACCGCCTCCAAGCCGAATACAGTGATGTGGTCCCACGACGAGACTGGGATAACCTGAATCATATGCATGAGGAGACTTTAATAAAGGTATGGAGAAAAATAGATGTATTATTTTTAATTTACGTCCAAGATAATGAATCAACCAGTTTACCATGCAAAATATTTCGAGTTTATGTATGGTAGGATTAAATATTTTATCTTTTATATTACTTTGTAAATTGTATCTGTTTTATCTACTACACTACGATTCAAATGTTTGGGGTCAGTTTTTTTTAAATGAATAATTCTGTTCAGCAAGAATGCATTAAATTAATCAAACACCCAAAAGAGTAACTCTTAAACATCAAGCATGAAATAATGATATGTAATTGATTATAATATTTAATGTGATATCTTTCCATGTTTTAGCTGGAAACCTTACAGACAGACTTTGACCAGTTAAAGTCTGAGTATGACACACTGCTTGAGGTTCATCGTCAGGTACTTGAGCAGAGAAACAGACTTCACAGAGGTCTATAATGATAAATAAATAATCGTAAACTCATCTGATTACTAAACATTATTCTAATCAACAGTCAGCACCTGCTGTGTTACACTCCAATCAGTCTGTGCTGCAACATGGCTCTGATAACAAACATATTGTTACAACTCCCAGACCAAACTGGGAACAATGTTCAGGTAACAGTATCTGAACTGTCCAGGCTGTCGTATCTGTTCTTTATATAGTGCAGTTAAGCTTATGTTTGAGATAATCTTGTGTAATGTGTGTTGTAGACATACTAGGAGGCAGTGAGCAATGTAAAGAGCTCTTTGAAGGTCAATCCAGCCAAAAGAGGCTGGAGATCTTGCTGCAGCAGATGAATGGCCAAAATGAGTTCTTCACTGGTCTTGTAAGTGTTCTTAACATCAAAAATAGCAATAGAGCACTGCAGTGATGCATATTTATAGGCCAGCATGAAAGTTAGTATTACCCTGGTTCTCTCAATAAAAACCCAATAGGATTTTTCCATTGGCTTTTGGATTATTGCAGAAAATAATCTCTTTGACTAAATAAATTTATGATTTTTATCTATTTAGCCTACATATAATAATACATTAAAAACAAGATGCTAAACATAGGCATATAAATGAGCTACACCAGCTTTGCTAGGCTGAAGTAAAGTTGTTTTCACAGGGCACATCCAGTGACGTCCCCATTTATCTACAGTATGAGGGGAAACTTAAGAATCTTAAGCTCAAGGAAGCAGATGTAGTCAGAGTTATTAAAGACATCTGGAGGGAAAAAACTTTAGAGAATGAAAAGGTATGTATGGCATAACAATATCCTGTCTTGATTTGTTTAAACAGTCACTAGTTATGAGTATTTAATGCTGTATTTCTCCACACATTTTTCTTCAATGGAGAATGATGACTCCAGAGATCTGCAGATGTTTCTTCACAGCTATCTTGTGGAACATTATAAGGATAAGGCAGGAGAGTGGGCTTACAGCTTGATGGAAAGCATTCAGAACAATCTTGAAGATGATCTCATTTGCCTTTTTAATGACATCTTGATTGGGAAGGTTTGCGCTTAATCTAAAATAATCATTTGTGTAAATGTCCATAGCACTGGTGAACAATTAAGTCCAATGAAAGCAGGTTTTTCAGCTGCCCCCCAAAATATCAAATGTTTATTGGGATATAATATATATATACAGTATATATACTGTATATTAAATGTTGCTGACTGCAATTTTGTGGCAGGTTGATGAGAGTATCTACCATGGACAGACTCAGCTGCTGTCTCACTTGCTCAAGGTTTTAATTCAAAGTGACACAACACAATGCGGATCACTAACTGTCTTAGAATTTAGGTGAGCAAAAACTCTGAATTCCTCAGTTGAAAATGTATTGAATTTGTGTAAATGTCCATAGCACTGGTGAACAATTAAGTCCAATGAAAGCAGGTTTTTCAGCTGCCCCCAAAATATCAAATGTTTATTGGGATATAATATATATATATACAGTATATATACTGTATATTAAATGTTGCTGACTGCAATTTTGTGGCAGGTTGATGAGAGTATCTACCATGGACAGACTCAGCTGCTGTCTCACTTGCTCAAGGGTTTAATTCAAAGTGACACAACACAATGCGGATCACTAACTGTCTTAGAATTTAGGTGAGCAAAAACTCTGAATTCCTCAGTTGAAAATGTATTGTGATTATTTTTATTATTACATTATGTGTGCTAATTTTCAGTGATGCATTGAAGAAGGCCTTCCCTCTGAAGGCAGATCAAGACATAGAGGAGCTGTTGGCGGTGGCTCAGACAGAGCTGAAGAGTAATGGAGTGCGCATTGCTTATCAGACACTTTATACAGAGGTCAGTTTGAATGTTTTGGCTATAACCTAATTGAAGTTGAATGTATACACTACCATTTAAAAGTTTGGTTTGATGAGCTATTTTAATGTTTTTGAGAAGTCTCTTATGTTCACCAAAGCTGCATTTATTTTTTGGAATATACATTTAAAAATAATAATATTGGAAATATGATTATGATTTAAAATTACTATTTCTATTTGAAAACTTTAAATATTTATATAAATGTATTTTTTCCTTTCATGGAAAAGCTGAATTTTCAGCAGCCATTACTTCAGTCTTCATTGTCACGTGATCACATGATTTTTTTTTTTTTTTAGAAATCTTGATACATTTTTATATTTTTTGCTGAATGTAAAGTTTAAAGTCCAGAATTTATTTAAAAAATAAATCTTTTGTAAATGTATAAATGCCTTTACTGTCTCTTTTGAACAATTTAATTCATCCTTGCTGAATAAAAGTATTAATTTCTTAAAAAAAGAAAAAAACCTAACTTTTAAATGACACCGCATATATAAATATATATACTGTATATAGAATACAGTATAAACAGAATATATATATACATAAACACATGACAAATTCTGTAAAATTCCATGTTATACAATAAATTCAATTTTTATGACTGAATTCTGCGATTCCGTCAGCATTTTCTGTATCGTGGAAATCATAGGGCCCTACTAATGTAGCAAACGAGTATGATAAGCTCATTGTGAGAGTAAAAGATGGGGGCATTGTTTATTTATTTTTAGCATCGTGTCTCACCAACTAGGTGACAATGTAGTGTTAAATCACCATTCAACAGAGCACGGTTTATGGCGGGGGTTCCCCTGGTACAATTTGCATTCCAGGGGCTAAATATCACGTTATTGGGGTCGCTTCAACCCACGGCAACATTGTTAAAGTTATCATAAGCATTAAGTTAAACAAAAGTTATCATAAGCATTGTAATATTTGAAGTGGATGTCATGACAAATGTTAGTTGACTGGGAAGATTTAAAATGAGTGTTTCATTCATAAATTCGTTAGATCTTAACTTCATGCTGTGGAAATACAATCTGGAAGACAGAAGACAACAAACTCAGCACTAAAAAGAGGTGTGGCTATAAAAGGTCTATTTAGTGCCAGAAATCTAAAAAGGTGCTCTCAGTAATTTTGCCAATTAAAAACTTTACACACAAAGGATTTATTTAAACTCGCGTAGAAGTGAAATGGCGCCAAATTTCTATGCCTATCAGTTCTCCTATCAGAAGTTGTTTATTTACTACATGGAGCGGGTTGCCTCCTTATGGGCTCCGCCATGTTGGCATCACATGACCTGCTAGACATATTATGCAATTAACAAGTTGATAATAAAATGTTTACTTTACATATTGCTTTTAATCAGTGTGCGATGCCCTTAGCAAAGTATAAACAAAAGTATATCTTAAACCCAACAGCGTAGCAAACACAGTGCGAATGATAGTGACCAATAGTATATAAACTTAATGCACCCAGGTTGTTAGGCATCAATATGATGTCCAAGATCACTGGTACTATTGGCTCAAATGAAAGCCAGTTCACTTTCAAATGTAGTTTTAAAAAAGTTTTTTCCCCCTCTGTCTTGTCAGTTGTTGTCAACCCCCTTAGTCTGTCATATACATTGAGTCTTTTATTCTGTCTCCACCAGTGCCTGTAGCAGGGTGTATCAGAATGGGAGACAAGCCAATTTGGGAACAAATAGGATCGGCAATTGTCGAAAAGCTTTCCGTACGTATTTGTGTGTGTTTTGTTAGAGTTGAAGGTTGATTTAAAGGGATAGTTCACCCAAAAATGAAAATTCTATCATTAATTATTCATCCTTATGTCATTCCAAACCTGTAAGACCCTCATTCATCTCCAGAACACAAATTAAGATATATTTTATTTCCATTTCTTCTCTTCCGTACAGCATTAGCAGCACCACACGCATGCGTTGTGGAACTGTTGTGAATGGCAGCGTAGACTGACCTGGAAGAGAAGAAATTGTTAAATAAAGTTGTTGTTTTTTTATTTTCTTTGTGCACAAAAGGTGTTCTGTCAGTTGCGTTGCTGTCTGTGCAGGATCAGAAAGCTCTCGGATTTCATAAAAATATCTTAATTTGTGTTCTCGAAGATGAACGAAGGTCTTGCAGGTTTGTAACGACATGAGGGTGAGTAATTAATGGCAGAATTTTCATTTTTGGGTGAACTATCCCTTTAAAGTAATTTGATAGGCTAGGGTTTATTTCCTCTAATTTATTTTTGAAAATAGAGGTTGGGAGTTTCCCCACTATCAGCCAATAAATAAATGTGACAAACAAAATTAAACAAAATTGAGATTTATACATCATCTGAAAGCTGAATAAATAAGCTTTCCATTGATGTATGGTTTGTTAGGATAGGACAATATTATATTGGCTGAGATACATATATTTGAAAATCTGGAATCTCTAAGAGTGCAAATAAATCTAAATATTGAGAAAATTGCCTTTAAAGTCCAAATGAAGTCCTTAGCAATGCACATTACTAATCAAAAATTAAGTTTTAATATATTTATTGTAGGAAATTTATAAAATATCTTCATGGAACATATTTACTTAATAACCTAATGATTTTTGGCATAAAAGAAAAATCGATAGTTTTGACCCATACAATGTATTGTTGGCTATTGCTACAAATATACTCGTGCAACTTAAGACTGATTTTGTGGTCCAGGGTCACAAATAAATGTAAAAAATCTCTCAAATTGACCATATGTTGTGCATCCCCATTTAAATATTGATAAGATGTTTAATTACCATATGTATCTTTCAGTTTAAACAGTTATTATATACATTTTTTTATTATTCTTTTTTTTTTCCCAGAGCCTGCCCTTCACAAAAATAGCTCACAGCATCACAGCACAAGACCATCAGCCCACCCCTGATAGCTGCATATTGAGTATGGTAGTAGGCCAACTAAAAGTAAGTATTTTCTAAATTTAATTTTGACCTCTGAGAGTTATGCTATTACAGCAGCGCTCGAGGTGAACACTTTAGTCAAATATGTATGTGATAAGGTCTAGGAGGGCATTCTCCTCATTTGAAATGCATAACATCACCTTAATCCCAGTGGCGTTTAAATCGAGAGCGGCCGTGGACAGTTTAAGCCTCTCTTGATTGCCCTCTCGCTCCACCTTACGTGACATAGTACTGCATGGTCCAAGATTTCATAAGCATTTCAGAGCTGTAGTGTATGTGTGTTTGTCTATCAGGCAGATGATGACCAGGTGCTGGGCTTCCACCAGAACTTTCTGTTGAAAAGTATCAACACTGCCTGGGTTTGCACCAACGAAGTCTTCAGGCTTGCCCTGCACAACCTTTAAGCTTAAAGGCTCTCGGTGGTCACATGGCCTTTCCTCCTTCTCTTAATGTCTGTAAGGACCAGTGTCCGCTTGGGTTCACGCACACCGTACGGGCCTCTCTACTAACGGCTTTAAGCTGTGTTCAGATCGAGCGTCTGTGCGGATTTAGTATGTTGGGAATGCTATGACATTGAATATGTTCATGCAGGTTTGCCTGGTGAATATAAACACATAAACATGCAATAAATATAAACAACATATTATTCAATACATTTTATTTTTAGATTAATATATTAAGTTGCTCAAGCAAGTGGCAAAACATTTAAACACAGTCTATAGCTTAGTTTTCTTGCATTCAAAGGTAGTAGGCTATCACAAACATTTTGAATTAAAACCTACCACTGGCAGTCAACTCTTGTGCCTTTTCTTTTGCATTTAAATCTTTATAACAAGCAATCCTGCTGGCCATAAAGCACTTTGTTTTTTGTTTTACCTCCATGAGTGCCATTTATTATGTTGCCTTGTTTATCTAAAAGTGCACTTGTCCTGGCTTTAAACTTAACTAAAAAGCAATGTGATGACTGTGAAACACAGTAGATTTAATTATATGCATTTATGGTGTAATTATACATTTTAGTGTCTATCCATGTTCATTGTTTACCACGAACAATGTGCTGTCACTTTAATTCAGTGCATGCAGCAGAGCAAAAATAGACTGATACAGAAACAATCGCTGCAATGCTGCATACGCACCACTCCTGGAACACATTGCCAGACAGCATCCATGTGCAGTGTGAATGCTCTAACCCAGTGGTTCCCAACCCTGGTCCTGGAGGCACCCCAACACTGCACATTTTGCATGTCTCCTTTCTCTGACACACCAATTTCAGGTCTTGGAGTCTCTACTAATGAGCTGATGACCTGAATCAGGTGTGTTTGATTAAGGAGACATGCAAAACGTGCAGTGTTGGGGTGCCTCCAGGACCAGGGTTGGGAACCACTGCTCTAACCTGTTAACTTAGGCACTGAAAAAAATCCCTCATATGCACTGCAATTGGAGTATGTGTGAAACGGGTGTAACAATGAGCTTTTGTTTTGACCTGTCTTTATATGCATCTGATATTTTGTAATAAAGAGTTCCTTCACATTAAAAACTAACGTGACATTGTTCAAAATGGGTGAAACCTGGATGAAATACTTGGGATGAGATGTGTTTCTATTGAGCTTTTAGATTCTATTTATAAATATGCAGAGTCAAATGATGTATGAATGAATAGGGATTTAATATTGGGGTAAAATGAGTGCTATAAATCTCATTATTTTGAATTAGTCTTTATTTTTATATTTTCTCTAATTATTAGTAATTTTGTGCTTTTGTCACTTTTATTCATTTAATTTTTTAATTTTCATTCTAGTTTTAGTTATTTTAATACTTCTATTTATTTCATTACTAGTTTAAGTTTTTCTTTTACTTGATTTTAACTTTCCTTTTAATAAACAAAAAAGAATAGTTTTAGTTAACTAACAACACTGAGTACAGTGTGTGCTACAATTACAACAGTTGGGTTATCTTGCACAAAAAGCATTTTAGAACCTTGTGACTTCTTTAAAATTACTAAAATGAATTTAATAAAAGCATGGTCATAATAACCTAATATTTGGCCACAGGTGATGCCTTGTCATGGATTTTAGCATTATTAGTGGGGATTCATTAGTGAAGATCATTTCAATTCAGTACTAGGTTCAGTGTTTATGTGAGAAACTGACCCAGATTGCGTAGTACCACATTTTGTCATGTTTTTATTTTTGATTTCGCCATCATCAGCCAAAATATGCTGTAATTATGTAAAGATATTATGTACTTAGATGGAAAAAAGTGGATATCAGCCTTTAGTTTGCCGTGTGATTCTTTAATGCAGCTTTTGTCTTTCTGTAGCTGAACTAATATGCTTTGAAACTTGCATGTTTTTAGTGTAACAGTATTAGAATTTTTATCCAGGGTTAAGTTCCCTTCTCTTTAATGAAGTGTAGCACAGTTGTATGAGAGCCTCTGCCTAAGTCTCTTCTGTGTTTCTGCTTTGTCTAGGCAGATGATGACCCCATCATGGGATTCCATCAGAGCTTCATCCTGAAGAACATTAACGAGGCGTGGGTTTGCACCAATGACATGTTCCGCCTGGCGCTGCACAATTTTGGTTAAACGCCCCATGGCTAGCAGGAAGGAAGTGGGAGAAGGTGGAGGATGGGGTTCCGCCCTGATGACGCCCGAACCCGTCAATCAGCCCTTCATTCATCACACTCAAGAGAAACGCCAGCGGATTACAGCAGTCAATCACAGAAAACATGCAGGCATATACAGTACTGCCTCTACTCCAGAAATGACATGTTTCTTTGCTGAAAGCCCACACATCCATCAAACTGACCCTTTTCCTTCGCCAACCTGCATGATGATGGGGAGCTTAAATATCAGAGGACACCCTGACCAGGACAAATACGTATTACCCTAACCTTGGCTGTTTGATATTTACATTTTAGTTGCTGATTTTGACTTTGAAATAACAACCGTCTTTCTTTCTTTCTTCTGAATTGTGTTCAGCTTGTTTTTAGTAAATGCTCATTGAAGTTTAATCTCTTTGTTTTCGCCCCACTTGAAAATTGGTGTGATGTCAGGTTGCTCTAGCTATCCAAAGAACACCACCCTAATTTCTCCTTCCCCTCAGACCAGTGTGCTTCCCACTTTCTGCTCACTGCTCTCTGTGACAATAATTTCCAAGCCACGATACACAATAAAACCTTTGACTTTTTCTTAACAACGTCATCATCTTGTTCATCCCCCTGTCTGGTTTTGCGTTGACCTTTTTTCCCTTTTCTACGCTTGCCTGTTTGTGTTTTTGATACTGCCTCATATTAGATTCTCACAATAAGATTATAGATTTATTTGAGCAGAGCAGAAAACAATGGAGCTGTTATTTCTCTTTTTACAGGTGGCCAGTGTTTCCTGAAGCAGTTGTTTAGACTTTAAAAAATAATGTTGGTTTATTTGGTAGAACATTGCTATTATTAGCAAAGGATCACATGTCATTATTTTGCCAAATTGTTCCTAACCCTAAAAATGGTAGAATCAGAAGTGGATGCTCTTGTTAAAAAGAGCAAAAACCGTAAGCATCCGCCACTTATGCCACATAAATAAAACAAGTTTTGCTAAGGTTAAGAAAGAGTTTGTAACAAGAAGAAAAAAACCCCCCAGATGAATCTTCTCAGTGCATTTATTCTTTGAGGTACCCTTTCTGAGAGGTTTTATTTTCCCTGTTTTCCATTGATTCAAATCTTGAAGATGTGGGATGTGATGTTTCATACGCTTGTATGAATGTAAATGTCATCGAGTTTGTAGTGTGGCCAAAGCTGTTATTGCCTTCCATATTTAGGCTTATACTTTGACATTTTCAGTATAAGAAGGATCACAGACACAAAGCTTGAAACATGACTAGTTGTGGGGGAAAAAGATGACTATTTTCTAATTTCCACAAAATGTTTACACTAAGGGAGTTATGTTCATTGTTTAGGATTAGAAAATCATATTCACAAAATATGAAGGCCTTTGTGCCAAGCGATGGTACAGATATTTTAGAAAGACGTCTTTTGCATTGTAGCTTTTTGCACTGAAATATCTAGACAGATCTGCTAGAACATCAGTATAATGAGTCACATTCTTGCATTATATTTTTGCTGGAATACATGTATTGTACACGTACTTCATGCTTGCTTGACCCTGCAGATATCCACTTTCTCTGTGGTTTAAGGGGAAGAGCAAAAGAAGACTTGCTTTTCCCAACAAAAGCAACAGTGATACAATGTGAATACAGTAAGAGACTACTTCAGCTGCCTACATGTATGTGGAAATAAAGGAGATCAAAGTAAAGTGTGCTGTTATGTTATTTCTATCGGTGGAAGGAATAGTTTACAACTAGTTGAAGGTGATTTTCTGACAACCACTTATAGAAAAAAAAGTAAATATAATAAGTTTAATGATTATGATAACACGCCAGTAAAACATAAATATGAATTTGTGACCTCTAAAATCAGACAAATTCAAGAGTGATGTAGTGCCTGTCAAGTTATTCACTCCGGAACGGAAGAAATCCTGCCAGCAGAGGCGGGGGAATGAAATGCAGGGAACGCTCAACGGAAGTTGACGGACGACTGCAAGCTTTATGAGGGGCGAGTTCAGACACAAAATTAAACTATTGAGAATTTGATAGTTTCCAGTGATTTAATCCCCCCTTCCCTACTCTATGGCTTCTGGTTCCAACATGGACATAGAGGGCGCGACCCAGCACCTTCGGGACATCTTAAAACTGGATCGTCCCGGTAATTCGGCCGGTAAGTTGCCGGGGAAGGGAGCAGCTAGGCCGCGGCGCGATGATGCTGCGCAGCGCTGGATTTCAGCACGAGCCACCTGACTACAGTCGCTCAAAAACGCGGGACAGCGCTAACTATGTTTTATAAGTGACAAACATCATGTTTTGTGTATTAATGTGATTTAATAAAAGGAGGGGTAATGTAGCATGTAAGGGCTAAACTCGCAGCTGCTTTGCTCAGACAGAAAGTGTTGAGTATTAATTGCGACATGAGCATAAATGTTATTCAAGAGTTTAATTATATTTGATATGCATCAGTATGCAGTGACTTGATAACGGTGACATTATAGGTTTCTGAGAGAAGACATGTCAAGTCAAAAAGACGGTTTCAAAACCGATACAACTTTTTTGTGCATCATAACAAGGTTTTGCCTTGTGTTAGAGCAATACATATTCAATATGTTACACACGTCGTATTTATCAGGTATGCACACCTCATATATCATATATACTTATATATTTATTTATTTATTTTGAAGAAGAAAAAACATAATATTGGGAGGGAAAATGTAAGTCATATTAGTTGTATTGAAAGTCATTAACGTAATAGTCAGAGAGTGCACCAGTGCATTTTTACGACTTGATTTATCAGTCATTTCATTCCACAGAGCCCTCTTTGGTAGAGAGCCAGAGAAAACCATCTTTCAATGGAGAGTTGAATGGCGTTCTTGGAGCGGATCTTATTGGAGCAGGAGGACTTGCGACAATGGTGGAGCCAACTGCTCACAACTCAGACAAACTTAATGGACAGGACACACAGACTATGTATGTTTTGCTGTCATTAGCACTGTATATTTATGTTCAACGCATTCTTTAGCAAACCATTAATGCTATCATATTGTCATTATCTTCTTATGAGCTGTAATTATTTTATATACTAGACTTAAAATGTTTTGCTTTATAATATTTACACTACCCTTCAAAGCTTTGGGATCTATACGATTTTTAAATGAGTCTCTTATGGTTTGTACTTTTAATATTTTTTTCTGTTTTAATATATTTCAACATATATTTCAAAAATAATTTATTCCTGTGATGAAAAAGCTGAATTTTCAGTAGTTATTTTCCACAGTTATTTTTCAATTTTCAGTTATTACTCCAGTTTTCAGCATCACATGATCATTCAGAAGTCATTCTGACATGCTGTTTTGGTGCACAAGAAACTTTTTTTTCTTATTAATGTTAAAAGACAGTTTAATATTTTTGTGGAAACAGTGATGAATAGAAAGTTCAAAAGAACTGCATAGAAATCTTGCAATAGAAATGTTTTGTAACATTATTTATATATATATATATATATATATATATATATATATATATATATTTATTAGAGGTCTTTATTGTCAATAAATCCATATATATATATTTTTTTTGTACCAGCTGCCTTTCAGGAGATGATGGGTCCACCTGTGTCCCCATCAGAGCAAACAATGTTGAAATTGTGTCCAGTCGTGACTCTAGTATTGACAGTAAGGCTCGTGGCAGCAACAAGGTGTGTAAATTAATGAACTTGTGCAGAACTATTTATTATTAGCAGTTCAGGGATTCACTGTCATTGAAAACCTAGGAAAGTCATTGAATTTGTATTTGGTGTTTCCAGGTGTGGAAAGTAATTTGAAAGTAATAAAATCGTGAAAACAATGGAAATTTCTAGTCGGTAAAATCTTCCACTAGTGCTCAGTTATGAAAAATGTACGTGGCTAGAAATCTTTAAATAATTATTTTTTTTTAAATGAACTATTGGAAAATAGTCAAAATGAGTGGAAGCCCTGGAAATAGTTTTTTGCTCTCTAAATCTTTTCCTTATGACTTTTCTTATAGGTTAAAATTCAGCCAGTGGCCAAATATGACTGGGAGCACAAGTACTACTATGGCAATTTAATAGCCGTGTCCAACTCCTACTTGGCTTATGCCATCAGAGGTCAGTTTGCACACTGTCTTTGTCCATGGCTCATTTAGTACAGTCCTTTGAATTAGGGCTGCACGATAAATCGCATGCGATATTTAACCAGCTTCATCAAGCCCGCACGTGATGGAGATTTACCGCTGATTACAGAATGGCTGTACTGACAAGATGCGTGTTAAATTTTGCATGCGATTTATCGTGCAGCCCTACTTTGAATAAAATGTTGATGGGATTCAGCTGAATGGTTTGTAATTGTTTTTCACTCACAGGCGCAAACAATCATTCTATGATCCGAGTGTTGCGGCTGGGATCAACCGAGCGTTCGCTGCTGAAGGGCTTCACTGGTGCAGTCACAGACCTTGCTTTCGCCCACTTGGACTCCACCCTGTTGGGCTGCGTGGATGAGGCTGGAAACATGTTCATTTGGCAGCTCACTAGCCACAGCAGCAAAATACAGTATCCTCTGTAGATTGAACAGGAATTATGATAAAGATTTTTCACGTTTTGTTACTAAATCATCAAGAACAGCAGGTTAATGGGA
Organism: Sinocyclocheilus grahami; assembly: GCF_001515645.1. Taxonomy (NCBI): domain Eukaryota; kingdom Metazoa; phylum Chordata; class Actinopteri; order Cypriniformes; family Cyprinidae; genus Sinocyclocheilus; species Sinocyclocheilus grahami. The sequence continues at coordinate 562,836 of NW_015505404.1, forward strand.
TTCTTGAAAGTTTTAGACCAGTAAAGTTTTTTTTTTTTTTTTTTTTTTACAAAAAGAGTCAAATTGTAAGGTTGTAATATATTTATTTTCTTTATTTCTCAAAAAAGAAAAACATCTGGATCTACATGTATAGTAGTATAATGCTAATGAGCAGGTGAACTCTGCTGTTTCTCCTTAACATTGATGTTTCTTAGCGATGAAGTGATCGTTCACATCCAAAGGCCTGAGGACACCCCACTAAATTCCAACCGCAGACTCATCTGGTGTCCCTTCATCCCGGAGGACAATGATGAGAACCCAGAGGATGCGTGTCAGACACTGGCACTCCTTCATGAAGACCGAGTACGATATCCTTGGAATTTGACAGTTTTATCACTTTCTTTCTAAAATGTCCTTATATTATTAGATTTTAAATGTTTTTAACACTATTACTCTCCTCACTGTGCTTGTAGGCTGAGGTTTGGGACCTTGACATCCTCCGATCCAATAACAGCTCATGGCCTGTGGACGCCACAGAACTGAAAGAGGGCTTCATCACCATTAGAGGACACACGGCAGTAAGTCCTGCTGCCTTTCAGCTCAATGTTGTGTCTGCAGTGTTGTATTAACTAATCAAGAAATTAGATTTAATGTAATTGCAATAGCACATCAGTGATTTATAGGGTGTGATGTTATAGGGTGTGTATTTCTATTTTTGCAGCGCATTAGTGAGGGAGCTCTGTCCCCTGATGGCACGGTCTTGGCCACAGCCAGTCATGATGGATTTGTAAAGTTTTGGCAAATCTACATTGAAGGACAGGACCAACCCAGGTACTGAGACATTATGAAATTGAACATGGTCTACTGTTCAAAATTTAGGGTCAGTAAGATTTATTTTTGAAAGATAGTAAGAATGCCTTTATTCAGCAAGTGTGCATTAAATTGATCAAAAAGGCATTTGTAATGTTACCAGAAAATTCTATTTCAGATAATAATTGTTCTTTTGAAATTTGTTCATAAAAGAATGCAGAAAAATGTATTATGTTTTCCACAAAAATATTAAGAAGCTCAGCTTTTTTCAACTGTTAATTGAATCAGGATAGAATAAATTCTGATAATAACAGATCAGAAATGTTTTTGAGAACCAAGTAAACATATTAAAATGTTTTCTTAAGGATCATGTGACACTGAAGACTGGAGTAATGGCTGCTAAAAATCATGCTTGCCATCACATATTAAATAGAAATCTTTACATTTATTTATAGTAATATTTCACAATGTAACTTGTTTTATTACTTTTTTCCATTAAATAAATGCAGCCATGATGAGCATAAGAGACTTCTTTCAAAAACACAAAATCTTACCGACTCCAAACCAACCAAACGGTAGTGTATAAATATTAATAAATCAAACAGTGGCATGTAGCTTTAAAGTATTTCTCAATTATTTAAACATTTATTGCTTTTAGTTGACAAGGAAAAAATATGCTAATATATAAATTTACAATACTCTACTCTGTGTACAATAATGTTATTAAATGTATATTACAAACATTTGACTGTAATTGCCACATAAATGTGTTGTCATTGTATTTAATGTTTTTAACATATAATCAATAATCAGTTATACTGTTAATAATGATTAGCAATATTACAATAATAGTTAGATTTTTTTGTTATTGATTATACTTCTAAAGCTCTCCTATAACTAAATCGATAGCCTTGTGAAAAATGTAAGTAAACTTGCTCCTTTTGCAGATGCCTGCATGAATGGCAGCCACATAATGGACGGCCTCTTTCCTGCCTGCTCTTTTGTGACAACCACAAGAAGCAAGACCCAGAGTGAGTATGAAGTTCATATAGTCTTCAGTGGTCCAAATTCAAAGTCAGCATCCCAAGTTGTCAGGGAATCTTGACACTGGGCTTTAAGCTGTCTTTACTTGAAATTGTGTCCTATACACATGCTATGCATTAAAGTTAGCCATTGATTTTCTTCTGAAGAGTTCCTTTCTGGCGCTTCCTGATCACTGGAGCTGATCAGAACCAGGAACTTAAGATGTGGTGCACAGTGTCATGGACGTGCTTACAAACTATCAGGTCTGTTCATTTCTTAATTGTTCGATATATGTTATTTGGTGTTCAAGCTTGAGCATAAATATTTCTCCTATATGGATAATGGTAGCTTATATTTGTGAATTTTAGAAGAACTGTGAATTTGTATGTTTCAGGTTTTCCCCCGATCCATTCAACAGCAGTGTACTACCCAGCTTGAAGGCCAGTTTGGACCTGTCTGCAGAATTTCTCATTCTCAGTGATGTTCAGAGGAAGGTCAGACTTGTTATTATTTAATATTTTCTATATATATATATATATATATATATATATATATATAATTATCTCCAAAATTCAGTGTTTATTGGTTTAATAAATGTAATAATCAAAAAGCATGTGTAATCAATTGATTTCATAAAACGTAAAAAATTTTAACAATAGTAATGCTCTATGATTTTTTTTTTCCAGATTGTCTGTTTTAATTTGACTAGATTCAGTGTGTTATGATTTAATGTTTTGTGTGTTTAAAAAAAAAAAAAAAAACGGCAGCAGAAGTTTGCATGAAGGGACCGACGGCCCTGTAGACACCAT